>NW_027271245.1:0-600000 GCF_040938485.1 Diadema antillarum | reverse complement strand
TTTCTATTTCTGCCATATGGCGATCTCTTAGCCATGATTGCGAGTGTTTGTACTGACAGTTGTGTTGCTGCTGGTGTCTGCCTGTGTGTATTGGTTGTTCCGTGTATGTTCTTCTTGTGTGTGTGCCTTGCTTGTTTAAACATGCAGGTTAGTTAAATAATAATAATACAGGGTACTTATAATGCGCAAGTTCCACACAGTTAACGTGCTCAAGGCGCAGTAGAAGAGTAAGTTATGAAATACAAAAATCCTTACACAAACATGCACATGAAAATGAATGACACAGTAATGATAATGAAAAAAATACACATCATAATATACAATTCTACTGGAAAATGGTCATGAACAAATGAGTCTTGAGGGCAACTTTAAAAGAGTCAACATTCGAAATGTGACGGATAGCTTGAGGCAACTGATTCCACAGGTAAGGTCCAGCATGTGCAAATGACCGATCCCCCCATGATTTCTTCGTTTTTGGAACAACAAGCAATCTACAATCGGCTGACCTTAAACATCTGGAAGGATTATAAAATGTAAGTAAATTAACATTGTACTCTGGGGCAGATCCGTGTACGCAATGAAAAACAAATAGTAATAGTTTAAATACAATGCGAGATTCAACAGGTAACCAATGCAATGAGGACAAAACAGGGGTAATGTGAGTATTTCTCCTGGTAAAGGTAACAATGCGGGCTGCTGAATTTTGCAATTTTTGTAACCATGAAAGTTGAGATTGTGGTAGCTGAAATAGGAGTGCGTTACCAAAGTCAAGTCGGGATGATATAAGAGCATGAACTATTTTTCTGTGGCTGAACGAGTTAAATACTTGCGAATAATGCCCAAATTGCGTAACAGATATCTCACTGATTTACAGACAGCAGAGATCTGAACAGACATGAACATTGTAGAATCAAATAATACTCCAAGATTTCTACATGATTTAGATGGAGCAATAACCACATCATTGTCAACCGTTAAAGAAGGAAGACTAACCTTGATCTCATAGTTCGATCAATATGATATGTTTTTGCTATGTAGCGGTATTTATCATATAGTACTCTCAACTGGTTAAATGGAGAATAATTTGCAAGAAGAAACAAGATTCCAGTAAATGGAAGTAATTATGTTGATTGGGAAGTTTTTCAAGGTATAATTAGATAATAATTTTGATATTTTAGAAGTAAATGCTATAGTAGAAGCTTCAATAAAAATTATCATGGGAGGTTTTATAGATCTTATGAATTATGACTTTGAGGATAAGTTTAGAAATTTTGATGACTTGATGAATTCAAGCAGTTGCCTTACTAGAGGATTGTTGTCCACAATGCATGATGTCGTGAACTGTACAGTAGTTTTCTTCTCTAGCAATGACGGCACGAAAACTTTAACGATTCATTTTTTTTTAAAGAATATTTTATTCTTCATCAATGGAAACATAATATACAAATAAATTGATACAAAAATCTCCGGACCAATTTTATAGTCCTTTACATCAATGAATGCAAAACTGATACCAAAACTTTACATCGGTTTAACATGTTTTGATACACTCTGGTACATTTTTTTCACAATCCATATACACAATCCATATATAAACATCTCTTCTTTTCTAGTTTTACATTACTAATTCCTCAATCTCTTAACAATTTTATTCTTTCATTACATAATAAATTCTATTAACTGAATCACTTACCCAAAAAAAATAATTTCTTTTCAGCTTTCATTCAATCCAACCTAAAATATCAATATCCATTGATTGAAGTTTTTTGTTAAAAAAACAAAACAAAACAACCCCCCTCGCAACCCCCCCCCCTCACTCAATATCCCCGTCCATTCTCCCTCTTACTACCCCACCCCATCCCCCCTCCCCTTCCAAAACCCCCATCACAACAAAACCTCAAAAACAACTGAAACCTGTGTGTCCTGACTTACATTATAACACTTAATACGAGTGCGTGGAAAAGGCATTTCCTGGTGGATGTGCAGCAGACCATACTCTATTAAATAAACGCAAAACAAATTCTCAATTCTTTTTCCAGTTTTCCCACTTTTGTAAATGTATTGACAACGTCTTACGTATAACTGCCAATTTTTCTTCTTCTAACTTATCCTGCTCTATAGACCTTTTAATGAAATATTCCGTTGGGGGTGTCTTATTTTTCCTTCCTAAAAAAAGCAATTTCTTCACCAAAATTATAACATGGTTAACTAACTGAGCTTTTCCTTTATCTGGTAGCTCTATACCAAAAAATATCTCTTCCCAACTCAACTGTTGCAAATCAACATATTCAAAAAAAAGTACTACATTTTCCCCAAACTTTCCTAGCAAAATCACACGTATAAAATATATGTTTATACGTCTCTTCCTCTTTATGACAAAAAGAACATAAATTATCATTTACGAACTTAAACTGAAATAATTGATGATTTGTGTACACTATTCCATGCAATAATCTATATTGAAAATCCCTCAAAGCAGAACTCAAAGTGCTACTTCTTGTCCTATTAAAAATACATTTTATATCTCTATTAGAAAAATCACAAAAATATAAATTTCTCATTTTTTCTATCACCGAAGAATCATCACTTACTTTCCGCACTAATTCAACATAAATGTCTTTAGAGGTAATCTTTTCCACAGGAATTTCCTTGCCATTTCTTATAAAAGTCATTTCATCTACATTTGCATTCTTCTCTACTTCTGTGTTCTCTGTATTCCTTTTCCAACCAACGGGAAGCGCTTCATATATCTTTTGAATACTCAAAATATTCAAATAATTAAATCCTTTATTATAAAAATATTCAACCGAAAATAATTTACCATTCCTATCCATTATATGTTCCAATCTAAAGCATTTTTTCTAAAACAATTTTTCATCAAAACTGCATTTTTCCTCAATGCGAATCATCTTATTATTAAAAAAAAACTTCCTTCCTTATTTGATTATAATTACCCCTGAAATCCCTTGTTTTCACCCATGTTTTCAACAGATCCCTGTAAAATTCCGGTATAGACAAATTCAAAAGATAAATAAAATAGTTACAACAAAATATAAATTTACCTCCAATATGTTTAGTAACAAACTGAAAATATTGTTTCCATTTCATTTCTTGTTTACCATAAAATAACCTTTTAACCCACATTACTCTTTGAGCGTCTATCAATGATGGAAAATGCATAAATTTTACTCCCCCGTGTTCATAATCTAATACCAACACAGTTTTTTTAATTTTTGGTTTCCCTTGCCAAATAAATTCCCAAACAACCAAATCCAATTCTTTATATACCCATTCTGGCAAAGGGGTTAGAGACCCCAACATATATCAATTTAGAATAAATAAAAGTCTTCAATAACTGAATTTTACCAACTAATGTCAAATCTCGTTGCTTCCACCATATCAATAATTTCTTTATTTTACTAAGTATTTCTTTATAATTCAATTTTTCTTTCACCTCTGGATCCAAAGTAAAATATACCCCTAAAATCTTTAACTCCGTCACTTTTTGTCCAAAAGAAAAATCATAAGCACTATCTTTACTACTTTCCAATTCTAACACAGAGACCTGTTGAAAACAATCAAAAATAAATTCAATCCTCTTGATTGACTCAAAATCTTGTACCAAAAATGTAATATCATCCGCATAGAGCACTTGTCTAACTTCATTCCCTCCAAAACATAACCCTGAAATCTCCTTGTCTTTTCTTATCGAATGCGCTAACACTTCTATACATAAAATAAACAGATAGGGTGACAGTGGATCCCCTTGTCGAACCCCCTTTTCTATCTTAAAATACCCTGTCGATTTACCCCCGTTAAAAACACAGCTAAGAGCATTATTATAAAGAGTAGAAATCCATTTTCGGAATACAGGTCCAAAACCAAAATGTAATAGGGCCTGTTGTAAAAAACTGTGAGCAACGGAATCAAAGGCTTTTTCGAAATCAATTGCAACCAAATAACCTGGTAACTTAAAGTGGGAAGTATGGAAAATCATGTCATCAATAATACGTATTGCTTCACCTATATATCTACCTTTCAAAAACCCCAATTGATCTTCCATTATAATTTCCTCTAAAACCTCTGTAATTCTCATTGTTAAAACTTTAGAAAGAATTTTATAATCCACATTTAATAAAGAAATAGGTCTATAATTCTTCATCTGCAAAACATCTTTACCTTCTTTTGCAATTAAAATAATCATTGCTTGTCTTTGGGAAGCCGATAGTTCCCCATTATAATACGCTTTATTTAAAGCTTCTACTACTAATTGTCCGATAACCGGCCAAAATATTCTATAAAATTCAACCGTTAACCCATCATTCCCTGGTGATTTATTCAGTTTCATTTTTTCCAACACCTGTATACACTCCCTTTCTACTATTAACCCTTCACAATAATCTTTGGACTCCTCATGACTTTCTTTCTTTCTTTCTTTCTTTATTGTCTTCTTTATAAAAGCAGGGTAGTCCCATTCAAGCCGCAAGGCCTGCTTTCCAAGGGAGCCCTGCTGTACAAATCACATTTATGATACAATAAAATACATACATAACAATCACATGCAACATACACAATAATACATTTCATAAAAGTGGAGATCCTCTGTAGAATAGATAAAGCGAGAGAGAGAGAGAGAGAGAGAGGGGGGGGGGGGGGAGAGGGAGAGAGAAAGGTGACAGAAAGAATACATGTGTACATCTTTCAAAGAAACGAGAAATTAGCTACTGCTGGTAACCACCTGGATGTTGCGGACATTGCGTTTAAATAGGGGCAGTGAGGCGGAGGATTTGATAAACACAGGTAGTGAGTTAAATAGCTTCGTTGCTGTGTATGAAAAAGACTGCTTTTTATACTCGGTCTTGGGTTTAGCTAAATACAGTTGGTGCTTGGAGACTGATCTCGTAGAGTATGGATTAGCTCGTTGTGGTAAAACTCGTCTTAGATATTCAGGAGCAAGGCCATTCAGAATTTTGTACATAAATACATTGTAATTATATTCCAGTCTATGTTTAACGGATTGTAATTTCAATGAATCTAACATAATTTGAACAGGGGTATCATAAGGTGCATCTAAAACTAAGCGACAACATTTGTTTTGACACCTCTGTAGCCTCATTAAGTTTTTCTTCGACAGTGAGCCCCACACAGTTGAACAATAATCAATATAAGGAAGTATCAAAGTGAAATATAAATGAAGGAGTACTGATTTCGTCAGGCAGTGCTTAATCCTTCGCATACATGTAAGCGAGTTCATAATTTTCTTAACGATATCATTAATCTGAAAAGACCAATCTAAATTCTGATTTACAATAACACCTAGATACTTAAATTTGGTTACATTTTCTAACAATTTGTCTTCCATTCTAATTTGCAATTTAATTGGATTTTTCTTCCTTCTACCAGAAATTAACATAACTTTGGTTTTATCGGTATTAACAACTAATCCATTTTCATTCAACCATTTACATAAAACATTTATATCATTCTGTAACTGTGTTTGAACAGCCTGTACTCCATATCCTGAAGAAAAAACGGTTGTGTCGTCTGCGTACAATGAAATATTCGTACTTATATGAAAAGGTAAATTGCTTATGTCATTAATGTACATACAAAATAGAAGCGGGCCCAGTATTGAGCCCTGCGGTACACCGGAATATACTGAAAGAAAATTACTTCTTACACCTTTGTATGACACCAATTGCTTTCTTCCCAATAAATATGATTCAAACCATGATAATTCAATACCGTCAATACCAAAAAAACTCAGTTTCTTAATAAGAAGATCATGGGGAATTATATCAAAAGCTTTCCTCAGGTCTAAGAAGACAGCACCAGTAAATCGACCTTTGTCAAGGTTATCGTATAGCATTTCACAAATTTCCATTAAACACGTTGAGGTGGAGTGTTTACTCCTGAAACCAGACTGCCGATCACTCAACAATTCTTCTTTATGTAGGTATCCCATCAATTGAGAATGAACTGCTCTTTCTAACACTTTGGAAACAATTGACAAAAGAGAAATAGGACGAAAGTTATTTAGTTCATGACTTGCTTTTGCTTTGGGAACAGGGACTACTTTAGCCATTTTAAAATCATCAGGGAGACGCCCAGATTGTAGTGATTGATTGAGAATGCACACAATAGGAATGGCAACCAATTCAGCACTAAGATTCAGCAGTCGAGGGTGGAGGTCATCAAGCCCTGCAGATTTCGAACAATCTAGGTTAAGTAGTTCTTTTTTAACAAATTCAAAGGTGATCTTGTCAAATACAAAGCACGATTGTGCTTTACTAAGTCGTTTAGTAGCATCTATGCTGTTGTGGTTGTGTCTCACTTCACCGGAGTCTTCTTTTCCATGAATTGACTCAGCGACTTTACTAAACATATTATTGAACTCCGTTGATATTTTTAAAGGATCAGATACAATTTTCCCATCGATGACAACATGTGAAGATGCGTTACATTTACTATCAGGCAAAAGCCCTTTTACTATATTCCAAGTTGTTTTCATATCAGTACTTTCCTCAATCCTGTTGCGGAAATAAGCCCTTTTCAACTTTTTATTCAAAATATTAGCTTTGTTTCTCAATAAAATATATTTCTCCCACAAAACAACAATTTTACTTTCATCACAAATATTCTCATGTTTCATCTTATCATATTGACGTTTATAATAATCTCTATTCCTTGCTACTTCTTTATAAGCCGAATTTATCCATGGGGAACCTTTAAGTTTCTTACGCACTGATACATAAGGTGCATGTTTGTCAGACAATTTCAGAAAAACATCTCTAAACTTCTGCCACATGATGTTGACATCAGTAACATTTGAAAACAATTTATTCCAATCAATACAACCTAAGTCATCGAGGAATGCAGTTTCACTAAACGATTGAAAAGATCGAAAACGAGAAATTTGAGGCAACATATTTGAAGTTTTTACTTTTGTTACAATGTATACTAAAGAGTGGTCACTGAACCCAATAGATTGTACACCTGAACGCAATTCCCCGAAAGCTATTGAAACAAAAATCACATCAATAAGAGTCTTACTAAAGGGGGTCACACGTGTTGGCCTCTCAATGAGCTGTTTTAAGCCCAGTGATTCACCTATTTCAGTTAACCTGCCGGACAAGGAATTTTCTGTAAGCATGTTACAATTCAAATCACCTAACAATATTATCCTATCGGACACAGAAAATACTTGCTCTAGATTTTCCTCGAGTTCTTGAAAAAAGGAGACAGAGCTATTCGGTTTTCGGTACACAATACCAATGTACAAACTAGCCTCATTTCTGACTTTTACTTCGACCCAAAGCAATTCTAAACTTTCACATTCCAAGTCATGTCTCCTGATATAAGGTATACTGTTTCGAATGTAACAACAAACGCCTCCTCCAAAATAATCTCTGTCTTTCCTCTCCATATTATAGCCATGAATACGACATACATCCTTCCCAATAGTTTCATCTAACCAAGTCTCAGATAATGACATTATATCATAAGGATGACCTTTTAACAAACAATTTACGTCACCTGTTTTATTTCTAAGGCTTCTTACATTTAAATGGGCAATTTTCAGCCCCTTTTCAATAGAAAATAAACATTCTTCATAATTCAACTCACTCTTATTATCATTTACAGTAGTACCAAATAAACCTGTACTTATCTGCTGTTCTGAATTAATATCATACACAAAGGGTAATTGGGAAAATAAACATTTTGTACACTGCCAATCCACAAATTTCTCATGAGGATCATTATACTGAGCACTTGAAACATTTACACATCTAGTATGTACCCATTCTGAACAATTCGTACACAGCAAAGCTTTCTGATTTCTCTTTACAGTTTTTTCACATACAGCGCAGGGATACAAGATAGGCATACACAATAATATTCAACGGAACAGAGGGGGTAATAATATCAAAATGAAAAGTGAAAAAAAAAACACAAAGCAAAATTAATCCAAATTACGATAAGCATGTACATAAGTATTCGCTCGGTTCACGTAATGTTCAACGTAGTCACTTTGGATAGGTGTTCTTTTCTCGTTACCTTGTGTCGGTCGCCATTGGGAGTTTTGACTAGTATGACTCCGTCCTGTGTCCATATTCTGTGGTCCTTCGCTGAGTTTGCAGTTCTGAGTTTCCACAGGAGTTTCGCTCTTGCCTTGGTTAGGCTTTCATTGATGTATACATGCCTAGTTGATGACGGTGGTGGATTCTGCGACGTCGATGACGATGTATTCCGTAGTTTCCTGCGAGCGACGTAGATTCGTTCGCGGATTCGGTAGTTTGTGAACTTCACAATGATGTTCCGATCACGCTTTCCTTGACCGTTGGGTGAAGGCCTGCCGAGACGATGGCTGCGATCGATGTGATTTGTCGCTGGCGTTGATTTCCATATCAAGCTTGTCACGGCATAGGCTCCTTATCACATCGTCGGTGTTCTCGTTGTCGTCGTCGGTCTCGGGTATACCAGAGAATATCAGGCAGTTCCTCCTTGTATACTGCTCGGAGTCGTCGGCGGTGGCTTTCAGGTTCTCTACCTCCTTCTCGAGTGCAACGATGCGCGGTCGCTGTGCTCGTCGACATCGAAATCGATGGATTTTTTCACCTCCTCGCATAATGTGTCGCCGATTTCAAGAAGGAGTTTGCTTTTGATGCTGGTAACAAGGGTGGCGATGAAGTTTTTGTCGTTGAGGAGATTTCGCACAACGGTCTCGATTTTTTTTGTTTTAAAGAATATTTTATTCTTCATCAATGGAAACATAATATACAAATAAATTGATACAGAAATCTCCGGACCAATTTTATAGTCCTTTTCATCAATGGATGCAAAACTGATATCAAAACTTAACATTGATTTAGCATGTTTTGATACACTCTGGTACATTTTTTTCACAATCAATATACACAATCCATATATAAACATCTCTTCTTTTCTAATTTTACATTATCAATTCCTCAATCTCTTAACAATTTTTTTCTTTCATTACATAATAAATTCTATTAACTGAATCACTTACCCCAAAAATAATTTCTTTTCAGCTTTCATACAATCCAACCTAAAATATCAATATCCATTGATTGAAGTTTTTTGTTAAAAAAACAAAACAAAACAACCCCCCTCGCCATCCCCCCCCCACTACTCAATACCCCCGTCCATTCTCCCTCTTACTACCCCACCCCATCCCTCCTCCCCCTTCCAAAACCCCCATCACAACAAAACCTCAAAAGCAACTGAAACCTGTGTGTCCTGACTTACATTATAACACTTAAAGGACAAGTTCACCTTCATAAACATAAGGATTGAGAGAATGCAACAATATTAGTAGAACACATCAGTGAAAGTTTGAGGAAAATTGGACAATCGATGCAAAAGTTATGAATTTTTAAAATTTTTGTGTTGGAACCGCTGGATGAGGAGACTACTACAGCTTGTGAGTCATTTGCGTACAACAGTATAAAGAAAATGTATAAGAAAATTCAACATATTTTCACTTTTTTCGCATAATAAAAGAGCACTTGACTTGCCTCTTTTTAAAGGCAGGGGGAATAATATTACCCATAACATTTGTAGGTAACGAGTCAGGGGAATGTGTACTTTTTTCAAAAGATGGAATTTTGTGAAATTCTTTTTATATTTTCCTTATATTGTTGTACGCATGTGACATCGTACACTGCAGTAGTCTTCTCATCCAGCGGTTACTGCACAAAAACTTCAAAAATTCATAACTTTTGAACGGATTGTCTGATTTTCCTCAAACTTTCAATGATGTGTTCTACTAATATTGCTACTTTCTCTCAAACCTTATGTTTATTAAGGTGAACTTGTCCTTTAATACGAGTGCGTGGAAAAGGCATTTCCTGGTGGATGTGCAGCAGACCATACTCTATTAAATAAACGCAAAGCAAATTCTCAATTCTTTTTCCAGTTTTCCCACTTTTGTAAATGTATTGGCAACGTATTACGTATAACTGCTAATTTTTCTTCTTCTAACCTATCCTGCTCTATAGACCTTTTAATGAAAAATTCCGTTGGGGGTGTCTTATTTTTCCTTCCTAAAAAAAGCAATTTCTTCACCAAAATTATAACATGGTTAACTAACTGAGCTTTTCCTTTATCTGGTAGCTCTATACCAAAAAAGATCTCTTCCCAGCTCAACTGTTGCAAATCAACATATTCAAAGAAAGTACTACATTTTCCCCAAACTTTCCTAGCAAAATCACATGTATAAAATATATGTTTATACGTCTCTTCCTCTTTATGACAAAAAGAACATAAATTATCATTTACGAACTTAAACTGAAATAATTGATAATTTGTGTACACTATTCCATGCAATAATCTATATTGAAAATCCCTCAAAACAGAACTCAAAGTGCTACTTCTTATCCTACTAAATATACATTTTATATCTCTATTAGAAAAATCACAAAAATATAAATTTCTCATTTTTTCTATCACCGAAGAATCATCACTTACTTTCTTCACTAATTCAACATAAATGTCTTTAGAGGTAATCTTTTCCAGAGGAATTTCCTTCCCATTTCTTATAAAAGTCATTTCATCTACATTTGTATTCTTCTCTACCTCTGTGTTCTCTATATTCCTTTTCCAACCAACTGGAAGCGCTTCATATATCTTTTGAATACTCAAAATATTCAAATAATTAAATCCTTTATTATAAAAATATTCAACCGAAAATAATTTACCATTCCTATCCATTATATGTTCCAATCTAAAACATTTTTTCAAAAACAATTTTTCATCAAAACTGCATTTTCCCTCAATGCGAATCATTTTATTATTAAACAAAACTTCCTTCCTTATTTGATTATAATTACCCCTGAAATCCCTTGTTTTCACCCATGTTTTCAACAGATCCCTGTAAAATTCCGGTATAGACAAATTCAAAGATAAATAAAATAGTTACAACAAAATATAAATTTACCTCCAATATGTTTAGTAACAAACTGAAAATATTGTTTCCATTTCATTTCTTGTTTACCATAAAATAACCTTTTAACCCACATTACTCTTTGAGCGTCTATCAATGATGAAAAATGCATAAATTTTACTCCCCCGTGTTCATAATCTAATACCAACACAGTTTTTCTAATTTTTGGTTTCCCTTGCCAAATAAATTCCCAAACAACCAAATCCAATTCTTTATATACCCATTCTGGCAAAGGAGTTAGAGACCCCACATATATCAATTTAGAATAAATAAAAGTCTTCAATAACTGAATTTTACCAACTAATGTCAAATCTCGTTGCTTCCACCATATTAATAATTTCTTTATTTTACTAAGTATTTCTTTATAATTCAATTTTTCTTTCACCTCTGGATCCAAAGTAAAATATACCCCTAAAATCTTTAACTCCGTCACTTTTTGTCCAAAAGAAAAATCATAAGTACTATCTTTACTACTTCCCAATTCTAACACTTTTATCTTATCTTTATTAAGTTTAAGTCCAGAGACCCGTTGAAAACAATCAAAAATAAATTCAATCCTCTTGATTGACTCAAAATCTTGTACCAAAAATGTAATATCATCCGCATAAAGCACTTGTCTAACTTCATTCCCTCCAAAACATAACCCTGAAATCTCCTTGTCTTTTCTTATCGAATGCGCTAACACTTCGATACATAAAATAAACAGATATGGTGACAGTGGATCCCCTTGTCGAACCCCCTTTTCTATCTTAAAATACCCTGTCGATTTACCCCCGTTAAAAACACAGCTAAGAGCATTATTATAAAGAGTAGAAATCCATTTTCGGAATACAGGTCCAAAACCAAAATATAACAGGGCCTGTTGTAAAAAACTGTGAGCAACGGAATCAAAGGCTTTTTCGAAATCAATTGCAACCAAATAACCTGGTAACTTAAAGTGGGAAGTATGGAAAATCATGTCATCAATAATACGTATTGCTTCACCTATATATCTACCTTTCAAAAACCCCAATTGATCTTCCATTATAATTTCCCCTAAAACCTCTGTAATTCTCATTGTTAAAACTTTAGAAAGAATTTTATAATCCACATTTAATAAAGAAATAGGTCTATAATTCTTAATCTGCAAAACATCTTTACCTTCTTTTGCAATCAAAATAATCATTGCTTGTCTTTGGGAAGCCGATAGTTCCCCATTATGATACGCTTCATTTAAAGCTTCTACTACTAATTGTCCGATAACCGGCCAAAATGTTCTATAAAATTCAACCGTTAACCCATCATTCCCTGGTGATTTATTCAGTTTCATTTTTTCCAACACCTGTATACACTCCCTTTCTACTATTAACCCTTCACAATAATCTTTGGACTCCTCAGATAACCTGGGCAAATCCTCAGAAAAAAAACACATTATCTGAATTCAAAACTACATCTGATTTAGCATACAATCTACTATAAAAATCCTTAATTTCATTAATTATACCAGTTTCATCATAAATAATATCACCCTTTTCATTAATCAATTTTTGTATATTAGTTTTTCTTCTATTTGACTCCATTAATTGCGTAAAATATCTCACATCTCTTTCTCCTCCTTCATACCAAGAGGCGCGGGAGCGAATCTTAACTCCTTCCTTATCATAATCATAACTAACCTGTAATTCCCTTTTTTTTTTCTTCGAGTCTCTTACATACTTCTTGATTTGGCTGAGATATCAAACTATCCTCCAACTCTGCTACCTCTCTTTCCAATTTTTCTCTACTTTCCTTTCTATTTTTAGACATTTTCTTAGAGTATGTTTGTGTAAACTGACGAATTTTCCATTTCAAAAAATCCCAAAGTACTCTTTTATCCTGAATCTCTTCCTGTAAATCTCTCTTTAATTTCAAAATTTCTTCCTTCATTTGCTGAACATAAACCATATCATTACATAAACTGTTATTAAATTTCCAATAAGAACTTCTATTTCTTATTTGATTTTCCCGGATATCCAAAAACCCTAACCCTATTGCGGAATGGTCCGGAGCAATTGAAGACATAATTTCACATTTAACCACAAAGTCTACTAAATCTTCTGAAATTAACCAATAATCCAATCGACTTTGCATAAATGGTACTTTCTGTCTATATGTAAATTGCTTTTTTGTTGGATTTCTCTTCCTCCAAATATCTACTAAATTCCATACTTCCATAAAATTATCCATTTCCAAATTAAACCTACTCTGACAAATTGACTTATTTCTACCAACATAATCACACTCTTCATTACGGATCATATTAAAATCCCCTCCCATTATAACAGATACCCCCTCTCTATTCATTTCCCTCAATTGTCCCTCTAACTTCTTTATCATTTGTATTTGCTCTTTTTCTTTTCCTCTAACAGGAAAATACACATTACATAAAATCAATCTTAACCCTTTCAAATTACAATACATCAATATATATCTACCTTCTACATCACTTACCACCTTTTTCATTTCCAATTTTACTAACGAATTAACCAAAATCAAAACTCCTTTACTATGGGAGGTTCCATGACTATAAACACATTGACCGTTCCATTCCGATGTCCATTTATCTTCTACATCTCTTGTACTATATGTTTCTTGTAAAAATATAAAATCTGCCCCTTTCTCCTTACACCAAGCAAAAATTCTCTGCCTTTTACCCTTTTCTCTTAATCCCTTGACATTTAAAGAAACATAACTACTTTTCCCCTCTCTATTATGCGCCATATACACACAAAAAAGTGAATCTCAGATTACTGACGGGAGTGACCACGACAGCAATCCGTAACAAAAATTTGATGTGCATTTCACCATCCACCACGAAATGCCCCCTGGTAACCAAAGAGTGATAAAAACCCCACAAACGAAGAAGAAAAAGAAAAAAAAAAACGCACTCGTCCCTAACCCTTATACCTACCCAGCAAAACCTACCCTATCTAACCAATTCCCCACCTGGATCCCCAATAAAAAGAAATATAACCCTACAATCCACGCACTGACACCAATGAAGCTCAGTACCCTCCAGCAGCCTCTCCTCCTCCCCCGCACTACATTGCGTTAAAAAACCCCTCCATTCATATTTTAAATTCTTACCAACAAGAAAAAAAGAAAGAAAGGAAAAAAAATCTTCTCAAAACTTATTTATAATGCCCTTCATCACATGCCAGCATTATCCCTACAGCTTAAAAACAATAACCGCAACCCAAAACTAATCATCACCCTACTCACCGATGTGCATAATGTCCCCACTACCCGTGTGTCGTATACACTAAACCTAAACCTTATACACACGCACCAAAAAAAAAAAAGAAAAAAAAATTCCAAGTCCATAAAACCACGCCTCCCTTGCACAAAGGTGTGCTTATTATTACCACATACATTTTCCTCCATGCTATCTCCCTACGCCCCTAAATCCAGCACAAAACGTAACTAATTAACGTAATAGTATAAACACACAAACTATAATAACCGAAGTCACACATAGAACGACACGCCCGGACATGATGAAACTCGAAATACACGAAAGTACCTTCCACAACTGGGGGCATTAACCTAGAAAATCAATAATTAATCACAGACCGAATTAATCTTCCATCTGTTTGTATACCGTGCCTATTGTGACTGCATAAAACAGATAAGAAACTTGCGTTCATTACAAATTTCATACCGATACACATCATACATGTGCATGCGTACCTATCAAACTTCATAGAAGTACATGGGTTGTTCAATACAACCTGACCCTTACGCAAGCCGGGCTCCCCAAACATAAGTCTTCCTTGCCCGCCAAAATATAACCCAGCACTTTTTACCTCAACATTGACCAATGGCCTCCATCCAAACCATTAATCCATGTTAGAATGTATTTAACCGGCTTTCCTCCCTAAACACAATGCACCTGAGTTATTTCCCGATACACACATTTGATTCAAGACCATAGACAGTAACATAAAAAGTCAGTAATTAAAGCACAAACGACATGAAAAGTACCCTGTTTGTATACCTTAATACACACATTTCCCGAAACACACATTTCAAAACCTTAGGCAGTAACATGAATATTTGGTGATCAAAACATAAAAGAGATGAAACCTTCCCTGTTTATATATCTTGCATGATCTGTTCACAACCTGAACCAAACAGAACCCAAACTTATCTGCACATGTGGAGTATGCATGCATTACCAAATGTCATACTGATAGCCCTTGGCTTATCGAGTGCTCATGCCCGTGAACCCTTGTGCCTACATAACCTGAACTTCATTTCCTCTGGTATAACACTTGAGATATTCAATACTACTCCGACCCTAACATGAAATAGAGCTCTCGCCCCCAAACCTCTGGCTCCTTCCAGAACATTGCAAAACGAAAGAATCTGCATATTCATAAATGCACATTTCCTCTTCTAAAGCTCTGTGACACTCCAAGTCAAAACACCGGCGTCGAGCACTTCTAATTAACATAACAATTAATCCCATCAAATAAACCCGTTCTGTGTGCACTGGTTGTCGTTGATTTTACTCTCTCTAAGGAACAATACACTCTTAGCAAAGTGCTCTTCATTCTTGCATACTTTCTCGACCAGAAAATAATAGATGTAGTTAAACACACAGGTCAGTAACTCGTGCAGTGTAAGTCTTGTGCGGCACAAACAGATTCCACCCCGGGGGCACTGACTTGAAGTATCAATAGATGTGCCCAATCATAGAGAAAGCAAAAAAAGGAAACAAGCCCCATCACCTGTTTATTTTTATACATTGATGTGCACTATTGCTACCAAAATACCAAGAACCATTTCCTTTATACTGCATATGCGTTGCTGCTCAATTTGCACTTACACATCGGTAATTAAAACACAAAAGCAATGAAAAGTACCCCGTTTATATACCTTGATACACACATTTCCCGAAACACACATTTCAAGACCTTAGGCAGTAACATAAAAAATCTGTGATTAAAACATAAAAGAAATGAAACCTTCCCTGTTTATATATCTTGCATCTGTTCACTGCTTTAAACAAACAGAACACAAACTTATCTGCACGTGTGGAGTATGCATGCATTACAAAATGTCATACTGATAGCCCTTGGCTTATCGAGTGCTCATACCCGTGAACCCTTGTGCCTACAAAACCCAAACTTCATTACCTCTGGTATAACCCTTGAGATATTCGAATACTAACCCGACCCTAACATGAAATAGAGCTCGCGCGCCCAAACCTCTGGCTACTTCCAGAACATTGCAAAACGAAAGACTCTGCATATTCATAAATGCACATTTCCTCTTCTAAAGCTCTGTGACATCCCAAGTCAAAACACCGGCGTCGAGCCTTTCTAATTAGCATGACTTATCAATCGATTGTCTGACGATGACTTATCAATCGATTATCTGATTTTCCTCAAACTTTAATTGATGATTGTGTTCTACCAATATTGCTGCTTTCACTCAATTCACATCTATATTTAGGCTTCGGTTTCCTTTAATCATGGTATGAACTTCTGTTCAGTATAAAAAAAAAAGCGAAAGCCATCCTCATTGGAACAAATAAAAGGGAAAAGTGAAGAACGGTAACCATGTACCCAAGAACTGATGATGAATGCGTTGAGCGGATTAATATATCTAAATAATATATCTTGGAGTGATCATAATCATTTATCAACGCCTAAAATTGAACAGACAGCCCTCTTTATACCAATTTTTATCATTGTTGCATATGGGGACTTCGTGCTGAATGTTACCGCACAAATTATAGAAGTTATAAAATCGGCTTGCCAGAACGCACATAAACTATAGCATTGGTGCACCACCATTACATATTATATTTGATTCCCTCCAAGAAATAACCTTTCCCTCCATGTCAGAAAAAAACAACAACGAGAAATGTCGCTACGGCGACTGGTATGCCTCCGCCCTAATGCATGGTTCTCCTAATAGGTCTATAGTACAATGTCTTGACAATGTGTGATGACAATTTCACATAATTGGCAAAATATTAAAATGACAGGTTGGTCACAAATGTGCTGAATGTTCACTTTCCTTGAACTAGGTTAGCTGAATGACTAAGTTGTCAGATTGCAGGTATTTGGGAATTTGAGGATTTTCACTTGACTTCAGACCCTTTTATAAGTTAATGCATTGAGTAATTTACAAGGTATGGAGAAAAAGTGTAATTTCAGTATTAAATGGTAAAATATTAGTATTTTAACCTGGCCATTGACCCTTGACCTTGATCTTAAAGTTCCAAAGAGAATCACTGTTAGGTAGAACATGCATAAGTATGTAATAAGTTTCATGATGATACCTTGAGTTATTTTCGAGATATGGAGGGAGAAGTAAAATTTAGCCCTTGCACTTGACCTTTGACCCTTTGGCAAGAAACTTCTCACAGAATATATATCTATTGGGTAATACATGTATATTTCAAGTTTCAAGAAAAATCCTGCAGGCATTGCATAGATATGAGGTCAGTAGTGATCGACATTTTGAGGAGTTGACCTTGACCTAGATCTAGATCCCTAGATAATCACGGCCAGTCAGTACATGCATATATATTAAGTTCCACGAAGACACCTTGAACCATTTGCGAGATATGGAGAAAAACATACAATTTCTTGACCTTTGACCCTTGACATTTGACCTCATGACCCAAAACTCTCTCTGGAGAATCTTTATTTGGTAGTACATAATACAGGCCTATACACTAACTTTCAAGAAAATACCTTCAGGCATTGCATGGATATGGGGGCAATAGTGAAATTTTGAGCATTTGTCCACAAAATTGATGACGGACGGACGGACGGACGGACAACCCAAAAACATAATGCCTCCGGCACCACTTCGTTTGATCTTCACACGTCAAAGCTTTGGAACAAGACCTAGGCCTATAATGTCCAGGTTGTAAAAACTTTTATGTGTTTAAGAAAAAATGTAAATTGTAAGCTTTAACAATAGATGTTGTCTTAAAATCTATTGCAATGAGTGCAATTTTGACCCTCACCTCTATAACTTTATATAACTGAGTTGATATAACGGTTGTCAACTTCTCCACCTCTTATCTTGTGCTTAACCCTATAAAAAGACCGGGGCCATCATGCCCCCCCCCCCCGGAAATTTGCCCCCCTCCGTAAATTTTGCGATCATTTCCAGAATTTATAAGATCTCACCCCGAGACGTCATGACTTTTTTTTTTCTTTAGGGTCTTACGCATCTTTTGATACCTAATATGCGTATATACCTGCAGCGGTCATGGTGTTGTCTTGACATTTTACGGTCACACGTCAGTCAAAAATGGCGTATTTGTATGTGTTTATGTGTAAAATGAATGAGGTTTTGCAAGATTCTGTGTTACTTTGATTTTTCTTGCAGTCTGTTTTTCAGCTATTAAAATCTGATCTGATGCTGAAATTAATTTTTCTGAAAATGAAAAACATAAAACAATAGAAAAATAAGAAATGAAAACAATAATTTACATAAGAAAGACTGAGATATATATATGCGAGATTGATATGTATAACGAATATAAGTGTTTGATTAATTACCTATATTTTGGTCTTAGACAATCAGTTTTCAGTTTCACATATTTCACATTTAAGGGATCACTAGACAACCATATTGGCACAAAATAAACAAAAAATAAAAAATCAAGAAAAATTAGCATACTTGCATGATCAATTAGCTTTAATTAGAAATTATGGTTATTTTCGTAAAAATAACTATGCTTTCTTGTATACAGGGTACGTCATAAACTAGGTGCATGCAGAATTTGGCGACAATCGGACATTCCATGGCCGAGATCATGGGGGAGGGGGCATGATGCCCCCCGTCTACTAAACCTCCAAAATAGCCCGGTCTTTATCGTTGAAATATGTTTTGGTGTACGGTGTTTATGGGACCATGTGTAAGAACAGTCGTATTTTGCAATTATGGCTGAACGGACAATCCTCCATTTCTTCATTCTGTATATCTGTAGGCCTGTATTATCTTGCAAATTGTGCATATGTTTGTCTGAATATGGAAATAAAATCAACAACAGCGATGTTTGATCTATATACATAGTATGATTAATTGTCCTCAATGAAACTTTTCAACTTCAATCATTTCGGTATAATAATCTATGTTTTATGTTTTCCGTTTTTTATATATATTTTCATGTTTTATCTTTGTACAAATGTAATGATAATCTGCTTGGTTGTTTAAAATATGTATGCAGGTCCCTTGATACGTGCTGCGGCCTGACTGGAACATGCAGTTGGCGAACTGCATGGAAGGGTAACCTTACTCAAAGAAGACTGAATGAATGAATGAATGAATGCATAAATGCATAAATGCATAAATGCATAAATAAATAATTCCCTTTCTGAATTTTGTAACCATCTGTCATATGTCTCTTTTTCAGGATAATTAAGAATTTCTCTTGGAGTCCCGAGTTCACTTTCATTAGGCCTTATATATATATATATATATGTATATATATATATATAGGCCTATATACATGTATATATATGATTTTAACTAAGGAGGTACTATATTTATGCAGAGTACCTCCTTGATCTAACTGTAATGATTGTTCTACAGAATTTCTGCGAACTGACGCCTGACGAGTAAAGAAGTAGTAGTCAACAAGAGTTCGGGAACATTGTAAAACTGACGCCGTTCATGACGTCCTTGTTGGGAGAGTCATCCAAGCGATAGAGACTAACCTGCATGACTCTGAACGTGATATTATCTAAGGGATCGAAGATACGAATGCACTAAATCCAATAGTACTCCTCCCTTTTGTTCTATTCATTCATACCTGGCTATACCGTTTATTGGGTGTTGAATCACTTCAGCAGCAAAGAGGGATCTAGGGAATTGTCGACAGCATAGTAACGAAAGTATATTCGAGGTTAGAGTTCGGCATGCGCGAACATACACATCGCTTCGTCTGTCGCAGAGAAATGCATTCTCCGATTATGTAAGGCTGCGTTCACATAGAAGTATTCGGTATTCGCTATTCGCTATTCGCTATTCGCTATCAAATATTCGAGCACCGAATACACCATCACCCGCACCGTCAACTCACCATCCCATGCAGTGAGGATTTCTTCCTCCTACATCCCAGCAAATCTTATTAACAATTTCTAAACTGCATCAGAATGTCAGTCTGCATGCTTATTTTTGCTAAAGGGCAAATCCAGACCAAAAGTGTCATTATTTCATAAACGAGAGACGGTATACGCTGCAAGAAAATCGAACAAGCTCGATTCCCACTTTGCTATACTTTTCGCAGCTATTCGGTACTTTCGAATAGTGCCCTCCTATGTGAACCGGTGTGAGGAAATCCTATCGTTCGATTCAAGCTGTTCGCGTGCCCTCGAAAAACGAGCCCGAACACCCGAATAGTATACTTCTATGTGAACGCAGCCTAACGGCATATTCGGGCAGTTCCCGTTAATCTCTCTTCGCTCTTTTCACCTGCTAACACTACGAAAAGATGCATATTAGAGTAAGCCTGATGGGAATTGAGCCATTAGGTCTACGCAATCTACCCGCGAGAGCACAATATGACAAAGGATGTACTAGGCGAGCCTGGCTAGTACTAGTACCTCCTTGGTGTAACTACGATTTGTACGTGGTTTGTGTTTGTGTTTTTGTTTTACTTCAGGGGGCACAGTTGCTAGTTGCAGCATTAAAAAGGTCCATAGGCCCTACAGCTAGATACTGGTTGCGCCAGCACGGAGGCGAAACGACCTTCCTCCCTGGCGTGTATAGAAATGATGATACGGCTCGAAAACAAACAAACAAACAAACAAACAAACAGAAAAAACAGGGTGGTGGAAAGACGACACAACCACCAAAAGCTAAAAGGGGGTAAAGACAGCTAATGTGTGACAGTAGGTACCTACTGTTTAATACACTCTCACAGAGCATCACCAGAAAGGTGGGACAGACCCCATTTGCACCTCCCTCCTCCAGCCTCCCTGATGGGCAGTCCGTTTATAGTCGATGTAATTTATAGACATAACATGTTTCTCTATGATAGTAATACTAGTCGACATCAGGTTCTTTCAAAATAATATAACCTTTCTCTTACTTTTCAACGGAGTTCCAGGCATGAAATCCGACCAACTTCGCAAACAGAACCCAGCAGCATGCCACAGTTGTACACCTAAGATCAGAAGCCTTGTACCTGTATGTACAAACGCATTCGTCAAGGTACCAACGCCTTTGCTTGTCCCTGAGTTTGACATGGATTTATCGTCCTAGGTCAACAAACATGCCGGTCTCTCATGCACTCCCAGTGCAGCGATGGTACCATCGTTTGTAGTGTCATGACCCGCAGCTGCAGGCTGAACTCTCGTCAGTTGCTCGTAGCCTATACAACCTCTCACCAGAGACGACGGGCACGCCACGCCTCCTTGCGTGTCCTCGAATGACAAGTGCATCTCGATGACTGCGCACATGCAGACCCAAGCGAGCCCGCCCATACAGACTTTCAATGAATAGGATACTAGTACATATGTAGTGTCCAGCTCCGTCCCCTCTGTAGTCTTTATACGAAGACCCTTGATGCAAATTTATGTACGATGGTAGGCTTGTGAACAACTGTTTTACGTCCAGGGGGCCGTTGCATAAAAGTTACTATTATGGTAACTTTGCCATTCAATGGTAACTTCCATGGAATTCTTGATTTTGATTGGCTGTTGAGTATTGTTGCCATGGTAGTTACCATTGGATGGCAAAGTTACCATAATTGTAACTTTTATGCAACGGGCCCCAGGCTTTCTTCTTTTAATATAATTATAAAGACACTGCCGGCAACTATTACTCAGACTGATAATCGCTCATTAAAATGATAAAAGAAAGAAAACAAAGCAAATCAAGCCTCTCAAGCATGCCGGTGTGATAGACAATTCAAGATCAGTCTCAAAAACACATTTTGTTTGCATGTGCTATAGTTTCAGTAGCGTAATAACTGTCATATTTCGCTCCCAGCACAAAGGGATCGAGGGGGTCTCACGGATCATCAACAAGCTGCAACTCCTGATTGTTCTTATCAATTCCGTAGATCACATAGAATGAAAGACGGAAATACAGTGCCAAACACTGAAAGAGATTTTTTTTGGGGTGGGGGGGGGGGGGGGGTGGGGGGAGGGGGTGGGGGAGCTTTTTGGACAATGAGTAACGACACAAACAATTCGAGATTGCTTTAATGAGGACTGGGCACCGTTTCATCAAAGTTGTCAGGGCTGACAATTACCATAGTAACAGTCAGTGACCAAAGCTTCTCAGCCAATCAAAACCAAGGATTTTACTTAAGATATTGTCAGAGACTGACACCTTGTCAGCGCTGACTAAATTGATGAAACACCCGCCCGGAGGTATTGTCTTTGACGTATCTTATGTAAATACAAAATAATATTATATATAGTATTTAATCCATAGACAATATATTTATAACTTTGCTCCAGAAAAAGAAGGTCTGCAGCAACGTCACTCCAAGGGACCTAGGGTGGACCCTACCCCCCCCCCAGTCGTCCACACGAATTAGGCTATTTGTAAAATTCGACAGTAAATCGAAACAAAAAGAATATGAAAGATGATGATATTGATAAACTCGCTCGGAGCAAAACCAATGAAAATACAAAAGTGATTTCTACGGTCAACGTAATGTATGAGACACAAATCATTTACTTTTTTCTTCTGAGAATTCAGCTTCTGGATAAAAGGAGAGACACCCTAATTGACCCATGAATCGTGTAGCAATTATGCACGTATGATAGGACTATCATATATCATTAAGTTTGTTAGTGATCTTTGCATATTGCTATCATACAAGAAGATGCCAACATTTGAAAATTTGATGTTTAAAAAAATGAGAATATCGGTTTATCAGCATTAGTAAAAATTCGTATCCATCGTTCCGAGGCAAACGGAAAAGTCTATGGGCCTAGCAAAGCAAATGGCTGCTGCTGAATAAGAACGCCTACATTCTGAATTATTTCAAGGAGCTGCTTCATCATTTATAAAACAAATAACATACATCATTTTGTTATGACTATATTATGATATCATCACTCTGTTCCTTCGAAACAGTCAAAACACCATCATCTATAATAGCCTTGAGCGCGTTTAGGCTGTTACCAAGGAGCTTGAAGCTCCTTGCTGTTACAAAGCAGGGAAGTGTTAGAGGAGTGGAATCTCTTCTCAGTTTGTGCAGAATGGAGGCGCCCATACGTAATAGCACTACACAATATTGCATGCTTAGCATCCCACTCGTTTAGAAGTTCCATGTATGCTCCAAGCCACTCTTCCATAGAGTTTTTTTTTTAATTTTATGCGAAGACCAAAGGAGAAGTTCATCAAAGTGAAACGATTGAAGCTGTTTTTCAGCCCATGGACCTACCACACACATGGACATTCATCGCTCGTTAATCAATGGATTCGTGCACCTGTTTCTGTCAAAAGCGTCACAAAGACATTTTGAACATGCTTTCCTGCTTTGATCCAGTCTTGTCCACCGACAGCCAGCCTGGATAAAAAAAGGACGGCGCTTTGAGAAATCTAAATACTACATCCTCAGAAGATAATAACTCTCTGTAATCAAGAAAAATGCGTGTGCAGTTGTAGTGTATATTGCGAAATCATCGCTATAAGGCAATTTCATTAGCAAAATACTTTACAAGAAAAAGCAAAATGATTAGGCTGGTTGACTGTGCTTTGTAATCCATTTTCCCCATTTGTCGCACATTATTTCAGAGTACACATGGACAGGAACAGTAGACGACATTCAGGGACGTTACATGCGTGGCCGCAAGCTGATCCGCATCAGTATAAAGATACCAATTTTATGACGCAAAATTTGTTCTTGTTTGAGGTTTGCTGCTCCCCATCATTGATGTTTATTCAAAGGCAGTTGAGTCTGAAAAGGCACCTCAGCCAAATAGGACCGAAATGAGGGAAACGGTTTTTTGTTTTGTTTTGGTTTTTTTTTGTCAATGACGATGCACATTTACACAATCTTCATTGTCCAAACGTCTGAATGTATATGGTAAGGGTACCACGTATCGGCAGGGTAATATCTTGACATCGGCACTCTGCGTATCATGGCTGTTTGCGTAAAGAACGAAAAGGTACGCGTGGGATAAGCGCCACTAGGTATGGAAATAATAAAAGCGAAGAGACGGAAAACAAACTCATAAACAAACTAACAAACCAAACTAAACGTGGTTCAATTACACATTCGCTCATGACTGTGAAATTCACGTGCACATGTATTGCCAATGGAGGGAGAGGGTGACGATCGTGAGGTACCCTTAGGCCTATAAGCCGCGCGAAGAAAATGCTTCGCACGCACTAAAATAGCGCTATAGAAGGGAGTTTCAGAATCAGGGATTCGGAACTGCAGTATTTACGGCATACTCTAGGCAAAACTTAGGCGGATTTGTTTTATACTTTTGTAATAAACGAATTGCAGATTATTAGGGTGCCGATAGATGGTACCCTCAATAATCAGGTGGCGGTGGTGATGATGGGATCAAAGAAAAACATCCCGCGTTCTTATAGTCCATGTGTGTGGTAGGTCCATGTTCAGCCTATAAGGAAACGATGAATTAATCTTGTATGGAACTCTTTGGCAGTTTGCTGTAGAGGAACAAAACTTTCTGTTAATTTGACCTGTTAATTTGACCACTTTCATTGACAGACCTCATCCAATACAGTGAGACATTCATTGTTCCCTCACGATTACACTCAAACTTGGAAAAATACAATTTGTCACTGTTGTCTTCAAAGCTCATGTGCTCAGTCATGCATGACATCTGTCAACATAATCAATAAACAGGGGAAGAGTTCCCCTTTCCTCACAACCAACATTGCGCTCTCCATTGTTGACAATCATATGAAAATAGTAGCCCTTCAAATTTGGATTACCTTTTTTTATACGAGTTGTATAATAGGAAGTATCCACCCGATAGCCCATGGACCTATACTCATACACATAGACATCAATCGCTCGTTAACCCTTTGTGCGTCACATTATTTCCTGTCCATTGGTTTGTGTGTGAAATTGCGCACATTAAAGGACAAGTTCACCTTCATAAACATAAGGATTGAGAGAATGTAGCAATATCAGTAGAACACATCATTGAAAATTTGAGGAAAATCAGACAATCCGTTCAAAAGTTATGAATTTTTGAAGTTTTTGTGCAGTACCCGCTGGATGAGAAGACTACTGCAGTGTATGAATAACTTAGATGTCACATGCGTACAACAATATAAGGAAAATATAAAGAGAATTTCACAAAATTCCATCTTTTGAAAAAAGTACACATTCCCCTGACTCGTTACCGATAAATGTTATGGGTAATATCATTCCCCCTGCCTTTAGAAAGAGGAAAATGTCAATTGCTCTTTTATTATGCGAAAAAAGTGAAAATATGTTGAATTTTCTTTTATATTTTCTTTATACTGTTGTACGCATATGACTCACAAGCTGTAGTAGTCTCCTCATCAGCGGTTCCAGCACAAAATTTAAAAAAATCATAACTTTTGCATCGATTGTCCAATTTTCCTCAAACTTTCACTGATGTGTTCTACTAATATTGTTGCATTTTCTCAATCCTTATGTTTATGAAGGTGAACTTGTCCTTTAATCATTGCAGTGGCGTATCTAGGGGAGAGGGGGCAAGGGGGGGGGGGGGGCACGTGGCCCGGGCGCCACTCCTTGGGGGCGCAAAAGAACGAAAAAACGAAAACAAAAAACAAAAAACAAAAACGAAGAAGAAGAAGAATAAAAAAAAAAAGATGTCGCCCGGACGGGTGGAGGGAGAATGGGGTGGAGGTGGGGGAGGGAGAAAACCAAATCAAACAAGATTAAAAACAAAACATGATGATGACGCGGACAAACTGACAATGTTTATTGTGTTCACACAAGAATTCCATGTTTTGTAACCTGAAATACAAAAATTTTCGGCTCGCTCGCTGCGCTCGCTACAAAATAAGCGAGCGCAATTTTATATTTATATAAAAATTAATGTAAAAAAAAAGAAGACAAGATCTAAACGTGATGATGAAGCGGACAAACTGACAAGTCTATTGTGAATGTGTTCACACATGTCATTTTATATTTAGCAGGTAAAATGTTATACGGAGCAGAAACTGTAATTTCTTTCGTTTTGTAGCGATCGCCGATTGGATCAAAAGAGGGCGCCAACGGTTTCGAGGGTGCTGTTCGTTATTCCGAAGTTTCGTTATTCCGAAGGTTCGTTAATCCGAAGGGTCGTTAATCCGAAACACACAAATTCCCTATACCTAGAGGTTCGTTAATCCGAAAATGAAAAAGGGTTCGTAAATCCAAACATTACTGTGGCGTTATTCCGAAGGTTCGTTATTCCGAAGAATCGTTAATCCGAAAATGAAATTCGGAACAATGAACCTTCGGAATAACGAATCTTCGGACTAAAGAGCCTTCGGAATAACGAACCTTCGAGCTGTAACCGGTTTCGAACATGGGGGGGGGGCGAAAAAACAACAACAAATCAAACAAGATAAGAATAAAACATAATGAGGACGCGGAAATATACAAATTTCGGCTCACTCACTCGCTAGAGTATTTTTTCAAGTCCTCAGTTTGTTGGTATAAATCGTTATCTATAAGGCCGTCACTATATCTTGATTAGAATTGTAAGATTTAGTAAGCAAAAAATGACAAGAATTCCATGTTTTTTAAGCTAAAATACAAAAATTTTCGGCTCGCTCGCTGCGCTCGCTCGCCAAAATTTATCCAAAAAAAAAAAGAGAGAGAGAGAGAGAGAGATAAGAACAAAACGTGATGATGACGCAGAAATACACAAAATTCGGCTCCCTCACTCGTACCAATTTAGAGTATTTTTTTCAAGTCCTCAATTTGTTGGGATAAATCGTTATCAATCAGGCCGTCACTATTATCTTGATTAGAATATATTGTAAGATTTAATAAGCAAAAAATGACAAGAATTCCATGTTTAGTAAGCTGAAATACAAAAATTTTCGACTCGCTCGCTGCGCTCGCTCGCCAAAATGTATATATAAAAAAAGATAAGAACAAAACGTGATGATGACGAGGAAATATACAAATTTCGGCTCACTCGCGCGTACCAATTTACAGTATTTTTTCAAGTCCTCAGTTTGTTGGTATAAATCGTTATCTATCAGGCCGTCACTATATCTTGATTAGAATTGTAAGATTTAATAACCAAAAAATGACAAGAATTCCATGTTTTGTAAGCTGAAATACTAGAATTTTCGGCTCGCTCGCCAAAATTTGTCAAAATCTATTACATTTAAATCACCCTCAAAAGACCCCTTTATAGTCCTTGAAAAAGCCTATCATGTGGATTTTTTTAAAGTCCCTAACGGGATGGGGTTGGGCTTGAACACTTTTTCAGAAATTAGGGGCGCAATTTTCGCGCTTGCCCCGGGCGCCATTTTCCCTAGATACGCCACTGATCATTGGCACAAAAAGGGTTAATTCATGCACCTGTTTCTGCTTTGATCTCGTTATCACCGCCAACAGCCAGCCTGGATATAAAACAAGACGGCTCCTTGAAAAAAATGAAACTATGCATGCGCAGAAGATATATAGGCCTAGTATATATTAAAACTCTCATAAAGATTTCAACATGTTCAAGAAAATGCATGTGCAGTTATAGTGTACACTGGAAAATCATCGCGCATGCAAGGTTGCGAAATGCCACAGAAAGCAAATATTTTGGCAAGTTGATTGTGATTAGTTATCTAATTTTCCTCATTTTCGCATATTGTTTCAGAGTAAACATGGACAGCAACCGCGGGTAGACGACACTTTACTATAGTACGTCTATATCCTAACATTAAGTAAAGTTACATACGTGTCCAAGTCCAGAGGTGTCCACTTCAGTAATTACTAATTTTGTGACAGAGAATTCGTCCTGTTTCAGGTTTGCTGCTCCCCATAATTGGTGTCTATTCAAAGGCAAAAGGCGATGAAAAGCACCGCAGCCAAAGAGGACCGAAATGAGGGAAGCGGTTTTTTGTCAGCGACGATGCAACATTACGCATTCGTCATTGTCCAGAATCACTGTAATATGGGTATAAGATGCATAGGTGGCAGCAGTGATGATGCATATAATAGGCTAAAGACTTTCAATACCAGTCCATGTGTAGTAGCTCCATGTTCAGACAGATTCGGTTTGAGTGCGTTTTTTTTAAAATCTTTTTTTTTACGCCTCCACTACGAAGTGTCGCCGGAGGCATTATGTTTTCGAGTTGTCATTTTAATGTTTTGTTAATTGTAAGTGAAACTGTCATCACACATTGTCAAGACATTGTACTAGACCTGTTAGGAGAACCTCATTGCGGAGACATACCAGTCGCCACAGCGACATTTCTAAGTTTTTTTGTTTTGTTTTGTTTTGTTTTGTTTTTTATATGTTAATGCCTATTGAAGCCATAACAGGCGCTAAGCGGGGGGGGGGGGGGGGGCTTCAGTATGCCTAACAGAAGTTAATTCATGCACTTGAGTACAATGCACGTGACTCATCGCATAACCCATTGAATTATCTTTTTCTCGATAAATATGTCGGAAGCCCCCAGTCATGGTCGACACTAAAAACCAAATTGGTCTCTAGAGACTTGCGGTCCAGACTCTCATGGGTCAAAAGTTCACGCACTTTCCCGTCTCAGGTTTTTTTTTTTAAAATCTCATTTTGTGACAGTTATTATTGCTCTCATTGTCATTGCCATTGTCATTGTCATTGTCATTGTCATTACACTCTTTTTTCTTTTCGTTGTTGTTGTTTTTTTTTTGGGGGGGGAGGGGGATCGTGCCATCACTATCATAACTGGACTCGACGCAGACAGGTGCAGCTCTAATAAAGATCACAATTTGGAGCAACCAGAGTTTTTTAGTAACAACTGATGCATTGATTATTCCCAAGTTCTGAAATTCACTGGATTACTCGTCTCCCGGCTTGATTATGCACATGCTGTGGTAAGCCAGGGAGGTGGAAGAGAACACCTCCCTGGGTAAGCCTATAATATTATCATGGAGGAAATGTTGCATGGGCGTCACCATCGCACACACGAATCGTTATGCCCTGCTTGTTCTCACGAAATACTGGAATAATATCTTCGGTTTGATGTCATAGTCCTTGAGGCTGAAGGCAGTATATAGGGCCTATTTCTCGTATTTCGTGAACAACCATGCAGGGGGTGGGAAAACTAATGATATATCTGCATGCAGATGTCTAAACCACTGCCTGCTGTTTAGATTTCCTATTGGCGTATAAACCGGCCCAGGTATTATCGATCATTATCGTTTGCCACGTACTAGTGAGCTAGGATTGCATCAGTTCGCTCACGGTAGACTTTTTTAAAGCTTTTTCTTTGAGTATTGTTTATTCAAACAATTTATATAAAACAACATTAATGAGTAAAGGTTTTGAGTTCATTTTAATCATATTTTATACGATGAATAATAACTTTGCAGATATTTATTATTCAATTAATGTGAATAAAAAAGGGGGATAAACACGTAATATAGCCCAGTTCAGACAATACCGACAAGACGGTGAGCACAGCTAGCCTTTGTTTACATGACAAACACAATCACAACGAACAGGTGGTATGCCTGCGCCCCTCTCAGAACAAGATTGAGGGTGCTGTGTAGGGTGTGTACATCGAAGTTGAACAATCCTTACATGCTATTGTAGTAGATGAATGACGAATAGGGTTACGTAGCTCTTTAGATGGTGCACGTGTCTTTAGAACGTTTCTGAACTCTTTGATGTTTGTTTTACGTCTGGAAGGTGATCAACATCCGAAAATTAAGTTTGAAGTATTACTGCCGCATATAAATGGTCAAGAACGGTGATGTTCTTGCGCGGATTATGGCACAGAAGGCATACAGTGAGCGACTGGGTGCCCGTGGGCGTGAGTTTGACAGGTGGGGCCATCGTCGAGGTCCCGTTACTTGATCGGGGTGCCTGGAGAATTTTCTCTGTTTCCTGTGGCCATCGTCGGCATTTATTCAATACGTGTCGCCACCGACAAGAATGTCAGGTATGTAGGATATAGGGGTAACTCCAGATCTTGTTCCGATGTTAAGAAGATTGTTAATAAATGGGGTACTCCAGCTTGAACTTGTGCATAAAGATTTAAGTGTCTTCATCAAAATGGAGTAAACGAATATCTTGTCCACCATATACCTGATATCCAAGAAGTGGTTAAACCTCTCTGCTTTGGCAGTAAGAACACGACCCACTGATGCCGTGGAAATAGAATATAACACACCCAACTGATCTGAATTAGTTTGCATATAGGTTAAAGGACAAGTTCACCTTCATAGACATGTGGGTTGAGTGAATGCAGCAATATTAGTAGAACACATCAGTGAGAGTTTGAGGAAAATCCGACAATCCGTTCAAAAATTATGAATTTTTAAAGTTTCTGCTCAGTCATGGCTGGATGAGAAGACTACTATTGCTTGTGATGTCACATGAGTACAACGGTATAAAGAAAGTATAAAGAAAATTCACCTTATTTTCACTTTTCTCGTATAACAAAAGAACACTCAACTTCTCTCTTTCAGAAGGCAAGGGGAATAATATCATCCTTAACATACATCAGTAACAAGTCCAAGAAATGTGCATCTTTTTTTCAAAAAGTAAAATTTTGTGAAATTCTCTTTTTATTTTCATTATATCGTTGTACGCCTGTGACATCACACACTGTAGTAGTCTTCTCATTCAGCAGTAATTGCGCAGATATTTAAAAAATTCAAAGCTTTTGAACGGATTGTCGGATTTTCCTCAAACTTTCACTGATGTGTTCTACTAATATTGCTGCATTCACTCAATCCACATGTACATGAAGGTGAACTTGTTCTTTAATGAAGTCAAATCATAGTTAATTTTTTCTCATAATATCACAAGGAAGTATACTATGTCTCTTTGTTTTCAGCCATAGCCTATCTCGAGATTCACTCTCTTGTCTGTAGTACTTGATATGCTTCATTTAAGAATGAATTTCCACTTGGTTTGGGGCATACCTTTTGAAATTATGATAGGTGAATGTTGATATTCACAACAAAGAGTGGAGGATAAATAAAGTGTGATAACCTATATACCCCTCAGTGGTAATCAGTACCATGTAAGATGTGTGATGATGCTATAAAAAAAAAAAAGAATAGAAAAAGATGTCAGGACTGGAGATGAACAAAACATGGTTTTTTTTATCTTCCTTAATCTGTATTTATACATTTATGTATCCCTACTTGTCAGCAAAGTTGTATGTTTGGAAATATTTTAAATTCAGCTTGCAGTGCCCCACCCGTCATTCCCTATCCATATATCCCTCCACCCCCTTTACCCCCCCCCCCCCTTCAATTGTTCGGTTTTCTTTTGAACTTTGATACTTTTTTCCTATACAGTTTCTGCCATGAAAGGCTAATACTCCTCCAATCCCATTACCCCCCCCCCAAAAAAAAAAAAAAAAAAAAAAAAAAAAGTAAGGAGAAGGAATCATACAAATCTATTGCCTGGTTTTCTTTTTGTCTGTGACATTTTGTTTCTATACAATTTTCTGTCCTGAAAGACCAATGATCCTCCAGTCCCATACCCACCCCCCCCCCAAAAAAAAGGAATCATATATATGAATATGTTGTCTGGTTTTCTTTTTACCTTCGATGCTTTGTATCTCTTTAAAAAATGTTGTGACAGGCCACAAACAATATCATCCTGATGGGAAGTCCAGGGGCAGGGAAGACTACTGTTGGCCAGATCCTGGCTAAGAAGCTTGGACGACCTGTCCTTGATGTAGACAATGACATCTTGGAATCAACTTGGGGAATGCCAGTCAGCAACAAGGTCAAACTCATGACCTCCTTCCCACAGTTCACATCTTTCTCTCTCTCATTGGGGGGCAGCTGCTTTTTTATGCTTACTTACAGTGGCGGATCCAGAGGGGGGTGCACCGGTGCGCGCCCCTCTTTAGTATTTGTTAAAACAAAAGAAATAAAAAGAAAAAATGGGGGGGCGTGTGTGCCCCTTTTATTTTGTAAAAGTGCTTCCCCTTTACAGAATTCCTGGATCCGCCCCTGACTTATATTGTCAAGTGATGCGTAGACTCTCCCTAAATTTTATACTACAGTCGTTCAAGGGAGACGAAAAAGGTGGCTGCTATTGTCAAGTGGCCACTAGAGACAGAATCTTTATCTTGGCTTTGCTCTGTATGTAGATTGATGTGGTGAAATAACACAGACATGGGGCCTATTTCATAAAGATTGAGCGTTAGTTGCAATCAATGGCAAATTACATTTCATCAACAACTTTGTGATTGATCGCAAGTAATGCTCAATGTACTGAAAGTTACGCTTGATTTTTCTTGAAATCAATTGTATGTGTCTTTAAGAAACAGGACTTACACTCGATTCACTAATACACTCAGTAAATCGAGCTTGAGATCAATCGCAACTCTGTATGAAACAGGCCATGGTTTTTGTCACCCAGCTACCCTGTCATGAACCTGAAGCTAAATCACCTGTTGTACTCTCATTCTTTTAATGTTAAGGTGTATTGAAATAATATGGTGATAATCAGACGTATCATATGGGTTTTGAGACTTTGCTGTAGATCTAGAGTAGTCACTAAAAATATAGATAATTATCATTTGTACTAATGACGACTTCAAACAATTTGAACTGAATTTGTTCAGACATAACAAAATTTTTATAAAACGAAAGAATACTGCTGGTCTTGAAGACCTCGTTATAATGGGAGTCACTTGTACATGTATGTGTTGCTTTCTAGTTGTCTGAGGTTGGAGGAGAAAGGTTTGTTGAGGCAGAGGGCAAGGCTCTCCTTGGGTTTCAACCTCCTTCAGATGCTGTCATTACGCTAAGCGGCTCAAACCCCATGCATGCTGCTAGCATGGCCCACATTGCTCAGTCTGGCACGGTGGTGTTTCTGGATGTTCCAAATGATGACATCCTCCAGCGCCTGCAGGAGATGAAAGTAAATCGCATCGTGGGACAAGAAGCTGGCGTCTCCATGTCTGAAATTCTAGCATACCGACAGCAGTTTTATGAAAGATGCTATGATCTGAGGGTGACCTGTGAAGCTAAGGAAACTCAGGAGAGCATAGCCAGTAAAATCAGTAGAGTGCTGGATGCACATGATCATCAAAATGGTTACACTTCGACGAGGGGAGACGGGTCAACACCATGGAAAAATTTTCTAGAAGCTACCTTGCAGGGCTTGGCAGAAGATGGAGGCCTTTTTGTGCCATCGGGGACACTCCCAAAGATGACCCTGAAACAATGGGAGCGACTTGTTCCTTGTTCCTACCAAGAGAGGGCGCAGCGAATTCTGGAGCAGTGGATCCATCCATCGGACCTTCACCCCTGTGCACTGAATAGAATGATCCAAGAGGCCTACAGCACTGAAAGCTTCCCTTGCCCTGAAGTAGTACCCATCACCCACCTGGAGGGAAACCAGTACCTGATGGAAGTCTTCCATGGTCCCACAGCATCCTTCAAGGATGCCCCCCTCCAGCTCATGCCCCATTTCTTCCGTGAAGCAGTCCAGCAGAAGGGAGATGCGAGGTAAATGGATGGTCAAATGTAACTAGTTATATTCAGATGGTGATCTTTAACCTCGAGGATAAGTGAACTTTGAGGATAAGTTTTATGGAGCGCCAAGTCTTGCATGGTTGATTTCTTGGGGAAATGGCCATTTCATCGGCGAAATGACTGATTTCGTAACAAAATTGACCATGAGTCACTTGGCACCCCTTAGAGCTTATCCTTGAAGTTAGCTTATCCTTGAGGTTAAGGATCACTGCATGTCTGAACATACTACTATCTAATCTATGGCTCTCGTCAGGGAGGTCCCTGCTATGGTTGACCTTCTCGTCTAGTAGAAAATGCGAATGCTGTCAGGTGTATTTTGACCATCTCCTTCATAAAAAATGTAAAAGTTGTCAGGTTTTTTTTTTGTTTGTGAAATCTATTCACCAATAGACTGGTTTACTAACTCATTAAAATTTTGTGCATACAATGTATTTTCATACAAAGACGTGGTTGTTCCTAACAATCAGAAATCTTGCTAGACGCTTGCCTGACATAGCAATAACTTATGTATGCAGGATGGAACAGGTTAATGGAAAGCTTGTCACTAGGACCTCAGGAAAGAAACTTTCATAGATTTGACTACAGCAGTAAATCAGCCTATGCTATTAAAGTTGGTATATTTGTAATGAACCCGACCACATACTTAACAGATACTTGGGAATTGCCTGTTGAAATGGCAGTTTAGCCCATTGCCTTTAGGGGAAAAAAAAAACCCCAAACAAACAAACCCAAGAACTTACTGGGTCTAGTGCAAAGACTAGGGGGGAGGACGAATTCCATAATATTGTATGGCAACTTACTAATGCAGTTTCAGTCACCAGTATCGTCTTTTGAGAAATTATGGTGCATTGAAGTGTATCTGTCTGTGTGTCTGATATGGCCCTGGGGAAGACAGTATATGAGCCGAATAGGAATGTCTCTTATATGGCTTATTCCTTACAAATTGGCTATCTTTGTATGCGACATGATTACTTGGCTATATAGGCTTTTCTGTGTGTGTGCAGCGAAGCAATCTGTGACATGAAACGGTCATGAATAGACAAAGAGTGGCATGCAAACCCCTAAGTGGAGTATAGTTAACTCCACTTTGTCATTATTATTTTAAAGATGTTTGTGTGTGTGTCCTTTGGCAATGTTTAGAGAAATATTGAGTGCAATTTGCTTTCATTTGCCACTAGCAGGTACTTCATTCTAGTAGCCACCTCTGTTATTATAGGAATATATGTGAGTGTGTGTCATTTTTCAATGTTGAGTGAAAATTGACTGCTTTTTTTTTTCTTTTGCCACTGGCACAGTAGCAGATACCTCATTCTAGTACTAGTAGCCACCTCCGTTATTATAGGAATGTGTGTATGTGTGTGTGTGTGTGTGTGTGTGTGTGTGTGTGTGTGTGTGTTGTGTCCTTTGGCAATGTTGAGTGAAAAACTGAGTGCTATAATTTGTTTTATTTTCCCACGGGCAGGTACCTCATTCTGGAAGCTACTTCCGTTATTATAGGAATGTGTGTGTGTGTTGTGTCCTTTGGCAATGTTGAGAAAAAAAAAACTGAGTGCTGTAATTTGTTTTATTTTCCCATGGGCATGCAGGTACTTCATTCTAGTAGCTACCTCCGGAGACACCGGCAGTGCTGTTTTAGATGGCTTCAGTGCTTCCAGTGGTAAATGTCACCCCCCCCCCCCCTACTAATAAAGTATACCATCCTCTTTATTTCTATTGTAAGGTATAGGAATTTGTAAGTTTTTTGTTAAAATGACATTTTGCATAATAATCAGTATTGATTATCACTTTATTTCATTTCATTTCATTTATTTGGCAAAAACAAATATAAAACAATATACATGTCATTACAAAGAAACAAATACATGCCAGGACTCCTAAGGAGCAATTAGACCTATGTGCTTGTAGCTGGAGCCTTCAAACAGAAAGAGTTAAAATACATTCAATCAACACTTGTCAATTATCAGCTCATGTTGTCGCACTTTTTTGCAATGAATTGACCAATTATGCATGTATCTTGTTAAAAAGACTTGGTGTTGTATGCTCATGTGACCCTTACAAAAAGATCTGACTGCATTACTCCAATTCTCTGATCCCTCTACTGGCTCCCATACGTTAATGTATCATCTTTAACGTTCTTGTATGGTGTATAAGATATGTAAAAATGTTGCCCCATCTTATTTCAAAGAATTGAATTCTCTCCACTTCTCTGTAAATAATGTATTTCAACCTGATCTCTCCATTGTTCCTACCAGACTATTACGCAATTATGGTCCTCACACTTGTACCTGTTATGATCGTAGAGTTATTTTCTGTCACGATAGCTCAGTTTCTTTGGAACAAACTCCCTTTCACATTCAAACACTCAAAGGTAGACAAGTTTAAATCAGTGTTCAAATCTCACTTATTCAATCAATCCTAATATATATATATATATATATATATATATTTTTTTTTTTTTTTTTTTTTTTTTGGGGGGGGGGGGGGGAGTGCCATATATGCATATTACAGTGTTGGTAATATATTCTATATTTTAATTCAACTTTTCTGTTCTGTATCAATGCGCTTAGAAATGCCCATATAAAGCACTGATGGTAATACTATTTTATTTATTAATGAGCCATCTTAGCAGAGTGCTCTCTGATCAGAGATTGTCAGAATAATGTGAAACTGTCCACAATGCTATTTCTTGTTTGTTTTTTATATGTTTCTATACATTACTCAGGAGAAAGTGATATGGGTGTATCTGTGATGGTGTTTTACCCAGAGGATGGCGTTAGTCCCATACAGAAAGCTCTCATGACTGCTGTAGACAGCCCCAATGTCAGGGTTATTGGTAAGTAATATACTTTAGCCCGAAGGTCATAAAAAGCATATATGCCAAATACTTTTCAACCTAGATATAGCGAGTATTTAAAACTATTTTTATATTACTGTTATGATATTCTCTGTTGTTTTAACAAACATTGTATCATGTAAAAAACAAACAAACATAACAAAACAACTCAACATGACATGAACCTCATCCTTAACCCTTTGAGGACAAGTCTCGAGTATACTCGGGCAGAGGTCCATGGGAAATGCATGTTGTAGCAAAATCAGTCCGTCCTCAATGGGTTAAGAGTATGGATATAAAAGACCTTATTGGAATTTTACCTCTAGTCTACTACCAGTGAAAGGTTTAATTTGGATATGTCATTGTAAGATCAAGATATTTGCTTCTTAAAAACACTTGATTTTTTTAATTTCCAAAGCTCTCTTTCTGTTCTTTTTGTGTTAACTTCTTTCTTTTTTTTCATTGAAGGTAATCTGAACATGGAGTCAAGTTTAGTGTATGGCCAGTCAAGTTTCTAAGAAATGACTGGTCACCGTGCCTGTGGATGCCCCATTTGGCCCCACAATATCTTGCCCCTGTGCCTAGATGAAGTTTAGTCTGGCACTAAGTACAAATTGTACTGCATCGTGCTCTGTGTCCACATTCATTCTCCAAGCAGCATTCATATACATGTGTCATTTAACAAGTGCCTTGATATTAAAATTCTGTTCATATCAGCTCCCCTATGCTATTGCATATTTCTAGCCCCTGTGAAATACTCTTAGGTCAGCTGAAGAGGCTACTGCTCTTGACCATTCATCTACACGATTGAGGATCTTCTGCCTCACATACTGACCTGGGTGTAGTTGTATCACTTTTGAATTTACAGCTTCTAGTATAAGTCGTAGAGATGACTTTACGTACAAAAAAAAAAGGGGGGGGGGGAAATGGCCCGTATTCTTCTACCTCCATGGCACACACACTCTGATTATCTGTTTTCCTCTCTCATCTTTACCCCTATTTTGAAATCAGGTGTGGAGAGTGACTTTGATTTCTGCCAATCAGCCATCAAGCAGATCTTCTCATCCGGTTCCTGTGATCTCCGCCACACTTTGCTCAGATACCACAACATCAAGCTGAGTGCTGCCAACTCCATCAACTGGGGTCGACTGCTGCCCCAGGTGGTCTACCACGCCTCCTGCTACCTGCAGCTGGCTCAGAGGGGCGTGGTCAAAGTTGGGGAGGAGGTGGACCTGTGTGTGCCCACTGGAAATTTCGGCAATATTCTCGGGGCCTTCTATGCTAAGGTACAATCTGAATAAGCCACGAGTGCGTTTAGTCATATTGGAGGCTAGTTGTGAACACCACTTTTTCCCATGTAATTTTCCAGGCTTGATTTGGATCAAGTTGAGCTTAAAGGACAAGTCCACCTTCATATACATAAGGATTGAGAGAATGTAGCAATATTAGTAGAACACATCAGTGAAAGTTTGAGGAAAATTGGACAATCCGTTCAAAAGTTATGAATATTTTAAGTATCTGCACAGTCACTACTGGAAGAGAAGACTACTACAGTGTATGCTGTCACATGCGTACAACTATATAAGGAAAATAAAAGGAGAATTTCACAAAACTTTACTTTTTAAGTAAAGTGCACACTTCTTTGACTTGCTACTGACGTATGTTAAGGGTAATATTATTCCCCCTGCCTTCTGAAAGAGAGAAGTCGAGTGTTCTTTTGTTGTGCGAGAAAAATGGAAATATGTTGAATTTTCTTTATTCTTTTTTTATATCGTTGTACTCATGTGACATCACAAGCTATAGTAGTCTTTTCATCCAGCCGTGACTGAGCAGAAACTTCAAAAATTCATAACTTTTTAACGGATTGTCCGACTTTGCTCAAACTCTCACTGATATGTTCTACTAATATTGCTGCATTTACTCAACCCACATGTCTATGAAGGTGAACTTGTCCTTTAATTGATAAAGAAATTTTCTGGCTGTAATGTAAAAAACTATCTTGCAATTACCAAAATGAACATGATGGTTTTGCAGATTAGAGATGACTAATACCCAGGCAAGATCCCAATGCCTATTGAAAGCAAAAAAAAACAAAACAAAACTGAAGAAATCTAAACAAACTGGTAATTTTTTCCAAACTCTGATATACGTGTATGGCACTTTGACATTATTTCAAGCTGTAAAGCTTGGTTTTATATCCTCCTCTGTATTGAAACTTGTTACTTTGTGAAAGGTTCCCACTGAGGGTAGAGACCCATGAAATAGGATGTATAGGCCTTTTTGATGAAGAAATTTTCCACACAAAAAGATGTTGAGTAGACGATAATATGATGTGAAATGCAGGGATACACATGTCTGATAAGACATCTACTATGATTACACCCAGATGATGGGAATCCCGTTTCGTCGCATGATCTGCGCCTCCAACACCAATAATGTTCTGACTGACTTCCTATCCACCGGTGTATATGACCTCCGAGGACGACCCCTGCAGGTTACCATGTCACCAGCCATTGACATCCTCAAGTCGTCCAATCTGGAGAGGTATTTGTGACTAACAGATCTTTCAGACGATAGAAAAATCTCTCTCGTAACCGTGTTTATGCATCACAATTACAATCTTTGATTTGAAGTTTGGAGGTTCACACTTTCTGACCTGTCCATCGACAGCTAGTGAAGCAAAAGCAGATTGCATCACATTTCACGAGTCAAGCTCGGCTCTGCCTCTTCAATCTTATTTTGCAGGTCAAGTCTTCCAGATGGGAAGTGCACACCAGAAATTGAGCAAATCAAGATTTGAAAACACCTCCACACATGGATTTGCAAATCAAGATTCTAGAATTGTGATCACAATGGCTTGCTTTCAGATGCAGGAAATATCTCGATTACAGTCATGATTCTTTTAATATAGAGATCACAATCTTGATTAACAAGAGACATTTTTCTAAAGTCTGAAAGGATGGCTTGTGTATGTGTAGAGGTAGTTGGAGTGTTTAGGGGATTGGGGCTGCATTAATCCTTTGAGCGCTCAGGCATTTGGCCGTAACTGGCCCGGCCTTTTCATCAGTATTCAGATCATTCCTCCAAACTTGATGTAATGGTAAGCAAGCCAGTCTACTCAGTCCTTAGAGTGTGCCTCAGTCCCACAGGAAGGCCATGGTTACACAATAAAGATTAAATGGATTTAATAGTACCTCCTTTCACTGGCAATTCAGTTTTCAAACATCTGTGCTAATCCACAAAGAAAGTACAGTTGTTTAGTGAAGGTTAAACGTGATGATGAAGGGAGGTTGAGCAGTTAGCAGCTGCTTGTGTATTAGATATTTTTAGTAGACATGAAGACATACCAATTGTGACTAAAGGGAGGATGAGGGCATTCTATGTTTTATAAGTCACTATTTGAGGAGCGCTGGAATTCAACTTTATAATGCTGCATCATTACAAACTGTATTTGTTGATTTAAAACTTGCACATAATTTGACATCAAATTAATGACTAATACCTGCAAACATATTGCAAAGTGCTCTGCTTGCTTCTCAATTTGCATGTGATTTTTCGCCCATTTATCTCCCAAAGGGCACGAGGTATCCAAGGTACATCGATATCACCTGTACGTCACACTATCATGCACGTTTTGATACCAGAGCTGTGTTGACATGGCCTTTGGCTTATTTCTTATCCATGTAATAGACTTTGTATCATGACATGAAACGATGTGTTTTTGTAAAGGAACATGCATTAAATGTGCAACAAACATTAAATCCTTATTAATGTGCATTATAAGAACTTTCTTGAAAACCACATACATGTAGTGAAAAAGATAGTCTCAAATTGCTAAGAGGGAGTGAACTCTGCCATTACTTGCATGAGATGCCGTGTGACACAAGCGCAAATCAGTATTGAGCATTTATTATAATGATATAACATACTGCACATTCCAATTACAAAGCAATACTTTGTGCCCACCCTGATTCTATAGAGTCATCTGTTGTTGTTTTTGTTTCAGGCTGTTATATTTTGCAACAGGCAACAGCGGACAACAGGTCCGTGCTATGTATGACCAGCTTCAGCGAGAGAAATTTTTCTCAGTTCCAGACTGCGTAAGTACATGTAGTACTTAGGAAGTAGTACTTAGGAAGTAGTACTTAGTAAAAGGAAGATTACACAAGAGCTGTTGAGTACCTTACAGTACCTTTGTAAAACCTCATTCTCATGAATCGCCAGACATTGTTGTGCAGTTTGCATGCAAAATGCTGCCTTCTTACTGACTGACTATTCTCATCCATAAGACCAGCGGATCTAAGGTATCTTTGTTGTTAATATGGTATACATGTATTCTCTGTACATCTTTTGCTTATGAAATATGAAATATTACTCATATTTTGTGTTTCTGTTGGTATGGCATTGCTCTGTTTGCAGGTCATCAAGATCTTGTAATGATGATTATGTGTTTCATAATTTTTAAGCCATAAATGAGACCAAGGAAAATTTGTGCTCTTTTTTTTTATGGAAGAATATATAGAATTTGTAAGGTTAAATGTATATGGTACAAAATTTTGATTTAAAGTTCTGGGGTGATGAAAGCAGCAGTGTAATTGTTGAGCCTTATAGAAAACAAAAGGAAACAAAAACAAAACAAAAAACAGATGACAAAATCTGTTGATCAGTGATAATGACAAAATATATGAGTCTTTGGAGCAGGCTCTATTTGATGCATCTTACCAAAGGGGTCTAACATGGTGAGAAATGCCCCACATTGAAATGGAAGAAAGTGTGAAAAATTGATCTCGGCCATTGATTCTCTTCTGGTAGGTGTTGTCACGGATACAAGATGACCTGGGTTTCATGGGAGATTGGTGTGATGAACAAACTTGTGCCGAGACTATGAGGGCAGTATTTGAGAGGACAGGTGAGTTATACCATATGTCGCCTGTTGGATCCTGCTAAAGCATTATCTTACGCAAAATACTTGCATATAATCTTACAATATCTATTCATTTATCTATGATAGTTGTACTGGGCAGCAGTGTACCAGTCTTGATATTTGTCACATCAGCAAAAATATCGGGAAAAGAACACAATTTTTGGCCTTCACCCAAAATAGTGCCAGAGGGTTCATGGTTTCGGGATGTCTGTCTGTCTGTCTCACATCTCATCATCATGATACAGGAAAACCACTTGACGAATTTCCAGGCACCTGACCTTGTGCTAGAGGTTAGATCTGCCGATTGCACTTTTTTTCTTACCCAAATGTGCTGCGTTCATCTTTTTATTTTGATTGTGACTTTTAGAAATGGAAGTTTTTACCCTCTGATCTCGCACGAATCCAACTTTGAATGTATCATAATTCAGTTTACATGTAGATATACACACACACATGCCAACATACATACAGGAATACCACTACACCTCTACAAACAAATACATACACACCAGAGATGCCAACAGTTTCTTTTTTGCAATACACTGTGTTTTGTACTCTGTGTGTGTGTGTGTTCTTTTTTTTAAAACCAAAAATACTGCATGGAAAATACTCTTGTCTCAAATTGTATGACTACACGTCTATTGCAGGAAAGGTGAACATACTGGGGGTTCACCAAAAATATGCTGTTTCAGCCCTCAGAACACTGCAATGCTGTTTGCAAAGTTTGCATCCCTCACACACACACACATACACACACTACCACCACACACTGCCACAATGGCTTGCATGCATCCTTTTTTTATTGGTAACATGAATTTCTCCTTCTGCACAAAGACTACCTCTTGGACCCACACACAGCGGTCAGTAAGGTCATTGCAGACCGCCATTCTTCGTCCGATGGAACCCCCATGCTGATCTGTTCCACGGCTCACTACGGCAAGTTTGCCTCCGACGTCCTCACCTCCCTCGGACACCAAGCCACAGACGAGGACGGACCGGAGATGCTGCTGACCAAACTGGGGGAGCTTGACCCTCGACCACACCCTCATCTGAACCTCGAGCGGTCTGTGAGGAACCCAAGGGTCCACAAGAGAGTGGTGGAGGCTTCTTTGGATGCGGTTGTCAAGGAGGTGAAAGATTTTGTCCTATCAAAAAACAGTTGATGCTAACTATGGAGATGGAGATGTAAAGAATTGTATGGATCGAATAACGATTCAGCTGAGTAAAAGCAGTGTGTGTGTGTGTATGCTGACTTCATTGATAATACCAAGGAGGTTCAAGAGAATGGAGTCACCACTGTCTTATTTCCTTTGCTAGATGTTCGATGCCACCGCTCAAAAATATTTGAAGCATGTGCCAAACAGGATCTGCCACGCAGATAGGAAGACAATTGACTCGTGTCTCATTGCATAATCACCAGCCACTTTCTAAGGAAGATATGTCTTTGTGATGGTAATTACTTTTCGCTATCCCTTCTTATACAAGGTAGGTGGTACAGACACGAGGATGTGTGAATAGAAATTGCGCAAAAAATGCTGAAATAAAGATGAAATTACTCGACTGGGCATACCCGGGCACTAATCTGATATATCTATCAATAAAGAATTATATTTGAAGATTATTCCAGGTCAGTTTTATTTGTCGGAATTAAGCGGAAAAGTGATAAAACCAGCTTTCCAGGATGGTAGAGTTTTAAACATTTTCACATGATACAGCTCTGATTAACACTTTTGCACAAATTTCTGCACGGGATTGATTTTTGTTTTACATGCTTTATCATTAAGTGAAATTTCACTTCATTTAATAAATAAATAAGCAAAATATGGCCAATATTATGTTAACGTTCAAAATGAATCTTCAGATTGCTCAGCAAGACGGCGGCTTCGAACATCGATCATCAAAGGCACAAATGCACCTGTGAAATTCTTTTGTACATCAATAGAAATCTGACAACTGTTTGAATAATTACTCCAACTCTTAAACCTCCTTGATAATACCAACACCAATGCCTGTTGACGATATTGATTAACATACGTTTTTGAGAGGAGAAGTTGCGTAGCCTTGAAGATCTCAAAGTTGTAGCCTTGAAGATCTCAAAGTTCTAGCCGCATTGTATGATATAACACCTTCAAAATATCAGTGGATCTAGAACTCTGCATGCATGTATGCAGATTGGTGGAAATTTTCTTCCTAAGTGATTCAAATGTATGACCGGAGTACTAGGATGACAGTTCAGAAAAAAAGTGTGGATTGTGCATAATATTCAATGAAAGACATGAGGTACTTGATATTAACCTTCACTGGATGCATCATTCAGTGATGTCATACAGAGATTTTGTTACCTATTGTCTATGATGGATGTGCGGTGTTGATATTGTGAGTGTATCATGATCTTACTATGTTCTCAATGTAGAGTATATACATTGTATGTGAATCCTCACCACATTACCTTAATAAAGTTGCAGATACCTGAAGGACAATTGTGGGTCACAGATATTTGATTTAAAAAGACTACAGTTTACAAGCACAAAGAAAATTTTATCAAAAATCGGATTGAAAAATAAGAAAGATATGAAATGTAAAAGACAAGTGTATTTTTGCTCAACAGTTATTCAACAGTTGATATGAATGTGCAAATGAGTGTGTTAAATATGTCATCACCTTGCTATTTTCCATTGATAAAATAAAAAAAAACCCCAAAAACAGAAACAAGAGACCCGCGGGTCTAGCGCTCACCTGAGTATCGCAAGTTCACCTTTCACGCAGTCACTAATCTAAATTATTCACAGCTCTACCAAAATTTGACGAGGCATTCTCAAGTGGAAGATGAAAATGTACAATAAGGGCCCAATTTTTTCAAGATTCCTTAATTTGGGGGAATTGGGGCCCCCTGGGGCCCTCTGGGTGGGGCATGGTGCCCAGTTTGATAAATTGAGATCCTGACCACCTAGGGATGCTACCTGCCAAGTTTGACAAAAATCCATCTTGAGGTTTTCAGGAAGAAGATGAAAATGTACAATTCAGGCCTCCATTTGGACCCTTCCAACCACCCCCCCCCCCCCCCCCCCCCCCCCCAGAGGGGCACCCCTGGATCTCCTATGAACAAACTTGAAACTACAGTCATTACTGTACTCACTCATAGTATTATCTCAGCTCTATAACTTCTGATTCTAGAGAAGATTTTTAAAGATTCCTTCATTTGGGGGGTTTGGGCCCCCTGGGGGCCCCCTGGGCGGGGCATGGTGCCCATTTTAACAAATTGAGATCCTAACCCCCTAGGGATGCTACCTGCCAAGTTTGGTGAAAATGGGTCATGGGGTTCTCAAGAAGAAGATAAAAATGTACAATTTAGGCCCCATTAGGACCCCTCCTCACCCCCACCCCCCCCCCCCCCCCCCCCTGGGTCCAAAGGGGGGCACCCCTGATTCTGCCATGAACAAACTTGAAACTACAGTCATCAATGTGCTAACTCATAGTATTAACCTAGCTCTATCACTTCTGGTTCTAGAGAAGAAGATTTTTGCGGATTCCTTAATTTTGGGGGGTTTGGGCCCCCTGGGGGCCCCCTGGGTGGGTCATGGTGCCCATTTTAACAAATGGAGTTCCTAACCCCCTAGGGATGCTACCTGCCAAGTTTGGTGAAAATGGGTCATGGAGTTCTCAAGAAGAAGATGAAAATGTACAATTTAGGCCCCATTAGAACCCTTCCCCACCCCCCTCCCCTGGGTCCCAAGGGGGGCACCCCTGATTCTGCCATGAACAAACTTGAAACTACAGTCATCAATGTACTAACTCATATTATTAACTTAGCTCTATCACTTCTGGTTCTAGAGAAGAAGATTTTTACAGATTCCTTAATTTTTGGGGGTTTGGGCCCCCCTGGGGGCCCCCTGGGTGGGGCATGGTGCCCATTTTAACAAATTGAGTTCCTAACCCCCTAGGGATGCTACCTGCCAAGTTTGATGAAAATCGGTCTTGGGGTTTTCAAGAAGAAGATGAAAATGTAAAAAGTTTACGCACGACGCACGACGGACGACGGACGACGGACGACGGACGACGCACGACGCACGACGCACGACGGACGCCGGACGAAGGGCGATCGCAATAGCTCACTTGAGCCTTTGGCTCAGGTGAGCTAAAAACTGATGGCTGAATACCTTTAAGATAATGAGCAGCCAGATATCTTCACTTATTATTTATATTTGAACAAAAACAACCCCCTCAAAAAAAAAAAAGAAAAAAAAAGAGATTTTGTGTATAGACTTTATGGCAAGTTGTGAGGCAATGACATCACCAACTCATTTGCATATTCACATCATATTGAATGTTAAAAATTTGTTTTCTGAAAGTTGGTGACATTTTACAATTTCGTAACGTTTTTCATATATAAAATTTTGATTTTTTTTTTTCTCTGTTGTGCTTACACAACTTTCTTTTAAGACTAATCTTAACTGATCTTGAAGTGTCCTTTATGCTGGAAATACAGGAAGATATAGTGAATTCCCCCCCCCCCTTCCCCCCCCCCCCAAAAAAAAAAAAAACACAAAAAACACAACAACAACTATTTGTTAAAAATCTAATATTTATTCAATCAAAGTACATATTGTCTTAACTTAAATACATTTGACATGACAAAACTTTTTTTTTTTTTTGCTTAATTAAAACTCTCATTTATTCAAGTCCATAATATGTGGCAACAATGAAGGATCATTTCAACTTTTCCGAAGTGTGGTTTAGGGTCTTTCTTTCTGTTGGCTATTGTACAGCATGCAATGTGATGTTTTGAATCAATCTGTTCTAAATCCATAATCTCTGTACATCTGAAGTTCAAAAGCTAAGTTTTCTAAAAACTTAATTTATCTGATTGGATTGGCTTCCTTACCCTGTATTTTGTAGGTTTGGGAGATAAGGTGGTGTAAATCATATATTGCCAGAAAAATTTGAATCTCGAGAATTCTAAAAAGCACCCTAATTCAGTCTTTCATTGTGACTGGTCACATGTAAATATACCATGTACAACTTTGAAGAATGTTACTGATAATAGGAGTACAGTCAACCTTGCCTAAGTCAAATCCATTTGGACTACAGATATAGTTTTGGCTTAGAGAAAATTATACGTATAAGGGATTAAAATCAGTAGAAATGAAAGAGAACTTGAAAAGACCTTTGACTTTATTCTAAGCCATTATTTGACTTGTGTGATGGTGACTTTAGCAAGATTGACTGTTTTTGACATTATGTACACTCATTGATATGATACTATTTGGTGACACAACTTTAGCTCCCGCGACAATTGCTTCGGTCTTATTTTCTCCAAGGACTTAGGGTTAGGGTTAGAGTTGTGCTGTTTTAGGTTTAGTTTGATGTGAGGATTACTATTAGGGTTAGGGTTATGTTTGGGGGTAGAATTTATGTTTGGCTTAGCGTGCAGATATTTCATGGGAGCAATTGTCACAGGAGCAAATGTCATGGAACCCATTATCTAAATGATAATGTGAGAACTTCCATGTATTTTGTGTACATGTATTAACACATGTACCAAGTATTTGCCTGGAGATATATAACATGCCTTGTCTTGCTCTTACTCCTATTAAACACAACTACAAAATTTGTCTTCCTAACAAGCATAGTGCATTCTTGTCTGTAGATTCCACTTGCTACAGTATTCTAAAGAAACAAAACAGGTTTTTAGTGTATCAAAACATGAGAAAAATTGATCTCACTTAGAGGGGGAAAAGTACTGTCCAAATTTAGCCCATCTCTGCTCAACACAATTGGTTTTTTTTTTCAAAAACTTTATTGCACTTGTCATCTTTATCATGGATTACCCAAATTATTGCAACTGATTGACAAATTGCCCTACATCAACATAAATAAGCACTGAATTGATCAGTGTTTTAGTATTAGCCATGATAAAAAATCATGGTCATACATACTTGAGCAGGATTCGAACCTACAACCTCCTGATCACCGGACAGGTGTCATTTCCACTAGACCACCGAGCTTTCGCCCGACAGCAAGTGTTGGTTCTAATCCTTCTTGCTGTCGGGCACAAGCTCGGTAGTCTAGTGGAAATGACGCCTGTCTGGTGATCAGGAGGTCGTAGGTTCGAATCCTGCTCGAGTATGTACGCCCATGATTTTTTATCATGGCTAACACTAAAACACTGATCAATTCAGTGCTTATTCACGTTGATGTAGGGTAATTTGTCAATCAGTTGCAATGAAAACATCTCGACGGAAGAATTTCATGAATTTGAATACCCAAATTATGTATACATGTAATAAGAAAGCTTTCTGGCTGGATAATTGAAACATTATGCTGCTGTCAGTAAATTAATACTGGCTAGTTCATCAAGCATCTGCAGTACTGAGTGACAGTTATATCAGCTTAGTGAAGCTGCTTTCATCAATTTCTCCTTATTAAGATGGTTCTTGCCCATAGTTTCCGATGCTGAATACCTGACTCACATTGCACTAACACTTATGTACAAATTGATACTATGTACATATTGTAAGTACTTCCATATCTGTTGTAATGATGTATCAGTGTTTGCCTTAAATATCTGTGGATGTTAGCTGTATTTCTTGTTGAAAGTTTTCTTGAACGGCTTTTATCTCATAAAAGGCCTTAGTGTATGTGCAATTTATTTTGAATATATATCTAGTTTTCAATGCTGTATTTGGTTCGTACTTATGTTGGATATCAAATGATGTATTCTATTTTGCAGAATAAGCCAAAGTTACTACCATTGTTAATGTATTATTCATTTACGAACATTGTTTACCATGAGCCTTGATGAAGACTGCAGTTTCCATAATCATCCAAAATCTGTGTGTTTATGGAAGAAAATGCATCAAGATGTGTACAGAGCCTAGCTAGTCAATACCTGATTATACATAAGATATACATAACAAATTTCAATGACTACTGGAATTGTATGTACATTGGAGGTATGAAGGACTTAATTTACCAAAGAAATCACCTTATCACCAACATGGCTGTACGGCCAATAATATCTATGACTAAAAGTACAGAAATACAGGTAAAGTACTGAAAATAGGAATGATACTACTCGAATCATTGACAGAGCAATTTTCTTGTAACTAACACATATTGAGTAATTCTAAAAGAAATAAATATGATTTAGTACTGTATTTTGTTTGTCTATGGAAATCATTTACATGTACATTGTATGTGATGTTTCAACTTTACAACTGGAACAATGCTGGGAATTAAAAATGATACACACATAAATAACATTTTCTTTTGTATTGTCATTTATTATTCATTTTTTCACCCTTTTCAACAAACAACACGGGATATGAGTGGCAAAAACATTCATTTACGATTACAACTGTACTCCATAAATACACACAGAAGTATGCATATAAAAATATTTGCTGTTTTTATTTTCACACATTTCACGACTCAACTCATATTCATGAAATTGACAACTTGCAAAAATATTGCCTCCTGCTACAAAAGAAAAAAAATATCTTCACCAAGTTGAGAATTAGTAACTTTTCTCCTAAAAAGAGAAAATACTTAATTTGCCATTCTTTCACTATAGTTTATTGCAAATTCAGCCACTCATGATATTTTCTTACACGTCCCAATTAGCAAAGTATACTTAGGGTATAAAAGGTGAACAATAGTACTAACTGTACCTTAATTAACATTCGCACATGAAAATGAAGTTACTACATTGTAATTGGGAGGAGTGTCAGTGCCATAATTTTAAACAGCTGCGAAAACAAGCTAATACATGTATAACTCCAAATAAGAATTGTCAAGGAATTGAAGTACCAGTAAATTTATGTCATTTTGTCACACTGGTAAAAAGTATACATGAATAAAACATTTATTATTTCAGACTACATGTATGTCTAATCTAGATAGATTTTGTGATAGCCTTTTACTTTCTTGGCACATTTCTAAACATCTTTATGTTGCCTGCTGTTTAAAAAAAGAAGAAGAAGAAGATAGACCCTTCCATACCATAGTTGGCAAAACTGACAATGATATTCAATAAATATCGTGCATTTTGCATTGTAGTGATGATTAATTTCTGGTGCATGTACTGAACACTCAGAAAGTGCATAAGATGCATCATTCTATGTCTGACTAAGGTTTTACAAATGTAGGTGCAGAAAGGCAACTACACAAACTTCAAGATTGATTTGCAGATCAACAGGTAAACAGTTATTTCAGGGCCCTGTTTTATGAAGAGTTAAGATTGATTATAAAGTTGATTTTTGTCATAAGTCTATGGCGGCCTGTGTGTTAAGGAAATTTAAAATTGATTATATCTTTTGATAAAACAGGGTACAGGGGGGTGTTTCATAAAGCTGTTCGTAAAGTCACGATCGACTTACGAGCGACTGGTGATCAGTTCTTGTGCTGCATTATGGAAATTCTGATAAGTATAGCACATCAGAACTGATCACCAGTGGCTTGTAAGTTGTTTGTAACTTTACGAACAGCTTTATGAAACACCCCCCTGGAGTGGTAAAGTCATTTGTGTAATGGTCTTACAATTCAGAGTGAACAATGCAAGAACCTCTTCCCACATTCTGTGCTCAATATTTACAAATCAAATAAACCCAAATACAGCTTCCCACCTTTATGCCATCTCACTTTAAGGTTGGAAGAGATGACTAAGATTGTTTCCCTTTGTCGACTCTTGGGATCGAATTTTATTATTGGAAGTCTGAAGAACAATGTCTTCATGCACCAATACCACTTCCCTGTATTAACAAGGAACAGATGAACCAACCATTGTGGGTTGTGGTTTTTTTGTCTTTGTTTTTATAAGACTTGAACACCACACAACACTTCAAACAGATCTGACACAATAGTGAAACATTCCCCGACTGGAGACACTAGGCATGCTTCATTCATTATGGTCACTCTCAAACTACAGCAGTAAAGGAAGTCATGTAACAATTCCTTTCCTCCTTTTAACAATGACACTGTTTTCACAGTCAGCAAAGTACGCATGCATCAATAGCGGGGTTGGTTGTCCATGCCCTGCTTGTGGCTTGATGACCTTACAGCCACAAATCTACAAAATGATAGCTTATAATATCTTCATACATGTTCATGTGTTATATAACTACCTGAGTGTTCAGACGTGAAAAATTTATACCAAAACGGTAAAGCTATATGATGAATTAATACATCTGAATGCTGACTAACGAAACATCGTTTAATGAAATGACATAATGGAACGAAGGTCAGAGATCATTTTGAACTAGAACTCGATAACGAATCACCACTCCATGTGAATATTTACGTCTACACGGTGATAGAATGGTGTAACTGGCAGGGTTTAATGTGAGCGCATGCCAAAGGGGTCCCTACCTCTCACTTCCATTTCAGTTCCTTAAACCTGCCAACTGTTTAAAATCTATGAATAAGTTCTCAATGCACATGCATTGCTTTCAACATTGTAATAATTTGTGGTGACAGTATACATAATACTGTAAAAGTGGAAATTTCGCGCATTTTGCACAATCAGAAACTAGCGCAAAAATAAAAGCACGCTAATATTTTTGCTTGACATATGTTCCAGTGGTTGATATCATGATACCGCGGAATTAAAAACACGCAAAACTCTTCTTATCCAGCTGAGCACAAAAAAATTAGTCACGCGAAAATATCCACTTTTACAGTAGTAAGGACAAGGTGTAAATAACTGTGACTTGTGTGCAACCGGTACCAGTCTGATCACCAAAAATGTCCAACTCTTCATCGTATTCAAAAGAGCGAGGCAATACTTGGAGCAAATAAGCACTTTAGAAATAAACTGCTTGTTGGACGTGTGAGGGAGCGACCGCGTCCGATGCGTGTTCGCGGGAACCCACCGCAACAAAGAAGTCTACGAGAGGGTAAGCAGCAATCTCAGCGAACTTGGATTTGAGCAAAGATCAAGGGAGAAAGTTTGGGATAAAGTCAACAGGTTGAGGATGGAGTACAGAAAAAATCAAAGATAGACTGATTAAGTCTGGTGAGGGCAGGACTGGGGTCCCTTTTCTAAAATGGTTGAAAACTATGGATACAGTGCTGAAGCAAACAAAACAGCAAAAATTAGAGCTGCAACTGATGGATGACAATAACAAGGACCGACAACTGCATTGCTTCCATTGTCACAAAGAAAGAAGATAACTTACACAGATAAAAACTGACAATAAAATGAACTAGATGAAACTGAAACCTTGGCTGGAAGGAACAACTAATATTAGCTTAGTATAATTAACTGATTTTGACCCAAGTCTGTGATTTCAGGCAAAGTCAATATGACACAGAATAAATGGCAGATTTGTTTGAAATACACTGCACCATTAAAATAATTTCCAGACAATTTCTATGAAAAATGACGAAAGTCAGCAAACTAGATCTGGCACGCTTCCCTCACTGGGAATTGAATGCAAAAATATGTTAAACATTATTCCACTGCTCATTACAAATAAACAACAGGTGCCAGTTTCTTTCATTTTTTATGATTAATGAAATTTGTGATTGAAAAACTTTTATTTTAGAACAGTGAATATCAATTATTAGTTTTGAAGTCTTCTAATGTAACCTTACTTACAGTGGAATCATCCACTTGTGTTGGCAGACACAATACAACATATGCACAAACATAACACATTGCACGAGCAGATGGCCGGTTTACGACTGTATCACTGTATGTGTTACTGTGAAAATATCTATATCTTTAATGTCTAGATGTAAATTGCATAATTCAAATCATGCTGTGTCTAGATCTAATTGATATTAAGTGTCTAGATGCCCAGGCAAGTCATATTATGTAACTGCATACAGCCACATGCTATTGGCTTGTTCCATATATGTCATTATGCAAATAACTTCAGCATGTGTCTCAGCATGCATCCCAACATTACCACCTATTGACAATGTTGGTCATAAGTATTGGTACATGACTGGAGACATTGAGTCTGCAATGAACACTGGAGTCTGCCACACTTCTTCTGTTCCTTATTTGAAGTCACTAGTTATGTTCTTGTTACCCATGATGCAAGATAATTTCTCGCGATGAGGCCTGAAGCTGTTTCACTTTTATGACTGTTGAATTTCGTTCCTGACTTAAGTCCAGTTCCAAACAAAATGTCAATGCCCCCACCCTCATTTTTCGTACAACATCCTGGTCAACCACCAACTACATGGCCAATATGGAAGCATCAGTTTGAAAACTTCTTATTGGCATCAGGGAACGAAAGGCGTTTCTGTTACATTGCTTAGGAGCAGAAGGACAGAGAATCTTCAACTCCTTGAACACTGGTACAGTAGCTGCATCAGAGTCATGCCCTAGCTACTGGGAATGTGAATCAGACGGCATTATCAGTAATTAAAGCTTACTTTGTTCCTCGCATTAATGTGGTTGCTGAGAGATACAGGTTCAGATGATGCAGGCAGAGGGCTGATGAGACTGTTGCATAATATGTTTCCACCTTACAGGAATTAGTTAAACATTGCACTTTTGGGGACCAGAAAGATGAAATGATTTGTGATCAGATTGTTGAAGCATGTCTTAAACCCTGTATATGGGAAATTCCATGAAGTTGGGGCACAAAGTGTTACATTTTAGCATAACTCAATACTAATTATGCTATACATATATTGTTTATAGGCTTTACATTTGTATTGAGACCATACATTTTCCTGGAAATTTTGTGCCATTCAGACTCAATTTTGATGAAGTTATCTTTAAAAAATGTAACGGTGTCCTGTAGCATCGTGACGTGTCCATGTAGCATCGTGATAGTTAAAATCTGGTCTTAAAAGACAAATTAATGCAATTAGCTTGACCAAAATTTGATATAATATGCATAATTACTAGATTAGTCAGATAGCTAAATATCTTAACTTTCCTTTCCACAGTTTTACTTTTACAAGAAAATTACACAATGTGTCACTATGCTACGTGGTGTCCACCAAATGTAACAAAAAAGGACACCGCGTAGCATCGTGATACATTTTGTAATTTTCTTTTAAAATTAAAACTGTGTACAGGAAATTTGAAATATTTAGCTATCTGACTAATCTAGTAAATATGCATATTGCATCAAATTTTGGTCAAGCTAATTGCCATAATTTGTCTCTTAGGACCAAATTTTAAAATATCACGATGCTACATGGACACTTCCCGATGCTACAGGACACCGTTACATATTGTTTAATAACTTCATCAAAATTGAGTCTGAATGGCACAAAATTTCCAGGAAAATGTGTGGCCTCAATGCAAATGTAAAGCCTACGAACAATAAATGTATAGCATCATTGATATTGAGTTATGCTGAAATGTATTTTTCAAATATCACGATGCTACATGGACACTGCCCCAACTTCATGGAATTACCCATATGTGAGAGATTATTGCCTGAACGTGATCTGACACTTCAGAAAGTGCTCAACTGCAGCAGACGCATCAAAGACGCACAGCAAGACTCCAAAGCCATGACTCAAGGACAGCAGGAAAGTCAAAGTCAAAATATTCACAAGCTATTCAAGCATAAATCATGGGGAAAACAAAGATCAGAGGTAAAACACAGCAGGAATGAAAAGGAACAAAAAAACACAAGGTGGTTGCAGAAACTGTGGAAGTAAGGAGCATGCGACATATGACTGCATGGGTAGAACAAACGGTGCCAGACGTCTCAAGTGTCACAAAACGAAGGTACAACACATGTATCAGTACATATACAAAGAGTTCTGTACTTTGTTTGCTGAAAACAAAAGTGTAGGGGACAGTTGAGTATTACCTCTCCTACAGTGCAGGTTTATGCCTGACATGTGCTATCATCTTTGCATATTGTGAAATTCTTTCTTTCTACATGTATTATTGAAGTATAAGTGGCAAGTTTATGATTGTATCACTGTATGTGCTCTTACGAAGATATCTACAAATTCATGTATCAGTACATGTACGAAGAGTTCTGTACTTTGTTTACTGAAAACAAAAGTGTAGGGAAAGTCGAGTATCACCTCTTCTATAGTGCAGGTATATGCCTAGCATGTGCTATCATATTTGCCCATTTTGAAATTCTTCCCTTCTACATGAGTAAAATTTTAATGCTGAACATGAGAAAAAAGGAGAAAGTAGGTACGTTGCTACACTTGTATCCACGAGGAAGACAACTATGACAGATTGATGCATTGTTAACAAAACATACATCTGTAAATTAGAAGAATGGAGAGATGATGTCCTTCAAAAATGGACACAGTATGGGAAGACTTAGAAGATGATGTCAAGCAGGAGTTTTGTACACATAATGACCTTTCCTGTGGAAGACATCCTATTTGAACCTCCCAAGACTATTTTGAATCTCCTAAGACTATTCTGCTTATAAATGCACTTCAAACATGGGAGGAAATTCAGGCAAATGATAATAAGCTGGGGTGGAATAGAAAAGTGTTACTGAACAAGAGCAAAACAGAATCAGCATCACCCTTAGCTGTGAGGTCATTCTGCAACCTGCTGGGGCCCAATTGCAATGAACAGTCTGGTATGGTTCAGGAATTCAATTTGATTGTATCAAAGTCTTTTCTTGTGGCAAACCTGGGAAATTGCTTCAATGGTCCTTTCTCTAACTCCGCAGCTGTATTCCAATACATGCAATATTTCCATTACACTATGTGGATAGTTGGATAAGCGACCAGAAGAAAATATATTAAATAAATATACACATTATATCTACCACTTTTATACATTCATGGTCAACCCATTGCTGTTACTGCACAATGTGAAACAATGTTACTTTTGCAGCTGTAGCTATGTCAACCGGTCCCTTTTTTCTTTCAGGTAATATGCTTCAAAGCTGGCTAGAAGCACCTCATCAGTGGCCAGCTGAAACAAATGTATGTTTCAAAAGGGGGTAGCACTTTCTCTTTAGAAGGTTATCCAGATGATGATTTGGAGATTGTGCTGGTGAAGGTGACTTCTGTGTTCTTCCCATCAGGGAAAAATGGGGACCTGCACTTAGATCTTAAATGCTCACTAGGGAATTATGTCTAGGGATCGTATAGCTAACGACCTTGTAGACAGTAATGGGAAGAATGCACCCTTCTCCTTCGAGGCGTATGCAAAGTTAACCATTTGACAGAAGGTGCGCCTCTACCTGATAACAGAACCATTAACAAGGAGCAAGAGGAAGAAACTTGGGCTGTACACGAGTACAGCGTTAAGTTTATTGGGCATTCCTATGGTGAACCTGGAGGGACATTGTAAATCATTAATATCTTCTCTAATATTCATGTTTCACTGCACTATTATGTTGTTCATGACTTATTTACAAATGAAGACAGTGCTGGTGAAATTTCAGACACTTCCAAGCCATTTAGTCAGCATTACATCAGTTGAAATTAAGCAAATGACATCATATGTAAAAGCTGCGTAGGTAGAGAGTCACGAAACTTCTGGCATCTGCCAGGTGTTTCCGCCGGCGACAGGCAGTTTTGACCAAGATATGGCTATGGTTCTGTAGTAGGAACACCCCTGTGGGGAATAGCGGGGCGTTCCATGCACCCACTATAGCTTCCAATAGACCCCATCCCATATATAAGGGGGCACGTTTCCCGACGCCATCAGTTGGTGCTCGGGTTTTCAGGAAAGTCAGTTGATACAGTTACATTGCTACGGATTAATTCCAACTCAACCAGATATTGAACATTGAAGGACAATTCATCACGGAAGTATGGTGAGTTTCTATTTACATTGTGGATGTGCTCCGGGACATCACGTCCACAACAGTTCTTGGGGAAATCAGCGCATGTAGTAGATGTGCTGCCAGATCGCTACTTCACTTGAAGCCAGTATGATTACATTTTTATCAATTTTCTCATCCCAATGCAGAACTACTTGTAGTGGGGAGCGACTTCGGACTGACTCGGACTTACTCGGACCGACTCGACGACCGACGGACTGCCCTCTTTGGGCCGTGGGCGATTACATTTCTACCCAAGCTTGGAGTTGTCAATGCTCCTGTTCAGGTAAGTAATATTCCCGGAGGTTTTCTCCACCATTTGAGTGAGTTGGCCACCACTACAAATGACGTAGTTGGCATTTTTTTCATTTTTCCCGACTTTAGTTTTCCCGCGTGGGGGACCCACATTTTTTTTCCTTCGCTTCCCTGCATTGCGTGCGTTGCATGCGTGGACACGCTGAGCGAGCTGTCATGACTGCCGCTGCACGTTGCACACAGGGAAGCGGAGAATTGGCCGTATAACGAATAGTGTTAGTTTAGCGTACTGTAAGTTACTGCTGCATCGGTGACACTTACAGTTTGTTTAAGTTAGGGTCGTTTGTTAGAGTAGTTAGGTACCAATCATTATTTTGTGATTCTTTTGTGTTTGGTGCATCGCGGACTGATTGTCCGATTGCTTCGGCGTACTGCTCGAATCATTTGTGATTGAATAAAGCGATCTTCGGATCGTGTAATTTGTGTCTTAATTTCCGTCATCCCGGTGCTTTCAATCCGACAGGCGTGGTGACGTGCAGCCAAGTGTTCTGCCCACTGCGGAGCTGAGGTTGAGCTGCCCCGGGGTAAATTGCATGGCAGAAATCATTGGGTTTTCGAATCATTTATCGAATCGGGTGATTTCTCTGTAGTTGTTTTTCTGTAGTTTATTCCCTCCACATTTATTTTTGGCGGTTTCTTGCTAGGTTTGCCTTGTCATATTTTACTTTTACGATCTTTTCTCAGGTGATTTTTTTTTCCAATTTCTTTCCACCGCACTCAGCTGTGTGCTTGTTACTGCTCACTCAGCTGCGGCGTCTAAATAAACTTTTAGTAAGTTAGTGTAGTATTAGTTAGTGTTAGGGTTAGGTTATAACTAAAATCACATTTTATATTTCATTGGTCCCGATATTATTCCTTTTTCTTATTACATTTCTGTGTTTTCAGTCAGTTGCGTTGACATCCTAGCACCGATTGCAGTGTCATCTGTAACACATATGCTAGGCACCTTGCGCTGTCCGCATGTTCTGTGTGTTCCATGTGTGAGCTGCGTTACATTGTAAATGTTAAAAAAAAAAAAAATCAAGTTAGTGAGACATGCTTTCACTACATTTTGGGATATAAGTTCTCTATGAATGTGAAAATTTTCTTGCAAGAGTAATTGAATTCAAAGATGTTTATCCATAATATGAATGTGGATGAATAAAGACAGTATTTAACAATGATAACTTTCAATATTCTCTTCCTTTTCATTGGCAGGGAGAATGAAAGCCTCTACATCGTCCACAGCATGCTGCAGCGATGATCTGAGGGATTGTCCTTCGTCCACTTCACCAACCTGCAGTTAGCCAAGGGCAAGATTCGTTGTTTCAAGACAGGACTGGTTTTAGAGTTGTATGATTTTTTTTTCAATAATAATAAAGATGTAAGTGATGTAATGTTCATTATAGCTCATGCAGACAATGCCATACACTTCTCAAAGCCAGATAGTGTGCGACTGAAAGTGGGGAATGCGGTGAAGAAAAGGAAGATGCTTCGGAACAATAAGAAATCTGCGCTGCCTGCATTTCTTGCATCTGATTTTGTCCCACCTTTACCAGCGACAAGGCCGCCTACTTTGGATGCTTCAGCAAGTATGGAAACTCCAACTGAAGCAAAGAGGAGCTTTGATGATGTAGAGAAAGAAAACTCTGCAATCAAGGAGGAAATAGGAAATTTGGAGACAAAACTGAAAAGTGAAACAGAGAAGGCAGCTCAGTTGGGAGTCAAGTTGAAGAGGCTGGTGAAAGAGCAGTTACAAAGCATTGCCACCCATGCCAAAGACATGAACAGTCTTCAACAAGACATGACTCATATGTCTAAAGAGTATGACAGTCGAAGGAACTTGACAAAGTGAATGGTGTGATTGAACAACTGAAACACAAACTGACCCAGAAATCTGCAGCTGTGAAAAATCTTTCAAAGCGACTTCGAAGGAGCACTAAAAAGAGAAAGCAGGAAGAACAGGAGATGGAAGAACTTAAAAAAGCAAAGAAACGGTTAGAATTGGAAACTGAAGAAATGTCAAAGAGTCTGGATGACACAACAGAACTTCTTCATTCTGCAAAGAAAGAGAAGAAAACTGCACTGAAAACACTCAGTAAAGTCAAACAAAGAGCAGAGAAGAGGAAAACTGACACAGTCTTGCACAACGAGGATGAAATAAAAAAACTGAAAGAAACAGTTACAAAGAGCAATATTCGGATAGCAGAGCTAGAGCACTTGAACACAATCTTGGAAGCGGAGGTAATTCACACGTTTGAAGGAGGTAGATTCGTCAATGAACTCAGACAAACCATCATGACATTACTCACTGAGTGTAATGTTAGCATGAGCAAAGTGAAGCATGTCATCAACACTGTCTGCAAGAACCTCATTGGAAAATTACCGGAATGATTACCTTCCCTTGGTACACTAGACAGGATTCTCTCTGAGGCCAAGTTCGTAGCCCAATCACAAATTTACAAGTGCATGGAAGAAGGGGGGGACCCAACTGAACTTACTGGGAACACACTACACAATGATGCGACAACAAAATTTCACCACCATTACCAAGGATTTCAGGTCACTCTCCCAAATGGCAAACAGATTACAATAGGACTTAGGGCAGCTGACACAGAGACACTTCTAGATGCATTTAAGTCTACGGTAGATAAAATAGCTTCAACGGTATCCAGTAATGCAGAAGACAAGCAAGAAACTAGAAATGTCGCTATGGCGACTGATGCCTCCGCCATAATGCATGATTCTCTCAATAGGCGTATAGTACAATGTCTTCACAATGTGTGATCCATGACAGTTTTACATAACTGGCAAAATATTGATATGACAGGTTTGTCAGAAATGACTTGAATGTTCACTTTCCTTGAACTGGGTTTGCTATAATTGTTGAAGAGTGCAGGTACACATATTTGGGGAATTGGGCATTTTTATTTGAATTCTGATGGACCCTTTTATAAGTTTATGAATTGAGTAATTTCCAAGGTATGAAGAAAGAGTATAATTACAGTACAAAATAGATTTTTTTTTTTTTTTTTTTGGGGGGGGGGGGCATTGAAACCTGTTTTTTTTACCCTTAACCTTTGACCTTTGACATTCTGGCTGGAAATTTCCTGGAGAATCTCCATTAGGTAATGCATGTATATATTAAGTTTGAAAGCTAATAATGCAAGCATTTCATATACTAGTGTATGAGGGAAATAGTAAAATATTGAGGAGTTGACCTTGACCTTTGACCCCATGACTATTGACCTATGACCCCTAAATTCCCTAGATAATCTCTGCCAGTCAGTACATGCCTATGTACCAAGTTCCATGAAGATACATTGAACCATTTGTGAGAAAAGTGATATTACAACATTTCACCTAACCTTTGACCTTTTGACCTTTGACCTTATGACATGAAACTCCCTCTGGAGAATATTTATGCAGTAGTACATGTCTACACCAAGTTTCAAGAAAATACCTTAGGGCATTGCATAGATATTGGGGAAATAGCAACATTTTTAGCATTTGACCTTGACCTTTTGACCTTTGACCTCTTGCCAATGTCACTAAAATCTACTCAACTAATTGTCCCATCATACATCATCCTTGGACAAAGTTTGGTGAAAGCTGCTTCATCCAGTTTTGAGTTATCACGTAAACAGTTAAATTTCAGGATTTGACCTTGATCTTTGACCTTTGACCTCAGTTTGATTTCACTAAAAAACTAATCAAGTAATTGTCCCATCATACATCATCCTCAGACAAAGTTTGGTGAAATTTGCTCGATCCAATCTTGAGTTATCGCGTAAACGGATACAATTTCATGATTTGACTTTGACCTTTGACCTTTGACCTTCGGCGGATTTCACCCAAAATCTAATCAACTACTTGCCCCATCATACTTTATACTTGGACCAAGTTTGGTAGAATTCAAGTCAATATTACTCAAGTTATCGCGTAAACGAAAGCGGACGGACGTATGGACGGACGGACGTATGGACGGACGGACGGACAACCCGAAAACGTAACGCCTCCGGCACCACTTCATGGCGGAGGCATAAAAATAGCAACGTTAATAACTTCACTGAAGAACACAATGGGAGACCAAGGACCCACGAACCCACAATTCAATGCCCAACTACAGTTATTCCGGGAAACGCTCCTTCCTAAAGTCATCGAAAACTAGGAAACTCTGGACGAAGAAAGCAAAAAGGAAATCACAGACATGGTAAACTTTTTCTGCAAAATGCACCTCTTGGTAAATTTTGCCACGGAAGCTGACAAAGACCTAAAAATCAACGAAGCAGACATTGTTGCAGAGGGAAAAAAAACATATTCCTTTGGAACTGATAGTGGTGGGGCCAGACTTGTCCGGACAGCTGCAAAAGCCTTCACTTCCCGTGGAAGTGACAAGTCTGGAATGGCAGCAGACTGGGGACCCTACTTAGAGGAACTTGGGAAGATAAATCATCTCGTCACATTCAGAGGGAACCGTTTCAACATTTTGTTTTATGATGCAGGAGCCACATACTTTCACGGCAATGACATATATAACTTCATTTCCACAATACCTGATCCCAACAATCTAATCAAGGCAGTCAATTTTGACATTCAACAGAAGATATACCTCGCTCAGCTCCATGCACTGGGTCTCATAGACAAATTGATAACGGGACCATTCTGGCGCCATGTGGAACAGACAGGCTCAATCCTTGAACTGAATGACCCTCTAAATGAAATGCTTGAGAAAATGAAGGGGTGGTCTGAAGATGCTTCACCACTCTTCGCAGGAGATACCCCATTTGAAGGTGCAACCATCCACGACGACGACATATTTGAAGAGCTCATTCAGGAAACAGAGGATGCAGATTTCACTACTTATACCCAGGCAGCCCTAGAAATGGTCCTGACAGCGATGGTTCTCATCCTAGAAAGACAGGCCAAAGACCAACTGGAAGGAAGGAAATTCTTTGCACCATCGGATCAACTCAAGAAATCAACCCAAAATGTGCCAAACAACAAGCACAGTGTCGGAGCGAGACTTTGCCATCCTCGACATTCTCACAAGAATCAAACCGGCAGCAACAAGCCATGCATATGAGACATATATCATGTGGCTCAACAACAAGCCCAGTGTGTGGTTGGAAACACTTGACCGCGAAGAGAGAGAAAACCTCTTGAACATGGCCCGACACAGGTACCCGGAAATTCGCCAGCAGTACACACAACGAAAAGACCAGCTCAAAGCACAGCGCTTAAAGTCACTGAGGGCCAAACAGAGTCGGCAGGAGCAAAAAGAAGAGAAAAGCAACCTGCCCCGCAGTTTTACGACCTAGCACGGCAGATGAAGGAAAGGTTTGACGGGCAACTGCAACCTGAATTCGCACGTGTGGAGTTCACTGGTGCACGTCAAGGCTCAACTGAGTCATTGTAGGAGTGGGCTGACCGCCTTACCCAGCTAGCTTCTGACGCATTTCTGGGTATCCCCACAGAGCAACTGGAGCGACAGATCATCACTCGCTTCTGTCAAAGCTGCTCTGATCGGGAGGTGGGTAAACAAGTGTTGAACCAACGGTTTGCTACCATAAAGGACCACCCTCCATGCTCAATGGTTACAGCAGACCACCCGCGCATTCGGAAAGCACCGAAAAGAAGTGCGCTTTGTAGCCCCAGTGAACGAGCCAACTCATCTAGTACAGGGAGTAGAGGTACGTCCCTCAGACTACAGGTCTCCTGAGACACAGGTCGATCGGTTATCCCACCTTGAACAGGATTTAGCCACAATCAAGACAAGGTTAGATCAGTCTCAGGCAGACTTGCGACGAGAGGTCCAGTTGCAGATTGCTCCATTGACCAAACAGGTAGAGCAGCTTACGACCATGGTGAAGCAGCTATGCCAACAGGCACGGCCTCCTTTGCGTGCTGTATCTCCTGGACCATCTCATACTCCACCACGTTCCCCTCCCATTCCTCCTCGTGCTGCTCCACATACAAGTACCCCTTCACAGCGTGCAACTACACCGAGTGCAAATTTTAATTATGGGGGTCAAGGGCATTTCCAGACGTTGCTTTTAATTTTGGAAATGAATAATGGAAATATTCGACTCGGTATGATACTATAATGAATGTTTGATGTTTGCTTCTACTTTTGAAAATGAATAACGGTAAGATTCAGCTACGTACGGTGCTAAAATTAATGTCAGGTATTTGATTATGACAACAACAAACAATTGCGCATGCGCATTAACCCTATAAAGCCCAAGGGGGGGCACATTGTGCCCCCCCTACCAGATTTTCGTTTGCCACTCCTTCGTCCTTAATCCGATTTCAACCAAATTTGGTGACTTTTCCTAAAATCTTATTGCGAACATTTTGATATATAATTTAGCTATATTTGATGTTGCTGGTTGCCATGGCAACCATAAACTGACAACCATGTCAGTCAGATTTTGCATCTTTTTTCTGTTCCCATTTCATTTAACAGCATTACAGTGTATGAAATGGGTGTTTCTGGGCTGAAATTTGTTGAAGAAGCAAAATTTGAAGTAATCATGGTCATGGAAAGTTTTTCTTATTATTTCCTTTGTTTTCATGTGACAAGGGCATAAAACAATAGATATAATAGAGATAATTGAAAGCAATAATATTTTCTACAGATTGCCATTATATTTTGAGTTATTTTGATTCCTTCACCCAAGTTATGCCTCTAATATTATTAGTTTATCATATTATCAATTTGCAATCTCAAAATTCCACTATTATGCAAATATGAAATGTCATAACTTTACATGTACCCATCCCAAACATTAATGTTTTCATCTCAGGTCTCATAATGTATCACTATGTTGATATGAATAGCGCCCCCATGTGGTGACCTTGAGAAATTTCAAACATAACACATAATAAAATTTCACTTGCTTATCATTTGTGGCAAATATGAAAATAATTGGTCTATAATAAGACATATATAATGGGGATAAAGAAATTATACCAAAAAATCATGTTTTTAGCATATTTCCTATGTATTTCTTTATAGTTTTGTAAATAGCGCCCTCCATGGGTGACCTTGTGAAAATTCAAATGTACGGTCATGTAGAGTATGAGTTACTCTACCCACGTGCCAAATATGACGATGATACATCAAATAACAAAAAAGTTATATAGGGGGGGCACAATGTGCCCCCCCCTTGGGCCTGCGAGGGGTCAAAATAGCTTGGGCTTTATAGGGTTAACAAAAATACACAGAAATAAGCAGTAGTAAAGGGGGCATACGTGCTGAAATATTTTGTATCATAACATATATATATATATATATATATATCTCCTTCCCCTGCCTGTATGCTGTTTGTGTTGTGTATGTTTAAATTAATGTATACATGCATTTACACCGAACACACACACACACACATACACACTGCAAACACTGGATGGAAACCACTAACCCTGGCCTGGATGACCATACTAACCATTAGTTAGCACAGTCATGGCTGCCAAGTGGCAAAACAGTGAGATCAATTACCTCCTACAGCAAATCAGTGACCATCGGGTTGCTGTTTGCAACAAAGAGTCGATCAACCAGAGGGCAAACGACGCAAAGAAAAAAGCATGGGAGAAAATCCACGACCAATTTGCAAGGAAATTCGGGACAATTACGCAAATGAAAGACCTCTGGAAGAGGCAACGCATTACAGCAAAAAAGGAGTTTGCTGATTTTCGCATGAAGTCGAGAACAACAGGAGGTCCTCCACCGTCCCCGCTCAAGGCAACCACCCTGCTAATACAGGAAATGCTGCCGGGGGATTTCGCCCAACTAAGAAATCCCTTCGATGGTGATGCTGACATAAGTTCAGAGAATACAATCTCCATTATAGAATTTCTGGCTGGCACTTACAAAGCCCTCTGATCGGGAGGTGGGTAAACAAGTGTTGAACCAACGGTTTGCTACCATAAAGGATGCCACCCTCCATGCTCAACGGTTACAGCAGACCATGCGCACATTCGGAAAGCACCGAAAAGAAGTGCGCTTTGTAGCCTCAGTGAACGAGCCAATACAGTACAGGAAATGCTGCCGGGGGATTTCGCCCAACTAAGAAATCCCTTCGATGATGATGCTGACATAAGTTCAGAGAATACAATCTCCATCATAGAATTTCTAAAGCCCTCTGATCGGCAAAGCCCTCCAATTTGCAAGGAAATTCGGGAATAAATGGACAATTACACAAATGAAAGACCTCTGGAAGAGGCAACGCATAACAGCAAAAAAGGAGTTTGCTGATTTTCGCATGAAGTCGAGAACAACAGGAGGAGGTCCTCCACCGTCCCCGCTCAAGGCAACCACCCTGCTAATACAGGAAATGCTGCCGGGGATTTCGCCCAGCTAAGAAATCCCTTCGATGATGATGCTGACATAAGTTCAGAGAATACAATCTCCATCATAGAATTTCTGGCTGGCACTTACAAAGCCCTCTGATCGGCAAAGCCCTCCAATTCGCAAGGAAATTCGGGAATAAATGGACAAAAAATATTACGCAAATGAAAGACCTCCGGAAGAGGCAACGCATAACAGCAAAAAAGGAGTTTGCTGATTTTCGCATGAAGTCGAGAACAACAGGAGGAGGTCCTCCACCGTCCCCGCTCAAGGCAACCACCCTGCTAATACAGGAAATGCTGCCGGGGGATTTCGCCCAACTAAGAAATCCCTTCGATGACGATGCTGACATAAGTTCAGAGAATACAATCTCCATCATAGAATTTCTGGCTGGCACTTACAAAGCCCTCGAAAAGTAAGTTTCTGATGTCAAAAATTGAAAATCATGCATAATTTCCATATAAATTTAATCGTAGAACTACTAGAAGACCTAACTAAATATTCCGTACTCTACACATACACTTCATGTTTTAATCCCCTAGTTCATGAGAAATGATGACAAACTGCTGACAAATAATCCTAAAATATAATGTCTACTTCAACTCGAATTTGGCATATTTTATTATTTGATATCATGATTTCGCGGAATCCGATATCGGCATCGTCTGCGCGATCGCCGCAGCACAGACACTTACTATGGTCCCACATGTATGAAAAAGTGCAGTGCCAACGTAGCAAACACTGTGTAAGCATTGTTACGTGGGACAGGGTAACCGAACAGGTCAAACAGTTAAAAATAAACCTATGCTGAAATGTCTATTGCGTCCACGGCCTATTTATAGAGAATCTAGTACATTTCACTTACCAAAAATAATCCTATCCCTTCATTGTTAACACTCGATATTCCGTCAAATCATACGAGATGCAACGAAATGCTACGTGAAATAAAGCCGGTCGCGGTCAACGAGTATGTGCGAGACCGACTCTCAGGAGCTCCTATGGCCCAATCAGCTGTTTTCTGCACATGCTCATTAAAGACATGACAGCTTTGAGTTAAGAGATGGCACTGTTTGTACACATTATTGTCATCAAAGTCAAAAAATCAAACAAACATTTCCTCTATTCTTTTCCACCCTACAGGCCTACGTTTGACTTATCTTTTTCATGCAGGTCATGTGGGAAATAATTCTCAATTTTACTCTTCTTTCTCTAATATTTTACGAGAGTTATTTCCCATAAAATCTAACCTAGCAGACTTGGAGATTATTCACAAAATACCTTTTAAAATTTTGTACTGTTTTGTACTGAATTCTGGAATTCCTATAGACTTTAATACACAGACCACCAGGTTCCCTTACGGAAGGGGTTAATAAGAAATATTTGAAACTTGTTGGAAGGTCAAGTACTCAATTTTTACCACTGCAAATTTTATCATGGCAAAATCAGCGTGATATAAAGAGAAAAGAAAAGGAGGGGGAAGGGGAGGGTTGAATCAAGACAACATGAGAGAGGGAGATGTAGTTGTGTAATCAACAGAAAGAGAATATTTTTTTCATAATACTTTCATCAATTGAAAGAGACAGTCATTATTCCAATGATTTTTTTTTCTTTCTTGTTGCTTGATTTGTTGTTGTGTGCACTAATATCAATTATTGCAGGTGGAATGTGAAATTTTCACTCAATATTTCAAAAAGAAGTGATTACCGGTACACATAGCTCACATTTTTATGGGTGGGGGGAGGTGGTGGAGGGGAGACATCAGCGGGTTAATAAAAAAAGGGGGGTGGGAAACGGTAATTAAGCAAAACCAAACACTTGCTTCTCCTAATTAAAGCTGAAATTCAGAGTGTTTTTTCATATTCACTGATTTTTTAAACCTCACCTCACACTTTTCTTAAAATTTGTTAAAGAACTGTATCAAATCAAGTTCTCCTTCTTTTTTCAAATGAAAGGAATATTGGAATCAATGTCTACATTAGGTTCCTTAATATATTTCGTAGACAAAACAGCAAAAATTAATCTATTTCATCAAATCACAATCATTAATGACGTCACATTTTTATTTATGTGATGGAATATTATTCTAACCAACTATCTTTATGTGATTTATTTTGCAACAGACCAGGTTCAACTGACATTGATTTTGGGGCAAGGCCAGTACAAGGAGCTGGTGACATCCAAGACACAGGGTGAATACATATGTGTTTTTAACATTGTATCACATAAAATTTCACAACAATCTAAAGAGATGAAGGGTTTGTTTGCAAAAGCCGATGAGTCCATTTTTAAAGATTTTGAAGTATGATCTCTGTCATACAGTAAAAAATAATACCTTTTGAATGATACATTGGTCACGACATTAAATGTAAATTTTTTAAGTTTTGGTCAAAAGAAGCAAAATTTTACTTATTAATACAGTAAACCTCGGATAAGTCGACGTCGAGTGAGTCGAAAATCACTTAAGTCGAAGCAAAATAAAAAGTCCCGATTTTTCCCTATGTATTTTCTCTAAGAAATATTTGGATAAGCCGAAGTACGAGAGTCGAATTTCGGCTGTGTCGAAGCAAAACATTCAGTCCCTTTTGTACAAAATACACGTCGTTTACATCGCTTGAGCCGAAGAAGATTTGTCTGGCATTCTCATTACATTTAAAGGAGAACAAAAAAATCGGCATGTCGCAGATCCCCGTCCCTGACCTGCTGCAGGTAAGCATGCACACTCAATATCTTACACCGTACCGCTCCGCACGCATGTCGAATACATACACATGTATACATGTATACACACAGCACATCGATCCATACTTTATCCATACACACAGAACATCCATACTTTATCCATGTCAAGCCAGAACTCCTTGGTCAACCAATCGCTGCTTTAATATTTAAGTGACAGGCCAAGTGGGCGGAGCTTGTTTGTGCGTGCCCGGCTGGCTGTACAGTTTTGTTCAATGGAGGTGGGATGGGCCTGGGAGAGTTTGTCTCAGGGTAGGTTGACAGAGATGGCTACCTATGTTGCACCATAGACGTAGCACATGCACATTGCCACATTAGCGCAGATATTCTCAAAACTATGTTTAACTACCAGTATTGATACAAATTCCATGTTCAATTTAGAACAAAATAAGAACATTATCTTCAAGAACAGACAAATTTGAATGCAAACACACACACGCACGCACACGCACACACACACACACACACACATGCATGCAAATGTACTATAATACATGTACATAACTGTGAGTCGAAAAAAAATCGACTCTCGCGAGAGTCGAAGTTCACTTAAGTCGACGCATTTTTGTCAGTCCCGAGAGCTTCGACTCATGCGAGGTTTACTGTATATTAATTTTTCTTGACCTTTAATCGCAAATATCTCCATTTGGCAAATATGGACTTAATGGTTTTTGCAAACAAAATCTTTAGATGCTGATTCATCCTTATTATTATTATTATTATTATTACTATTATTATAATCATCATTATGAATATTATCATCATTACATTTATTATTACTAATGTCATTATCACTACCAATAGAAGTACCAGTAGTAGTTACTATTACCATAATAACGCTCTATATCATGTTCATTTGTTGTAATATAGAGTAATTGAACTGAGGGATAAATTCAAGAATGTCTACGTATGACAACTTTTAAACTCCAGAAAGTGAAAAATTGAGATATAGTTTGGCACAATCTCGCTTTCAAACAAGGAACACATGTATGCAGTCATTATCTAAATTATTTTGTAATATGTAATTAAATTTGAATATGTACTCTTCTTTGTTCACTATTTTTACTGGAAATTTTACATCAATCAATGTTAACATTATACTTTATTTTGCCATAGAATGAGGTCAGATGCCATTGATGTGGGGGAGCCACACCCAGTGCAAGACGTCCCAGGCACAAGGTAATTAATATGACATTATAGTTCATACACAATTAAAAATTACACTTCCACTTAGATGACTACACTTTTTCAACCACATTTAGGCCACATCTTAACATTTTTTTGTGGATAATTATAAATTCTCATGGTGTCAGAATTTATGTAGCTAAACGTGTTTGTATTGTTCAGAAACAACCCACATATTAACAATTCTGGAGGAAATCCCTTCATATTTGATATAAATACAATGTACGAGAAAAGCCTGCGGGACACACTTGCAGCCCACAACACAGAGCAATGGACATTGCAAGGAACATGGTCACTGAATTACATTTGTACAGTTGTTTCATGTTCTGATATTTGTATTGTGGGTTTATGCCATGCTGAAAAAAATGTTGATATTGAAATAAGTATTAACAACTTGTAAATACGAAGATGTAAAATGCGCAATTTATTATACCTACAAAACCGTGATAGTGTTGTTTTTTTTATATTAAAAGTACTGAATAGTGTTACATTAGTATGTATAATTATCGAACACAAAACAAAACTGGATCGCACAGTGTATGGGTTTGAATTTGTTCCAAATGGGATTGAAACACACGCACACACACACTCTCACACACACACATACCCTTCCAACACTTATCACTGTCTCCAATACCATAGCAGAACATGCATTAAAAGTTCATCCCTTTCTTCATCTGGACCTGGTAAAATCTGAGCACAGTCAATTGACACACAATTTAAATGTAACTGAATATGAAATGACTATCAGAGATGAAGGTCGCGCACAATTTCAATATATTCACTTGTAATATTCATGTTTTGTATCAAAGAATTGTGAAGTACATGTTCACATTTAATCTTACTATTTCAATCTACAGCAATCAGTCTACAGCCATCGCAAGACCTTTAGAATCAGCTACTTCTGTTTCACGGTAATTATTGCTTTCATATTGCAGTCATTTCTTTTTTCCCATATTAAATTATTATTGGAAAGTGTAGTAGATGTGCTGCCAGATCAGCACCTCACTTGAGGCCAGTATGATTACATCGTCATCAATTTTCTCATCCCAATGCAGAACTACTTTACATGACTATACTAGCAATCATGAAGGTGGAGGGCGCTCTTCTAGCCAAAGAGCCATGTTGGTGTAAATTTTGCTCGCCTTTTTTGCAGCCATTTCCATATTAACTAAGGGAGATATAAACTGTGATTACATTAGAAAGGAACTTTATGATCTGTGGAAGTGGAAGAGCTACAATGGAGGAAAATATTCATGTGAGTAATGACAATGAGAAGCTTTCGCCTTTCGTTAAAAAGCTGAGGGTGAGTGATTCACTGCTCGCTGCATTATCAACGCAGCTGCAGCCAAGACTCTCGGCAGAGACCCTCCCAAGTAATGCGAAAAAGTCGCTCTTCCCGATAGAACATACTGACACATGCCAGCCTCCTGTTCAAGCCCCTGAATGGTTTGCTAGATTCGAAGCCACGCTGATACGCCTTGACTTTCAGATGGATACTTTGGTTCAGCGGATTAATGTTAAGCTACAGGAACATGAAGAAAATACAACACCTGGATTTCACATCCGGAAAGCTTGAAGAAGATGAGAAGAGACTAATAATTGAAAATGAAGATCTGCATAATGAGGTTGATGATCTCGAAAAACGAAGCAGACGAAAGAACCTCATCATCTTCAGCCCGCAGGAATCGGTCAGAGAGGACCCGCTGAAAAAGTGACTGAGTTCCTCAAATTTGCTGGTGTGGAAGACAGTGATGTTGCAGCAATTGAAAGGTGTCATCATACGCCTGGAGGTCCCCTCGTGGCATGTCACAATATGGTCCAACAATCATGAAGGTATTGGAGAAGGCTGCTCATATCTAGTGACATGAGTATTTGGTTGACATTGATCTGTCAACTCCAGGTCAACCAAGTTTCAGGAAAATGATATTCACCTAATACTATCTTGAAACATTTTTTTTTATCTGTGAAGCACTGTGATACTTGTTCACACGGTAAGAGCTTTATATAAGTACCCATATTGAATTGCATTGTATTGTAAATCATGCCAGTAATTGCTTATTGACATCCAGTTCACCAGCATTCACAGAGGCTGTAGATACCTACAATCTTCTGTCTAGAGTGAAGCTTGATTTCGGAGGTGAAAACAACAATGTGTGCCTCTTGATGGAACTTGTCGGAGGAGGTGGGTGGGAAAGCTTCCTGAGAGAAGTAAGTTCTCATAACCAGCGAATTGAGAGATCCTGGGCAGAAATGTGGTGTGGTGTCACAAATTTGTATCATAATCTGTTTTCATCACTAGAAGCAGATGGCCTGTTGAAAGTTGATGATGATGTGAATATTTTGGCTCTACAACACATTTACTGACCTAGGATCAATGAAGACTTAAGATTATTCATGGGTCAGTGGAACAACCATGGCCTGAGAACAGAAAGCAACAGGTCACAACTGTTCGTCAAGCATGTATTACGGCTACAATGTAGCAACCTCACAGGAGCTCAGGACATTTGCCAAGCCTCTTCATCAGGAGTTGTCACCACCAGAAGGCCTCAATTTTAAAATCTATTAGGCATGCTCAATGTTGCACAGCTGGAACACTTAAACACAGCAGTTGCTCTTGAGGCGAAAATAATGCAAAATACTTCAAGGAAGACAGTCCATGTAGCCGAGATTGTGGATGACTCCTCTGAAAAGGAGAAAAAGTGGGAAGCCCAGACCCAGGGGATGATTCAAGCCATGGCGGCACAGCTGCAGATTTGTAAGCCTGTGTTGCAGCCCCCTGAACTAAATCATCAGGTAATACGCTTCAAAGCTTGCTGGAAGCAGTGGCCAGCTGAAACAAATGTATGTATCTAAAGGGGATGGCACCTTCTCCTTGGAGGGTTACCCAAAGGATGATCTACAAATAGTGCTAGCAAAGGTAACCTAAGTCTTTTTCCCGCCAAGAATTGGGAGCTACACTTGGACAAACTAAAGTGCTCCCTCGGTAATTACGTGGTGATCGCCTAGAAATAGTGCTAGCAAAGGTAACATCCGTCTTTTTCCCGTCAGGGAAGAATGGGGAGCTACATTTGGACAAACCAAATGGCTTCCTCAGTAATTACGAGGGGGATCGCCTAGAAATAGTGCTAGCTAAGGTAACATCTGTCTTTTTCCCTTCAGGTAAAAATGGGGAGCTACACTTGGACAAAATGAAGTGCTTACTCGGTAATCACATGGGGGATTAGCAACCAGAAGAACTCTCGCCCTCGCCCTATTCATATTGGGTTCAACAGTTATCGTGTAAAAGAACGAGTCAAGAAGGAGCTGATAAAGTTTGTTTCAGGCCCAGACCAGAGATGCAGAAAGATTTTTGTCAACGATGATATGTCTAAGCGGGTGTTGGACCAGAGAAAGGCTCAGCTGACCAAGTTCAAAGCTCTCAAGGAAAAAGGTTTCAAGCCTTTTTTTATCTACCCAGGCTCTGAAGGCGAGAGATTCTTCGGGCAGGATCGTAACACCAACGGCAAATACCGAGGTTCCAAGAGGAAGTTAACAAGATGTCTTGTTTCATGCTTCAGGAGCACCAGATCGGATCTGTTTTGATATTTCGCTGTTGTATGCTTAACTGTTTTTCGTGATTATAAAGGTATCTCAGGATGAAAGTCCAGTTAGAGACATGTGGAAGATCTGGTACACTAGAAGAATATCAACGTTAACTCTAACTGATATACTGTTGCAGAATAGAATGATACTTTCATTACTTTTCATGATGCTACTTCTTGAGAGAAAAAAGGAGAGGAAGCGCACCCTGTGTTATAACCTCTTGAGACGCACAAGCAAAACCCGACATACTGTCATTAATGGAGAAATATCATAAAGTAAGTAATGTCCGTGGACTTGGGGCTCTCGGTTTTCTAGTCTTAGGACATTTTTTCTATAGAATACTAAAATTAGAAGATAAATGGACTTTTAACAACGTCGGACTGGCTGCTCAAAAACAGCTTTGTGATTTCACTTCAGAATATCTGCCCCATAGGATTGTACACACTTCCTGAAGTATTCGCCGTGTGATGCAGCGATATCTCCCTATTTGAAAGGCTGTATCTCCGCAACCGAATGGCACGTGAAGCTGGGGCTTCTATCATATTACGCGCCAAAAAAAGTTCCATCATATGTGTCAAACTCATTGTGATTGGATTGTAGGTCTTGTCGGAATTGGCAAAAAACTGAGAAGGTCCCGTCCTCAATCCAGTCACAATCAGCGACACAGAGAAGCTCATTATCATATGAGACATGACGTCACTGTTTATTCGTGGCTGCATTTGGACGAGTTATGATTTCATATACCATGAGTTATAACGTAAATTGGATATTTATTTCTCATTACTAAGTTTCCTGAAGTCAGCGGTGAACCCTTGTATTAACTGACCACCTACTGTACCAGTTATGACTTTATATGTTGCTGAGAAGATGTAGAAAACGGGAATTTTCTTCTTCGATGATGTTCGATAATCTTATCTTTCTCGGCAAACACATATACGCAGAGTGCACCATTGTGTAATGGGAGTGAACGTGCCCAGTAACCGCGAGTGGAGCATGAAGCACAGTGCAGTGCAGTGCCGGTGAAACTTGCAGTGGTCAACATTCCAACATGATTGTGAATCTACACTACATAAGCTTTCAGTTTCTATTTCTGCATCTTTTAGAATGTACTTGGGTTTTGCTATTAATACTGATAGTTGCTGCCCATGTATGATAAAGCGACTGTCAGCAATTATGATGGATACCTCAGTGAGTGTGTGTGTGTGTGCGTGAGTGTGTGGTCAGTTAAAAAGCAGATAATGTAAACAATTTCATGAAAAGCATGTAATTCATGTTGTCAATGTAGGTTTAACCCATATAATGCTATGTTTATGACTGCCCCTATGTTGTTTCTGCAGCATTTTACCTATATTCGACAATGGACCAGTCCGTATCACTGGTGTGTGTACGACGTGTGCGGCAGACCTTGTAGGCTCATGAATAACTCAAAGCGTGCACCTTCGCATTCTGTGTGTGCGGGCAGCGTGCACTCTCAGCTGTAGAATGATTTTAGTAGACTTCTAGCCAAAAACCTTTCCTTATGCAGTTATGCAACGGGGCCCTGGCAGGTGGTGTTCCAGCAAATTGTCAAAAACCTCGTAAATTCCGTAACTTAGTTTTAATCTGCCATACCTTATTTCTAAGGCTTAGGCTGCACTGCCATGTTTACCGATTTTGCTGTCTCCCATCAGCAACTCATCGAACTGGTTGACTAGACTACACACTTACAGCTGGCCTACTATTACTTGCGCCTTACCCTATGACAACCGCCGCGGCCTGGCTGCCAGGCGGCGCAGCAACGCGTGGTTGCCTGCGCTCGCCTGCTCCTTACTTGCTTCTATAGGACACTGCCAAACAAAAGAAGTTCTAGAATCCTTTCTTACTACACTTGGAGGCAAAGTTAGGCAGGATTGAGTATCTCTGAAAGTATCGTCAACTCTGGAATACTTGTATTAAATGGTCCGCAAAATTTTTCACTATGTACTCAGGAAGGTGCTGGTGCAGCTAGTCAGCAACTTTTTTTAAATGCAGTTTTCAACTTACCGATTCACGAACTTGTAAGTGATCAACACAGGTTTTATCACCAATTTTAACATAAATGGGTTTTTTTAAGTATGCCTAAAAAGTCACTTTTGTATGCACCAAATGGCCCCATTTTAAGATACAAAATTTAAAAACTCCCTACCATGGGAGGGGGGACACCCCCCTCCCACACCCTCCCCCCACTCGGTCGCTCCGCTCCCTCGCAAAGATAGAGGTCCAAAAATTGTGATTACGACCCCCCCCCCCCCCCCCCCCCCGAAAAAAATCCTGGATGCACCCCTGCTGTACTCTGTGTAAAAGTGAAAAGATTGGTGATGAATTTCATGTCCTTTTTGAATGCAGTTCATTAGAAAATACCAGGTCAGAATTATTACCAAGTTATTATTATACTAAGCCAAATACTTATAAAATGGAAAAGCTGTTTAATGTTGCAGATAGAAAGATTTTGATCATACTTGCCAAGTTTGCCCATGCTATTATGGTGGAATTCAAGTCCTCTAAGCCACCATTTTAGCTCCTCCCTATCCCCATCTCTCCCTTTCCCCTCCCCGTAGAATACATTTTTTCCCCTCCTAATTCCATGACTCTTAATATTATTGTTTTACTTAGAAACTATAATGTCTTATGCACCATTACTATTTATCCGGTTCCGACTTAAAGGGATGGTTCAATAGTGGAACAAAATCGAAGCTTTCAACTGTCTTAAAAAACCCTTTGTAATTGTATACTCCGATTAAAATGTAACTTTGTTACTTTAGAACCTATTTGCATTTTTGTCTTGGTCTTTAGAGAACTTACAATTCAAAAGTGATGAAAAAATTGTGAATAGATTAATTTATTATCGATCCATTTGCCTCAAATTTATTCATAGAACACCCAGACATTTGAAAATGCAGCAGTGTTTCCATGTGGCCTCTTACATGTCTGAGACACCATACCTGCATGTCAGACATCCTGGAAAAGATACTGCCTTTATAATATGTATCTAACAATTATTTTTTGAATTTGAACAAAATGCAGCAGCCACATACAAAATTTTAAGCTTCACATTTTGGTTATTTATGTTGTATCAGAATAAATTCTATTCAAATAATTATTGAAAACCAAAATTTAAAACAAAGTATTAAAAATTTATAATTGTCTTTGTTTGATATCATAAATATATATATTTTTTTAATTTTAGACCTCCTTCTACCCCACTGCTGAACCTTTCCTTTAAGTAATTAAGTAACTAATTTTGCTTACTGCCAAGTATACCTTGATTCACAGATTGAGTGACGGCTGACAACTGTATATACATGTATATATTTTGTATACTATTTGTAAATATGTTCTCTATCGTTATAGTACTATATTATGTTTATGTTATGTACGTTTAAGCCTTTATATGCCCCAACGGGGCCAAAAGGTGTTATTCTCAATAAAGTTCACAAAGTTCATAAAGTAAAATAAATGGAAGGGACACCATTGCCCTCTTGGACACAGGGGCCCCAAGTCTCAATTCTACCCCATACATGGTTAAAGCAGCACTCGTCACAGACCCAAATGCACCCAATAACAAAACTCTTCTCAGATGGCACCCTGCAACTCACAGCCGCTAAGAACACGACAATACCCTACCTGGGATACGCCGAACTGCCTGTTTGGATAAACCAGCCAAGAAAACAAGTGTCATCCTCGGCTACAATGTCGTTTGTGAAACAGTGCGAGATCCCTCGGTGCAGGCTGATGCTGTTCATGCAGCAATGCTGGCTGCTCTGCACAACCAATCACAAGAGACTGTTGCTGCAGTTATCAGTGCAATACACAGTGAGGGAGAGTCATGTCCTCGGCCTGTCAAGTCTGGAAGGAAAACCCACTGCCTGAAGCCTGGTGTTAACAGAATCCATTGCACTGTTCATGCCGGAGCACCAAGAGGGTCAACCGTGCTGATAGAGCCAGCTGATGCTTCCTCCATCCCTGATGGCATTGAAATCCAACCGGCCTTGACCAGGCCACACTGGTCGGCACATCAATATCAGCCCCTCAAAAACCAAAGTCGTCAAGGCAGATGCACAGGGCTAATGCTGCCAGCTCTACATCGAAGGAATACTACATGTGCAATCTGGCAATCCCATTTTTTGTGATCATCTATCTGCTGACTTTTAGCGCATATTCAACAGCAAGAACAAGATGGGAGTACAGGTTCTTGCTCTACTCCCGCGTCTATAATAGACACTCAAAACATTCGAACAGTCTCTCACAATTTGCTGCTCTGGGAGGCCGACATGCCACATGTATATGTCTACGATCCGAGATGAAGGAGTGGCAGGGTTACTGGAGGGCAAAGGAATCAACGCAGCTGTCTTCATCACTCAATCTGGTGGACCGTCTTCAGCATGGAGATGAAGACATCTTCCCAAACATCTGGACTTTGCTAAGGATAGGGTGCACTGTTGGAAGTTGTGAAGCAAAGTTGTGAAGCAAAGAGGTCATTTTCATGCTTGTGTCGTGTCAAGACATACTTGCGCAACAACATGTGAGGATCGGCTCTCTGGTCTTGCCCTGATAAATATGAACAAAGCGGGTGAAGTTTTCAATTCAAGGAACAAACGCAGAATGTTTGATACCTGCATATTTTAGCAATTGATTTATTTCAAAATGAAAGTGAAGAAAAAAAGAAGGCTGCTATTAGCAGCCATTCTTTTCTTCAGCCATTTTGATTGCAACATAACAAATTAATTTCTCCCCACCCCCTCATTATTACCTTCTTCTTTTTTTCATGTTACCAGATTTTAGCCATCATTGACAACGATCAATTCCTTGCTCACCATGCCTTGCACTAGTGAACATGTGTCAAGAAAGTTGTGGTGGGATGACATGAAAGCAAAAGACCCAGCACAATGTGAAAAGATGTTACCACACAGCAGCATTCATGTACCACTGATATTGCACAATGTGAAACAATGCTACTTTTGCTGCAGTAGATATAACCGGTCCCTTTTTTTCTTTCAGGTAATACGATTCAAAGCAACATGGAGACATCTGATTAGTGGCCAGCTAAAGCAAATATATGTATCAAAAGGGGGCAGCACCTTTTCTTTGGACGGTTATCCGGAGGATGATTTGAGATCATACTGGCGAAGGTGACTATTGTCTTCTTCCCATCAGGGAAAAAAGGGGACTTGCACTTAGATCAACTTCCATCAGAGCATATTGGTTTTCATTGATAGTGATGTTTAGAATTTAGAATTTTATAATTTATAGACCTTGGATAGATTCAGTGAAAGCATTGTGAATTTGTGAGAGTCCTGAGCTGAGCTGTAAACGGAAGTACAGAGTGTGATACGATACTGAGTGATACCGACAATCAATAACATATGTATTGTGAACAAAAAGGCTTCATTCAAGACCATGTGGGACCACCAATCTATTACAAAGTGCTTGTGCCCAGGCCATGGTGGAGGCGGATCCGCCAGAGATCATGGATATTAACAATGATATCGAATATGTTAATGAGCAAGGTCCTGCCTCCATTTCTAAGATGGTCAAGACGACACAAGATAACAATGACATAGTCAGCAGGTAAACGATGTGTAATGTACATTGTATGGATGCTCTACCACTATTCATACAGGGTTTAGCGTACATATCATGATAAAGAAGAGTGGATACAGTGCATGTTCAGCGAGGATGGATCAGATTCATCAAGAACTTTGTTGCAAACTTCAAGGCATGTGAGAGAAGATCGGATACAGTATGCAGTGGACATTTTGACTGATCCCAATATGACCCATCCCAATTAGAAATGTAGAGACTAGGATTTAGGTCATACCCATCCTGCCTTCTGTCAACTGCTGTGCTGCATAAAGCATGTTGCTGAGTTGTGCTATCGACATGAAAGAGTCAGCGCTTTTTTGTTGTCTTCTCACACAAGCCCATCACTGCGAGTATGAAAGTATGGACAACAGGGGGGCGTTTCATCAACGAGTTCGTCGGAGTTTTCACCGACAAATTTGCTATCAGCCAATCAGACCAAGGATTTCATTAGCTTTTAACAGTTGTCAGTGTAAATCCTTGCGTCTGATTGGCTGATAGCAAATTTGTCGGTGAAAACCTCCGACGAACTCGTTGATGAAATGCCCCCCGGGGGGCATTTCATCAACGAGTTCTCGGGGCATTTCATCAACGAGTTCGTCGGAGGTTTTCACCGACAAATTTGCTATCAGCCAATCAGACGCAAGGATTTACACTGACAACTGTTAAAAGCTAATGAAATCCTTGGTCTGATTGGCTGATAGCAAATTTGTCGGTGAAATCTCCGACAAACTCGTTGATGAAACACCCCCCAGGCCTCGAATTAACCGACGGCCACCGACGGCCATGGCCGTCGGTGCCCCTCTCGTTGGCCGCAATGCCTTTTGTTTTTTGATCAAAGTTATGGCCAAAAAAAATGTGCCCTCTTTCTTGGGGCCGTGGTGCCCTTTTAGAATGAAAGTTATTATTTATGACGTATGATATGCCCTTTCTCAAAGTCTCTTTAATAAGCTTGAACAACTTTCCTGATCTCAAATATCATACCTTCAGTTCACTCGCGTCCCGATGTATCTGATTCAAACTCAAAGTATCTTTCCGAGATACGAGACGACGTGTACGTACATGTACGCCCGACCGGCTTTTACCGTCCCGACTGCCTCCGCAGCGCAGCGGCCGCGAGTATGTACTAGCTAGGCAGGGCATATTCAGATAGAGTAGTAAAGAGTGAACTCCAAGTTCACCAAGAAAAAAGAAAAATCCCACGATGCCAAGGTGTGCCAGACTGGGGAATGGGGAGGGGTGGAGAGAGAGAGAGACCAATCAACAGAAGAAACCGCGCGTACTGGCGCATTCTTGGAGGTCATGAACTGTCTGTCACAGACTAATCATAGCAATCTACACGCGCACGCAAATTCCTTTGCCTTGCTTGTGGTTTTGCCAGCCAGCTGTCGGAATGTACTTTGAAGTTTCATGGCAGCCTGGCTGGCCTGAAAGGGTGTCGAGTTTCAATCAATACGTACTGTTGTTTTATTCCTGTTTCAAAAAATGTTGTTTCACCTGATAGAAACGCTGACATCGGGAATGTGTTACAGCTGTAGGGAAGAGGTTTTTGTTGTGTGTTGCACTTTGTGTGTGTGTGTGTGTGTGTGTGTGTGTGTGTTTGTTTTTCTCGGTTTGTTTTTCTTCTTTCTTTTTTCATAAACACCAAACATGCCCTTTCCAATGTGGCCTTGGTGCCCCTCTGACTGACTTAAGTGCCCTGGCCTCTTGGAAAAAGTGCCCTTTTCTAAATGGCCTTGCCCCTCCAAAATCCAATTTCGAGGCCTGGGACAAGATAAGTGAAAGGGATGCAGTCAAGGAGTAGTATTGTACTGGAGATGTCACGAAGATTCTTCAACCATGCATGGTCATGATATCACCAGAGGGCTACAGTAAGGCAAAGGCCATACTTGAGGACAAGTAAAGTAATCCTAACATCATTGCAGATGCCTGGATGAGAAAGATAACAAAGAATTGGTGTGCAGGACAGACGAGGTCTGGGAGAAATGGTCAATGAAATAATGGTATGGGTAAAGACATTGGAAGCTATAGGCCAGAGTTGACCTCCCAATGCGTGCTACTACAGATAGCTGAGAGGTTCCTAACCATCTCAGGGCAAGATGGTTAACAGTCGTCGGAGAGGTTTGAAAGGACAGTACATAGGCTTCCTTCAATGCCTGACATGGTCAAATTCCTGCAAGAGGTTTCTGAGGAGGAAAATGATCCTGTCTTTGGCAAGCCGATGGAAAAGGATCACACCAGTAAGATCTCATTTTCAACTAAGATGCAAGTGGTAAGACATACAAGGGGACCTTTATAATACTACTAAGAGCACCAACATGGGGAGGAAGAAGAGGATGTGTGCTAAGTGCAATGGAGCTCACTCCTTATTTGGCTATGAGCGATTAAAGCGCTGTATGTAGAGGAACGACTGAAGTCTTCACCCCTCTGAATGATATCTTTCTTTCATTTACGACAGATAATGTTTCAATTGTTTATTGAAGGGCCATATGACAAGTACATGCAAGTTCAACCACATGTGTACCGTAAAGGGATTGAAATACTGATTTCTTTCACATTAATTTCAGTGATGCCCACTGCTCGGGACTTTGATTTGGCATTATCTGACCTCGTATCACTTTCAGAATCCATCATAAACACACAAATTATCTCAAAATTTCCATTTTTTTTTTGTGCTCTTACTTCATACCACCATTTCTCACCCACCTAAAAATTGTATGGCCATAAAGATGAATGAACTTTCCAAAATCATGGTTATCATGTCATTTATCTCGTTTTAAAACATTTTGACATTACTATGAAAATGTAAACAAAATGCTCTTCAGTTGCTACAGTAGACAATTTCTGGCTGGTAATCGGCCAATTGCAGTATCATGACGTCATCCACTCAAAGCTACCTTCTCAAGACTTTAAAAATAGGGGCTGTCAAGCAGAGCAGTCAGCGAAGAAATTACATGGGTGCTGACAGATTTCAAGAACTTCGCTGAGATTCCGGAGCTCAGCAAACTAGTGAATGATTACATCACGGCCCATATATGAATGGAAGATGAGAGCTCAAGAGATAGTGAGGAAGCTGATAACAAAATTGGTGAAAAAGGAGTGAACCTCACTCTGAGAGTGAGACAGCTGCAGTAGTACTCTGCGTTGGAACCACCTGGTCTCTTGACTGAGGAAGGACGGCCCTTGTTGTGCAGGACACTGGCACTGACACAGCGTTAACAGAGCAACTGAAGAACCCATGCCCACGGAAATTGACGATGACGACAATGACTTCACGCTTGAAAATCATGATGACGAATCTGACACTGACACTGAAGATAATAATTTGTTAAGGAAAGAGCAACAAATTATTGCTAAATTCAGCTGAAAATGTACACTTTGCAAGGGAGAGAGCATTGCTTGAAGCAATTCCATGAGTCAGAGACTTTAGTAAACTGCCTAAATGTGCTTTTGTTTTCAGGTGGTAGGGAACATACATTTGTTGTTGGTTTTTTTTTTATCACAGATTTTTTTTTTTGAATTCATAACTCCCTTTTATCCCATGTTGATTAAAGCGATTAAAGGCTCACTCATATTCTGCTCAAGATATTGCTAGCACTAAAGAATATGCCTCTTTTTAATAACATCATGCATCTTGGGTCTATCAAGGAGCAATTAAAGCTTCTCCATGTTGTATGCAGTGCATACCATTAAAGGACAAGTTCACCTTCATAAACATAAGGATTGAGAGAATGTAGCAATGTTAGTAGAACACATCATTGAAAGTTTGAGGAAAATCAGACAATCCGTTCAAAAGTTATGAATTTTTGAAGTTTTTGTGCAGTACCCGCTGGATGAGAAGACTACTGCAGTGTATGAATAACTTAGATGTCACATGCGTACAACAATATAAGGAAAATATAAAGAGAATTTCACAAAATTCCATCTTTTGAAAAAAGTACACATTCCCCTGACTCGTTACCGATAAATGCTATGGGTAATATTATTCCCCCTGCCTTTAGAAAGAGGCAAGTCAATTGCTCTTTTATTATGCGAAAAAAGTGAAAATATGTTGAATTTTCTTTTATATTTCCTTTATACTGTTGTACGCATATGACTCACAAGCTGTAGTAGTCTCCTCATCCAGCGGTTCCAACACAAAAATTAAAAAAATTCATAACTTTTGCATCGATTGTCCAATTTTCCTCAAACTTTCACTGATGTGTTCTACTAATATTGTTGCATTTTCTCAATCCTTATGTTTATGAAGGTGAACTTGTCCTTTAAGATTACTTTCACAATCTAAATTGACAACCTGCATCTAATTTATATGCCACTTTACACACTGCAGCATTATTTTCTCTTCAAACAGCTAAGATTTCACATTCACAGGATCTACAGTCTATTATATGGTTTGAAAATGATACAACATACATCTGAGCTTCCACAAGACTGGAAAATACAAAAATAGAAATAACATGATACATATGTAGGTCTAGTCTCAACAAGAATATTGAATATTCTGTTCTCTATCTTCCACCTCTGCAGGTATTTCTAGGCTGCTGTTTACCTTTTTCTATAGTGACATAGGTATCCTGCTCCCTCTTCCCTTTGATTGGTTGGAAGTGGTGTTACATCAGCTGTCCACCAAGACTCCACGAAAGATCCGTCAGCACAGAATGCTCTGAAAAAAAAAAATGTGAAGGTGGTACATGTGAAGTTTAGGCAAGTGAACTTGTGGCAAGTTATCATGGATAATTACTAGAAAGAGTTCTGCTAAGTACCTTACTGAAAATGTATTGTAGCAGAAGAAGATGACATAACTTAAATAATATCCGTGATTCTTAGAGAATAAGAATGGAAGAAATGGAGTTTCAAAAATTACTACAAAATTTCTACTGTTTCAAAAATTACTACAGAAACAACTGAAACATGTAATGAAGAATTGAAACTAGATGAAAGATTTGTACATTTGCCATAGCACTCAATTGTTTTATGGTACATTATGTGATAGATCATATGAATTGGTAACAATGCATGTGCTACAAGATTACAATAAAAAAAAAAAGATTGCATGCCATAGTGCACTCTCTACCTGAAAGGCATGCTCACTGTGAAATACATCGTGGTTATGTGGTGTATCAGTAAAGAGCTTGAATATTGGCTTTTTACTTGTCTGGTCAGGTGCAGTGAATATCTGTCTCTGTCTGTCCCTCTGTCTGTCTGTCTGTCTGTCTGTCTTTGTCTCTCTCTTGGAGTGTGATTCCTTTGTGAAGCTGGAACGCATGTTTATGCAATAACAAGTTTGTCCAGTTTACACAACCTTCCGAATCACTGCTCTCCAGCATAATCATGTATTGAATGCTAATTCAGATGGTCACGAATGAAAGCAAGGATGGGTCTATATCCAACATGAACATCGGTATTAGACCATCATCATTTCACTAATGATGACTGCTTTTAAGGCAGCCAACAATTACAGTGTTTCACAACCAAAAGGAAATCAAAGGCTCACTATTGTTTTTTTAATTCATTGCCATACAGGAACTTTTCTGATGAAAAATACAATGATGCTAACTAGGTGCAAACAAATTGGCCTGGAAACTTGTGTTATGAATGAAAAAAAAAGGGTTATTTACTCTCTGGTGAAATATGTTTGTGCAAATGCCTCCTCCTTAATTCTCACCTTGATTTAATGAGGTGCACTGTCACCCTGAATAAACCATTGGCTCTCAGATGGACTTTCTATATCATGTTGCCATATGCTATAGGATAAAACAAGGAAAGAACAAACCATTGCACATTGCCATGGCTACAGACCAGCAATTACGACACAAACAAATCAATCTTCATTCGGCATCTGTTTAAGCAAATTTCATCCCTCGCCACAGTGACAAATGCTGCACAGCGATTTTAATTTATATTTTCATTGTCCTGGTGGCATTGAAGCTCATCATTTAATGTTCATTGAAATTCTGTGTTGTTGGAAATCATCTTCATTGAAATCATCATTAAACATGTTTGGGATAACAGATAGGCACATGCTAATACACAATGACCTTCAGCACTGTTTTGGGTTGTTTTTTTTTTTCTTTTGCAAGTTTGTGACGAATAATGTTCTTTGGCATTGTGGGGTGTTTTGCTATGTTATCTGTGCTTTACTGATTGAATCTTTGTGATCAAATTCCAAATATGTCTGCAAAATTCATCAAAATCTATGTTTGTCAACAAGCATCTCTACTTTCTATGGCAACAATAAATTATGGCTCATTGAAGGGTGAAATAGTTAAGTAAACACATAAAACCCTTTGTCTAGGCTTTCATTACCAGAATTTTGTAAAGGGTATGCAGTAAGGTTTTTTTGGAGTGGAACATTCATGAACAATACTATGAGTCATCCCCTACTTGTTTTTGGAATACCAATACAGGAAATATCTACAGTCTGGTGCCAGAGTCCATGAGACCAAATTTCATAAGAACAAGCAGGAGGAAATGACTATCATTACCAAATCTTTTAATGTAGTCTCATTGGTACACTTTCAGTGCAAACATAGACCCCTTATTCATATTTCAGAAACTTTGATCTACCAACCACTTCTGCTTTCTAGTCTTTTTTTTCATATAAACTACCGGTAACTACTGCTGTTCAGTCAGTGCTGCTAACTAGAAGTAGATTGTAATGAGCCCAAGTGCGTGTAGCTGTGATCAATGATGTGCAGATATGAACATGAACGATGCGAAACATGAAATGAAACAGGAGCAAAATGACCTCATTCACGTAATACGGAATATATTGTGTGGCTGATTGACCAATCAGACTACAGAATTCCCCATCACTAAAAGATAATTAATGTGAAATACTTTGATGCCTTTGTGTTTCACCATGTATCACACACGAAAGAGGTTTAAATAGCCCGAGTCTACAATAATGACAATAACTGCAGCCGTTAATTAATGGTCATTTCTGTTCCTTGTTTTCTTGCTGCTTTAATTCATAATTTCTATTGTATGGTATATCTGTGTTGCTATGTTAGCTGCTTCTGACATGAGAGGGCAGCATACATCACATGCATTAAACCAGACTAACTTCACATACCAGTAGTTATTCCAGGATAGTTCAAACATAAACATACAAGCACATTGTAACAAAGATTTTTATGCATACATACTGCATGATGTTGTTCAGTATATCCTGAAGTGAGTGACGTATTGCTAGGATACCCACATCCATCACCGTGGAGACTGTATCACCACCATATTCTGCACTGGACGGTAGGAAAAAAACCAATTTGTGATTAATGATGATGATGAAAATGCTTTGAATGAGAGTTGGAAATCACACAACCCCTGTAAAATGAGGGGGGAAAGAAATATGACATAGAAGAGTTAGAGTTAATCTGCAAAACCATCTTAGAAATAAGTATACAGTGTTCTCCCCCATTCTAACAAAGTCCCCGGGAAGTGCGTTTCTCTTTTGTTTATCGAAATTTTGTTATAACTGAACAGTGGGCCTAAAGTGTACAAAGATATATAGGTGATAATTTTGGGACCTGAATTTTGATTTTGTAATGACAAGAATTTTCTTATGACCATGTTCGTTATTAACAGCAGTGCACTGTACTGTAAACAGTGCACCCTGATAGATAAATGCAAGAACACTCACTGCAAACATTGCAGCAGTGAAGTCTGTAGCAGCTGCCAACATCACGTTCCAAGTCTGTCACAAAAGAAAAGAAACAACAAAATGGTTTTCATGACTCACTATGAACTAGAAATGTAGCTATGACAACTGGTATGCCTCCGCCAAAATGCATAGTTCTCCCAATAGGTCTACAGTATGTTTTGACAATGTGGGATGACAGTTTCACATAATTGGCAAAAAATTAAATGACATGTATGTCACAAATGTGGTGAGTGTTAACTTTCCTTGAACTAGGTTTCATTCGGATGGATGGCTAAAATGTCTAAAATGTTTAAGAGAGCAGGTATTTGGGGATTTGAGCATTTTCACTTTACCTTTGAACCTTGCTCTTTGAACCCATGGCCCAAAATTATTCAAATAATCACTAACTGGTCAACATCCATTTTCAAGGCATTTTCAAAATGTAGCTATTTTCAAAATACAGGAATAATTCTGACATTTGAACATTTTCCCTTAAACTTTGACCCCATGGCTAAATCTTTCCCTACAGAATAATTGTGCAGTTATGCATACATGGTCTGTACATAGACCTACATTGTAGTTTTTTTTTTTTTACTTTATGCATTGAGTAATCTCCATGGTATGGAGAAAAAGGGTACCGTACAAAAGTAATTTCAGCATCAAGCATCAAGAATTTTAGCATTTCCATTCGAACTCTATGGCCCAAAACTTTCCCAGAGAATCTTCACATGAAAAGTCTGTATGTAGTTAAGTCTCAAGGAAATACAATTAAAGTGTACCTTCAAGCAATGCATGGTCATCACAAATAGTGAAACCTTGAGAATCTAACCTTGACCTTCAACCCTACATTGTATGACCCTAGAAGTCCAAAGAGAAACACTGACAGGCAGTACATGCATATAGACTATCTTTCATGGAGATTCCTCAAACCATTTCCGAGATATGGAGAAAAAAGTGAAATTTTCGCATTTTCACTTGACCTTTGTCCTTTGACCCCATGGCCCAAAAATTTTCCCTAGGAAATCTTTATTGGGTAACACGCGTACAAAGTCCACCAAGTTTAAAGAAATGCCTTCAGGCATTGCATAGATATAGGGGAAATAGTGAAATTTTGACAATTTGACCTTGACCTTTGACCTTGAGCATGTACACCCAAAAGTTGATAGTCTAGGCACAAATTCGTCCACTCATTAAATGCCCAGATTCGTTAGGATACCTCGAATGGTTTTTAAGTTACGCTGTCCACTTTTGTGTTATCAGTTTTCTGATTACAGACGGATGGACGGACGACCCCAAAATATAACGCCTCTTGTGATACTGTACTTCATGACAGAGGTATAGAAATGTGCTTGTCTCCTTGTGCTACATTTTCAACACTGGTCTAGAATTATTACCATGACTGAATGACTACAATTATGATTTAAACTTCAGTTGATGATCAAGTATGCAAAGTTTATGTTCACAGATGAGTTTAATATTCAAACCATGGACTGAATTAGGTTTTTATTCCATGAGTTGGTGCTGAATTGTTACCACAGTTGAATACACAAGCAATGGAGTCGATAGTCAGTAATAGTGATATGCATGACTACTCAGGGTGCATGTCTACACAGTACCAAAATGTAGATCGTGTACATCTGATCAACTATGGTGAATGAAAGCCCAAGTCCTCTTTTGCAGGTCATGCAAAATTTAGGTCTACTTTAAGAAGATGTTATCTGTTCAGCTGTGCATACTGATAGTATAAGAGTCAGAAAAAGAACAAAAATAACAGGGTTTCGCAGAGCTTTACAATAATTTGTGTGAAATTAAAATCTGCTTCACAGCACATTTCTGAAGGATAGATTTTACACAATGATTCTTTGTTTGGTTCTTTCGTTTGTTTGTTTGCTTGGCTGTTCTGTTACCTAAAGTTGTAATCATAATTACAAAAGTGCCTGGTAAATCATCTTCCTACCATTCTTAAAACCCTTCAGTGGCATGAACAGCACCGAAACCGTACGCCTGGTGACCGGGCCTAGTGATGGGTAGTACATGACAGCCGGCGCCTGATGGGAGATTCAACCAATCCTGTGTCTGCATTTTCAGTGATATCGAAATGAGCAGCATCGTGAATTGCTCGCATCCCACACTGCACATGGTGAATAAATCCACAGGAAAGCAAATTATACATACTATCAGATCCTACTTCATGATTCTGTGTAATTATGTGATACAATATCAACTTTTGTCTTGCATGGTTAAAGGAAGTGGCTTTCAAGGCAGTAAGCTACATAGTTTAGTAGAGACATGGGGGTAGGTCCTATACCACTGACTCTTTAGCTTTTGACTCAACCGAAACCACATAATTTATGTGCTATCCTTTACCATCCAAGCACCATACAGTTGTATGCACAGGTGCACATGTAGGCCTACCCTCCCCCTTTTTCGTTTTTCAATAATCTTTGATTTCTATGATTTAACAAAGCAAAAACATTCACCTTAAAAGTATAAACACAACTAAAAAATTCCAATCAGTGCATGCATAATACGAAATTACACCCTTGAACCTTGAACCTTGAAGTACAATTAATCCCTTTCAGCAGCTCCTTAGAACTATCCCGGGATAGCAGAAGTGTCATGTGTCAGTGAGAGGTGACATGGTGAGCAGGATGATTTTATATGTCACTAATGTACAATAGAAGTGACTGTGCATAGTGCAAGTGAAAAACATGCCTCTTTGCTTAGAGCATGTGTGACCCAACAGGAGGCTGTATCACTTGGATGACTGGAAGAGCAGCCTCTCTGAATGTTAATGGGTTGGTAATCGCGACCATAGGTCCTGGCAGATGGTTCCAGGTTAGAACAGCTCAGGGAAAAAAAGACAATTTGAACATACAATAGGATCTATGGTCGTGGTTGGGATGACAAAATTTAGTTTATGGTCATGCCTTATCTACGTAGGTAGCTGGGAAAATTATATGTGGTAAAAAAAGGTAGATAAACTTGACAATAGTGGATCTTATAGAAGAGAGTGCACTGTGCCAGGAGGCACCATGTGTGGAGACTTTCCCAACCAAGAGCTGAGACCAGTGCAGAGGAAGATGTTGAATTCCTGTATAGTCTCCATGTACAAAGCGAGCAGCAGTTTTCCTCACTTGCTCAAGAGAGTTTACCATTGCTGCTGTGCGTAGGTTCCAGGCCTCTGATGCATAGTCCAGTTGGGGCCGGACAAGTGCAGTATAAGCTCTGGCCTTTACTTCCTTGGTGCATGGTGATCGAATGTTCTACGAACAATCCTAATGTCTTGCTTGCTCTGTGCCTGATGTTCTGGCAATGCTTGTTCCAGCTCAAGTCATCAGTGATTGTCACTCCTCTAGAGGTGCATGTATTCCTTTGCCTTGGGTATAGGGACATTGGAGATGGAGGTGGGTAAAGGGTCATGGAGATGGTACTGAAAAACAGAGGGATTATGTTTCTGAGTGATAGACAGGACAGCACATTTCTTCACATTGAAGCTTATAAGCCAAGTTGAAGACCAGGTGGTTAATTGCTGGAGGTCTTATTGTAGTATAATGTATGTGATGGTCTGAGTTTGCATTTATTTCTCTGTAAATGACACAATCATCAGCAAAGAGGCGGACGTTTGACTGAGTATTATCTTGTATAATGTCATTTATGAAGAGGAGAAAAAGAGTTGGTCCGAGCACTGATGAGCCTTGGGGCATCCAGACGTGACATTCTTCCATGTGCACTTACAAATATGTAGATCAATCAACAACCACAGCTTGCTGTCTGTTGGTGAGAAATGACATAATCCAGTTTAGTGTGTCCCCTGTTATGCCATAATAGCGAAGCTTGGTACACAGTCATTGATGGGTCACCCTAACAAAGGCCTTCTGGAAATGCAAGAAGACAGCGTCAACCTGGCTACGCTTCTGGATGGTGGAGGACCAGTCATGTAGTGTTGATGTGAGTTGAGTGGTGGTGGAGAGTCCTCGGCGGAAGCCATGCTGTGCATGTGAGAGGATGTTATACAGGATGCAAGATGCTTTGAAACTTGGCTAAGGACGATGTGCTCCATTACCTCTTGCAACAAAGGCAGGTTAATGAAATACACCCGTACGCAGGCCGGTAATTTGAGGTCTCGCTCTTGTCAGACTTGTTTACCCGAGCTACGAATCCTGTCTCCATTGTAAATGGAACTGTACCATCGTTGTAGCTCTGTTGGTATAGGAATGAGAGAGCTGGGGTTATACTCATGTGCAATAAGCTGCAGGAGTCTGGGTGGGATCTCGTCTGGCCTGCTGGCCTCGGAGGGGTTATGTTTAGTTGCTTCAGTTCCTTCTCCACTCCAGTCCTGTGAAAGTGCAGGTGACCTATTGATGCATAGTCAGAGCGGTCTTTACTAGATGAGATCTGTTGAGTATTTTCGCTTGAAAACATTTGATGGAAGTAGTCGTTTAAAGCCTCTGCTTTATCTAGAGTAGCTGTGGCACACAACATGGATGCGGTACGAAGAGATGGTATTCCCATGTGTTCAGATTGGCAGCTTTTATCGTATGACCAAAAGGCTATGGGGTTGTCTGCAAGGCTGGTCCCGATTATGTCGTTTACATAATCACAGTGTTGGGCCTTGTGAACAATTTTTGCCACTTGATTTCTGAACTCTCAAAACTTCTCCCATGTGGCTGTACTATTCTGACGAAGCGCTCTCTTGAAGAGACAGTCCCTCTTTCTCATCTGCCGTTTAATTGCTGGGGTAATCCATGGGAGATGTCGCTTAATACCCTTGATCATCTTCGATGGTATGAGTTCTGTCAGGCATCTCATCAGGAAGTTTCAGATGATCGTCCAGTTTGTTTCTATCACATCTCTCTTTTCAGGGTCAGACTGAAGGAAGTGAGTTGAAAATTCGGCAGCAGCTAGTTTGAGCTCATCGAGGTCAACCTTGTTGAAAAGGTGGGTTTTCCTTGGAGGTTTTGGTTGGTACTTTGGCCAAGTTGAGATGTTGAATGTCAGGATGTGATGGTCTGAGATGCCAGGGTTTACTAATTACTGTAACATCATCAACAAGAGCAGGGTTACAACACTGTGTAGATGTGACTATCAGATGGAGGCCAAGGATGTTCCCTGAAGAAGGGCGAGTACCAGGTAACTTCATTCACCATCTGAAACAAGGAATTGCTCAACACTAACAGTACATCCAATACTTTCTGATGCGTGGCAGCAGTTGTTGTTGTTGTTGTTTTGTGTTTAGTGGCATTTTCCATTCTCTTTAGAATATTTAATCCAGCAGTAGCAGGATTGGTTGTAGACTGCGTTTCCCAGTTGTCTGTATGGTTGAAATCCCCAGCTATGTATGGGTGATGACATTTGGGTGTTTACGACAACTGCTCATCAAAAAAGACAGGGACTCTGCAACTAGTGTAACCGCATCAGCGACCTTACAGCGCCCCGCGCCGGGGTTACAAGACAATACAACTACTGCAAGGCCATCAACATTTTCACAAACACACAACACACACACACACAAGCACGCACCACACATAGACTCTAGAAATTCTAAACTTACATTAACAACAATAACATGGAGTAGCTCATGTGTTTTAGTACATCGTACGCTAAAAACATTACCCTGGTACTAGTATTAGGCCTGTTGTTGCATTGTGTTACCAGCTAGCACGTGTAGTGTCTTGAATTGAGACTAGCAACACATACGCACTATATGCTCACTGCATGCTATAAGCCACGTTACTGTAACTATGCAGACTCAATGAGACAAGTAAAGTCTATCGAAACTGTACTCCTCCGACTCGACCTGAGTTAATCAGTCGCGTGACCATTGCGTGAAATGGATCTGTGATTGTGAGCTGACTAGTGATTGTCTCTTGTGATTGATTCCGTGGTCAGATGTTACAATGGCGACCCTGCCAAATCGTGACAGATGAACGAGCAGTGACTCCGTACCACCCTCCCTCGCACAGCCCGTGATACGCCGAGACGCCCGGTGAGTACAACACACGATACAGTACATTTGTACGAGCAGTGATTGGAAAGACGTGTAATATTGGGCTTGCATTCATTGCAGTAACCGACTTAGTGTCATATCAATATGGCGGCGCCCAACGCCAATATCACTGTCGTCACAGAGACAAGGAACTTGAAGACTGGTCCATTTGTGGAAACAGATAACCCTATCACTACAGGGAAGGCATGGGAAGAGTGGTTAGAGGGCATAGAGAGGGAATTTCGCTACTTCAAAATAACAAATGCCCAAGACAAGACCGATGCATTGATTATATATGGAGGGAAAGAAATTGCTCGCTTGGCCAAGTCACTACCCGATGTAGATGGGCAGAATGAAGCTGATTGCTACACAAAGCTAACAGCCAAACTGAACAACTATTTCAAGCCAAAGAAAAACATGCATCATGCCAGATACTTGTTCATGCGCACACGAATGAATGCAAATGAATCGACAATGGCTTATGCTGCTAGGGTTAGAGAAAAGGCTGTTGAGTGCGAATTTGGTGCAACACTTGAGGACAGAATTTTAGAGCACCTGATCCAGACCATCAATAACCCAACACTTGTCCAGAAAGCCATAAGTAAAACATGGACATTGCAACAACTGCTGAGTGAGGCAGCACAATTGGAAGATGTGCAATTACAAATGGCGGACATGAAAGTGACGTCATCGCACGATGAGCTGCAGGTAGCAAAAGTCACCCCTAAGAAAAGCGCACCTAGTGCCAGGAGTAAGTGGAAGAAAACCTCATATTCAGGAGACCCACCACAACAACACACAGGACGCCCACTGCAACGCAGCACATGTTCATATTGTGGACTTGGGAGACATACAAAAGGACAAAAATGCCCAGCATATGGCAGAAAATGTGCTAAATGTGGGAAATTCAACCACTATGCTGCTGTGTGCATGTCACATGGGCGGACTTAAATAATACTCAATCACACTCGTGCCATTCACTTTAATGTACAATTTAATAAACCATTTGTAGAATATTTACAAGACTGAAATCAAGGAGTTGTGACCAACATAAAATGCAAAATCAACATTCTGAGTGAGATAAATTAAATTACAATACTCTTATATTCGACAACCATGTGAACGGGACCCTGTCTTGGTCCGGTTCCACCTGTACTTTTGGCTTGACACTTCTTCAGAATAATTATAACAGCTTCACTATTAATTCGTTATCCCTGACAATACACTATCTGCTATCAAGCGCAACACTATATGGTTCACACCACCGTAGTGCTGATCCTGAGATGACCAGCCTGCACGCACGACGGTTTACCGCGGTTATAACACTTGCCTTCAATTACACTGCTTCCGTTTACATCCGGGTTCTGTGTTAACCCGCAACTCTCATGGAGTGTATAAATACCAACATTCGAATTATGTGCACATCATATTCATCCCTTTACCAATTTAACATGACCTTCACCTCTCTACTTCGGCGACACTTCCTCGTCATAACCAATCATATCAACAGGGTGTCATGCACCCGCCAGGTTCATCGCTCACCTGCGTTGTCCACAGAGTCACCTTAATTGTCAAACTATCCGCTTCCAAAACATAACTGATTCGTGGGTGGAGCGTCCTTGTATGCGAGGTTGCTGTTCCAGCTCCAAAGTCTCGCGAGGGACCCGCGTTCCGTATTCATTGGCGTCAAAAGTTCTCCCTAGCGAGGGGCGGGCACAGTCGCTCTGCTGCGAATGCGTCGGCCTGGGAGTAGATTCGACCTCGGCCTCGGCGCCATCTACAAAATTATTTAAATGCAACATATACCAATGGGGTGTGTTCTAACCACACACACAAAAACATTATCAGCTTAAAATCCTGACATCACAGTGAAAATTTGAGAACTGCATTATTATCCAATTAACATACAAAATTCACATAATGAAATGTTTCAAACATTGGAAATATAACAGTGCATAGTTATCAAACATCACCGCATCGTTTTCAAAAACTGTACACCATTATAATATACTTTATCACTTATTCACGGGGTTCTCCGGGGCTATATGTGGTGCCCTGAAACACATTCACATCCTTTTACACGACAAAGCAGAAATCAAATCGCAATTTAACTTACCAATGACCGGTGTAATATAACCAAAATGCCTCTTCTTCTTGGCCACTGGAAGGCTGCAAAGGCTGTTGGAATACGCCTTCTGGCAGCAAACAAAATCTGAACTCAAATCAGCCAGTATACAGGCTGACGGTAAGGTGGACGGACGGCTCCTGGCCGCAAACGAAATTGGGCTTAGACACAAAATTATCTTGCCAACTGGCGCCTGGGTGTGGCAGGTTGGTTTTCTGCCATCACGGAGCTAACTCAATGTTCTCTCGGTGAAATCAAAAATGGTGTCTGCCACGAAAAGATCCAACTCTACTGTTAAATTGCTACTCGACTACGACACTCCTTTTCGAGGCATTTGGAATATTTGATACAACTAAAAGGACTTGAACGAAAACACCTATACCGCACTCTCCCGGAACTGGAGCTATTTCCTGTCTTTTCTTTCTACATTAATTGACATGCAAAAATAAATGAACTCCTCTCGGTCATCGATGGCGCGACTTGTAAAACATTCACACCTGTCCTAGCACTTTCTCTCTCTCACTCTCGCTTTCTCTCTCGCTCACTCACTCGCACTTTTTGTCTCGTTATCCCTACCCGTAAACATGTTTGTCTAGTTGAATGACCGATAGGTGTTGTACATGAAACAACCTGGAAATGCATTTTCAATGTGACATTTCACTCCCCCTTTCGAGAAATGCATTTCATAATTAAAAGAAATTACTTATAACACTATCTTTCTCCCTACAGCCGGCTTAGTAGGTCTGCGCCAACATTCTCGCTGCCGCGGATAGCTTCCACACGGAATCTGTAGGGTTGCAAAGCCAGAATCCAACGCATTAGCCTCCCATTTGCAGGGCTAGCCGTGTTCATGTACACTAGTGGGTGGTGGTCTGTTTCTAGCACAAATTGTCTGCCGTACAAGTATGGTTCGAACTTCTTTACTGCCCAAACTACAGCTAAGCACTCACGTTCTATGGTTGAGTATGCTTGTTCTCGTCGAAGCAGTTTTCGGCTCGCGTAGGAGACTGGAAATCGTTCGTCTTGGTGTGTTTGGAGGAGGACTGCTCCTAGTCCAACGTTGGAGGCGTCTGTCCTGAGGATGAAGTCCTGTGACAAATCTGGCAAATGAAGGATAGGGGGGTTAGAAAGTTTTTCCTTCAGTGTTGTGAAGGCCTGCTCTTGGCTCGTTTCCCATTTTACCTTGTTTGGTTCAGCATTTCTGGTCCTGTCTGTGAGTGGTGCGGCGACGGCGGCGTAGTTCGGAATGAACTTCCGGTAGTAGTTCGCCATACCTAGGAAGGATCTGAGCTCTCGTTTGGTCTGAGGCTGACTTACCTCTTGGATGGCTTTGAGTTTTTCAGGGCGGGGTCTTACCTGTCCGTGTTCGATCACATGTCCTAGGAATTCGACGCTTGTCTGTCCGATGAAGCACTTACTTGGTCTAGCAGTGAGCTTTGCGGCTCGTAGTCGTCTGAAGAGTTCTGTGAGTGTACGTAGGTGTTCTTCCCACGTGGTCGAATAGATGAGGATGTCGTCGATGTAGTTCACCGTTCCTCCGAGTCGGTCTAGCAGTCTCCTCATCAGTCGACTGAAGGAGGCGGGAGCGTTCACTAAGCCGAAGGGCATCATTGTGAACTGAAAGAGACCATCGGGGGTAAGAAAAGCGGTTAGTGGTTTGGATTCGGCAGCCATGGGTACCTGCCAGTATCCTTTGCTGAGATCTATTTTGGTGAAGAACTTTGCATGGGCGACTTTTGTGAAGAGTTCATCTTGATCTGGTATGGGTTCAGCATCAAATACAGTCACTTTATTGAGTTTTCTGAAGTCTACACAAAACCGGTTGCTGCCATCGGGCTTTTTAACCAGTACTATGGGGGAGGCAATGGGGCTTTCTGATGGCTCAATTACTCCGAGCGATAGCATGGTTTTTACCTCTTCTCTGACTGTGTCTCTAAGAGAGTGGGGAATGGGATATGGTTTACTCTTCGGGTGTTCATTTCCTTTGAGTTTGATGTGGTGTTCGCCTAACGTGGTTCGACCGGGAAGATCAGACAGGACGTCTTTGTACTCGTTGAGGAGTTCGTTGACCTGTTCTTTCTGTGGGGAGGAAAGGGCTGAGTTAATTGAGACATCGTCGAGTGACTCTTTCGCCTGAAATGGGAAAGGCTGTAGGAGAGATGTGTTAGTTAGTGGTTGCTGCGTTTCTTCCTCGTCATCATTTTGCTCTTCGCATTCGATCACGGCGGTACAAGCAGCTTCGGCATCTGAAATAGAGGGAACATCATTTCTAGCGTGATACTTTTTCAGAAGATTGATGTGGAACACCTTTGGTTTCCCGTTGAGGTCGATCCTGTAGTCCATGGAGCTGATTTTGGAGATCACGTCAAAGGGGCCCTTCCATTGTAGAAGGAGCTTATTCCTGTCAGTTGGTAGGAGTAGGAGTACCTTGTCTCCGACTTGTAGCTCCCTGTGTTTTGCCTTCTGATTGTAGTATTTTGCATACCTGTTTGCTGATTTCTGAAGTTGAGTGTGGGCGTTGCGGCATGTCTCGTCGATCCTGTTTCGGAGATCAAGTACATAGTGGTAAGTAGACTTGGTCTCACCTGTTTCGGCTTCTCCTGTCCAGAGTTCTCTCAGGATGTCGAGGGGTCCGCGTACCTTCCGGCCGTAAAGAAGCTCGAACGGGGAGAACCCCATGCTCTCTTGTGGTGCTTCTCTCACTGCAAATAGAAGGGGAGTAATGTACCTGTCCCAGTCTTTTGGGTTTTCAGCGCACATACGTTTCAACATTTGTTTTAGAGTGCCATTGAAGCGCTCAACTAGTCCATTCGCGGCAGGGTGATATGGGGATGTAGTGAAGTGTTTGATGGAGAGTAATTTGCTTACCTCTTTCATGAGATCATATGTGAACTGGGTCCCTTGATCGGTCAGCATTTCCTTGGGGATTCCGACTCTGGTGAAGATGCTCACTAGGGCTTCTGCAACTCTTTCTGTCTCGATGCTTGGGAGTGGGATTGCCTCGGGGTACCTAGTAGCAACATCAATAACGGTAAGTATGTACCTATTTTTCTGGTCAGTCATTGGGTGTATTGGTCCAACTATGTCTACAGCAATGCGTTCGAAGGGGACTTCGATGAGCGGCATTTTTCCGAGTGGGACCTTGGTTACACGACCTTTTGATAGTGTACGTTGGCAGACGTCACACGATCTACAGTACCTGGTAATGTCAGAGTTCATACCGGGCCAAAAGAAATTGGTAAGTATCTTTTCTGTTGTCTTTTTGGTACCTTGATGCCCTCCGAGTATATTTTCATGGGCTGTTTGCATAACCTGTTTGCGGTATTGTTTTGGTACTACCACTTGTGTGATTGTTGTGTCGGGGTCCATTTGGGGAGAGTGGAATGAGCGATACAGCATTCCGTCTTTGTAAAAGAAGGAAGAGAGACCGTTATTGCGACTTACCTTCTCTGAACGAGTATCGGCGAGTTCTCGCAGGCGGTGTAATGTTTCATCCTTCTGTTGTGCCTCTTTGAGAGCTGTTGGAGTCACGATATCTTCCATTGGGTGTGGGGTTCTGAGAGGACGAAATGGCTTACCGTCTCGTTGAGCCTGGGCTCTCGTCTGTACTGCGCCGACAGGCATTGGTGTAGCCGTCCAGTCAGGATCTGGGTTGTCTGGTTCTCTTACTCCGGGTAGGTTACCTAAAATCAGGTCATAGAGTGGAGTTTTCATGCACAATGCGTTAACTTTTCCTACGTAGAAGGGAGTGTCTACATCTATTCTAGCGACGGGGAGAGTTTTCACTGTGCCGTCAATCAGCACGCAAGTACTTTCTTCACCTGTCATTTGAGTTGGCTGGACAAGATCTTGTTTAATGACAGCTCCGCTGCAGCCGCTGTCTCTGAGAACAGAAATTTGATTGTTATTGACTAGTCCGTTAGTAACTGGCATTTGTCTGACCACATGTTCTTTGGTGCATGCTGCACTCATCAACGGCAAGGAGTGTCCACATTTGAATTGGATATGGTCTGTGGTGGATTCTAGCTTGGGGGCATTGAGTGGCATCCGAACCATCATACAAGAAGCCTCAATTTTGACCTTTGTGTTAGTGCAAGCTGGACATTGACAGGGAGTATGTGGATTTGGTTCTACCTGATCGGGTTCCAATGAAGCCAGGTTGTGTTCCGAGATAGGGGGGTTTCCTTGCTCTGGATCCTGGGCGAGGACTAGACCTGCCGATTTCATGGGGGAGAAAGGACAATAGTTAGCAATGTGACCTGGTTTGTGGCATATGAAACACGTTCTGCCTCTGTTTCCCTGTTTTGTACAATCACGGGCAAGGTGACCGTGTTGGTGGCAGTTGTAACATTTGGGTTGAGATGGGGGCCTATTTCCTGAAATGTTATTTGGGGGGATTTTACCTTCAGGTCTGGTGTTGCTCCGTGGCATCTGTCCCACGTGTGTCTGGATGTTCCTTTGTGCCGGTGGGGGTGGTTTGAAGGTGCCTCCTCTGGCGTCTAAGTACTGCTCAGCTAGTTTCACCACGTCCTTCGAAGTCTCGGGCTGCCGTTCCTTCAGGAAGATGGCCAGCTCTCGATGACACCCACTGATGAGCTGCTCCCGGAGGAGTAGATCTGCCAGCTCCTCGAAGGTGTGCTCTATACCAGAGAGGCTTACCCACCTGTTCAAGTAGTTCTCTAGTCGGTTTGCATACTGGGATGCCGTTTCTCCTGTTGTCGGTTTGCCTGAAAAAAACTTGGAGCGAAATCCTTCTGCAGTGAGCTGAAAGGATTTCAAGAGTGCATGTTTCAAAGTGTCATAATCATTGGATTCCGCACTTGACAATCTAGAGTGGACATCAAGAGCCTTACCTGTAAGCAGTGTGCTTAAGTTGAGTGCCCAGTCTGTAGTTGGCCAGTTTTGATTTTTGGCATATCGTTCGAACCGCTGTAGATAGGCATCTATGTTATCTTTGTCTTCCTGAAATAGAGGCAATTTTGGAGGTCGAGCTTTGCACCCATTAGAACTTGATTCGCTTTTGGTTTGCTTTTCACGCGCTATCGCCAATTGTAGCTCGGCTGTTTCTCTTTCCTGTCGCCTTAACTCTAACATGTCCGCTCTTTCCTCTCTGAGTCTCTTTTGCTCGTCTGTAACAAACTGCCTAAGCTCCTCTCCACTGAATCCGAACTTTTCTCCAATTTCAGTTAACTTAGCTAGCTCCATTCTGAATTACCTGAGCACTTATAATACAAAAATGTATTCAGATCAGTTCAGATCATGTACACAATGAATATACAACGGTGCACCTATAGATAGTACATACATAGATACATACATAGATAGTACATACATACAAATGTAGAGGAAACAAAAAAATCACAAGTTTTCCTCAACCTTTTTCTTTACTCTGTTTTCTCCGTTTATATACCCATGTGACTTCGAATGGCACGAGTTATACTCCCGGACGTGCCCCCAGAAAATGTCACATGGGCGGACTTAAATAATACTCAATCACACTCGTGCCATTCACTTTAATGTACAATTTAATAAACCATTTGTAGAATATTTACAAGACTGAAATCAAGGAGTTGTGACCAACATAAAATGCAAAATCAACATTCTGAGTGAGATAAATTAAATTACAATACTCTTATATTCGACAACCATGTGAACGGGACCCTGTCTTGGTCCGGTTCCACCTGTACCTTTGGCTTGACACTTCTTCAGAATAATTATAACAGCTTCACTATTAATTCGTTATCCCTGACAATACACTATCTGCTATCAAGCGCAACACTATATGGTTCACACCACCGTAGTGCTGATCCTGAGATGACCAGCCTGCACGCACGACGGTTTACCGCGGTTATAACACTTGCCTTCAATTACACTGCTTCCGTTTACATCCGGGTTCTGTGTTAACCCGCAACTCTCATGGAGTGTATAAATACCAACATTCGAATTATGTGCACATCATATTCATCCCTTTACCAATTTAACATGACCTTCACCTCTCTACTTCGGCGACACTTCCTCGTCATAACCAATCATATCAACAGGGTGTCATGCACCCGCCAGGTTCATCGCTCACCTGCGTTGTCCACAGAGTCACCTTAATTGTCAAACTATCCGCTTCCAAAACATAACTGATTCGTGGGTGGAGCGTCCTTGTATGCGAGGTTGCTGTTCCAGCTCCAAAGTCTCGCGAGGGACCCGCGTTCCGTATTCATTGGCGTCAAAAGTTCTCCCTAGCGAGGGGCGGGCACAGTCGCTCTGCTGCGAATGCGTCGGCCTGGGAGTAGATTCGACCTCGGCCTCGGCGCCATCTACAAAATTATTTAAATGCAACATATACCAATGGGGTGTGTTCTAACCACACACACAAAAACATTATCAGCTTAAAATCCTGACATCACAGTGAAAATTTGAGAACTGCATTATTATCCAATTAACATACAAAATTCACATAATGAAATGTTTCAAACATTGGAAATATAACAGTGCATAGCTTATCAAACATCACCGCATCGTTTTCAAAAACTGTACACCATTATAATATACTTTATCACTTATTCACGGGGTTCTCCGGGGCTATATGTGGTGCCCTGAAACACATTCACATCCTTTTACACGACAAAGCAGAAATCAAATCGCAATTTAACTTACCAATGACCGGTGTAATATAACCAAAATGCCTCTTCTTCTTGGCCACTGGAAGGCTGCAAAGGCTGTTGGAATACGCCTTCTGGCAGCAAACAAAATCTGAACTCAAATCAGCCAGTATACAGGCTGACGGTAAGGTGGACGGACGGCTCCTGGCCGCAAACGAAATTGGGCTTAGACACAAAATTATCTTGCCAACTGGCGCCTGGGTGTGGCAGGTTGGTTTTCTGCCATCACGGAGCTAACTCAATGTTCTCTCGGTGAAATCAAAAATGGTGTCTGCCACGAAAAGATCCAACTCTACTGTTAAATTGCTACTCGACTACGACACTCCTTTTCGAGGCATTTGGAATATTTGATACAACTAAAAGGACTTGAACGAAAACACCTATACCGCACTCTCCCGGAACTGGAGCTATTTCCTGTCTTTTCTTTCTACATTAATTGACATGCAAAAATAAATGAACTCCTCTCGGTCATCGATGGCGCGACTTGTAAAACATTCACACCTGTCCTAGCACTTTCTCTCTCTCACTCTCGCTTTCTCTCTCGCTCACTCACTCGCACTTTTTGTCTCGTTATCCCTACCCGTAAACATGTTTGTCTAGTTGAATGACCGATAGGTGTTGTACATGAAACAACCTGGAAATGCATTTTCAATGTGACAGTGCAGAACAGGGAAACAGAAAGGAAAGAAACCACACAATGTCAGGAAAACACAAGCAGATGTTGAAGCATCAGAGGGAACAAGCTCAGATGATGAATTTCTTGTTCACATGCAAAATGTAAAGACAGTGATCAAGAAAGTGAAGAGCACAGACAACAAAATCATTGTGAAGGTTGGAGGGATTGATGCATACATTGAATTAGACAGTGGCGCTGATGCTAATGTGATGGATGAGCATCAATTCAAAGCATTGACGAACAGATCAAATGACAAACTGAAACTAGAGCCCTGTGATATCAAACTGTCAGCACTACAAAATGATCTGGAAGTAAAAGGGAAATTCCACACTACCATCCAAAATGAAACCAGAGGTGTGAAAACAAAATTCATTGTTGTGAAGGGAAAGATCAAATCCCCACCACTCCTCGGCCGAGAGACATCCATCGCACTGGGAATGATGGAACTGAGACCAAATGGCACGCTCAAAGCCACAAATGAACTGAAAGCAGACAAAGTGCAGAAGGTCAATGCAATACCAACATCTGTGCAAGAAATACTTCAGGAACACCCAGAAGTATTTAAAGGGATCGGAAAAATTCATGACAACAGAAATAATAGAGAAGTCTATGCTAGATTCCACATGAGACCGGAAGCAGCACCAGTTGCACAGAAACCAAGGCAGGTACCATATTACTTGCAGAAACCTCTAAAGGAATGGTTAGCACAGTGCATAGAGGAGGAAATCTATGAAGAAATCCCAGATGATGAACCAGTCACATGGTGCTCCCCTCTAGTGGTTCAACCAAAGCCGAGATTCAAGGACACCCCAAAAGACAAGCTGGGACCAGACATGATTCGAGCAAGCATCGACCTTCGGGTTGTAAACAAGCACATGGAAAGAAGTCGCATCACACAGAGCCCAATTGTAGAAGACTTCACATACAAATTCCATGACTGCCATGTGTTCTCCAAATTGGACATGAAACAAGGCTACCACCAGCTACTTCTGGACCCAGAATCTAGAAATGTAGCTACATTCAGTACACCCTGGGGAAACATGCGCCCAAAGAGACTGGTATTTGGAGCAAAGTCATCGCAAGACTTGTTTGATGAGACAATCAGCAGGATATTTGGTGACATCCCATATTGCCTCAACCAGCGCGACGACATCCTCATAGGCGGAAAATCATTGGAGGACCACAACGAGACGCTTCGCACCGTTCTCCAGAGGGCAGCAGACTTCAACATCACATTCAACGAAGACAAATGCTGTTTCACTGTAGAGGAGATCGAGTTCTACGGATACCTTTTCACAAAGGAAGGTCTGAAGCCCACTGATGATAAGGTCAGGGCAGTCAAAGAAAGCAAGCCACCTCAATCCAAGGAGGAAGTGAGAAGCTTTCTCGGGATGATTGGATACCTATCCAAGTTCATACCCAGGTACTCAATCCTCACGGCCCCACTCAGAGCCCTGACACAAAAGGACATCAAGTTCAAATGGGGTACAGAGGAACAAAAAGCCTTTGACAACTTGAAGAAAAGCATCACAAGTAATGATGTAGTGGCATACTTCGACCCATCGAAGGAGATCATACTCCGAACAGAGGCAAGCTTTCATGAGGGACTCTCAGCGGGACTGTTCCAGCACACAGAAAAGGGAGTGCAACCTGTCCACTTCATCAGCCGCTCGATGACAAAGGCAGAGAAAAGGTACAGCCAGACTGAAAAGGACGCTCTAGCAATCCAATGGGCAAAGAACAGGTTCAGGATGTACCTCCTCGGGGCTCCACGGTTCAAGATTGTGACCGCCCATAAACCACTAATACCCATGTTCAACAAACCCACAGCAAAGCTACCACCGAGGATAGAGAAGTGGGTCATGGAAATGCAAGATGTCGACTATGAGGTAATCTATGAACCCGGAAAGGACGAGGCCGACCCACTCGACTTCCTTTCCAGACATCCACTCCCAGAGACAGGATCCGATGAAACAGAAATGATGGTCAAGTACATCATAGAGGATGAACATGCTGTGGTCATGGACAAAATCAAGAAGGAAACAGAAAAAGATCCACAGCTGAACAAAGTAAGACAACGACTCATGCAAAATGACTGGGAAGAATTCAGAAAAGATGAGGACATCAAACCATTTTACCCCATACGACAACAGCTGTACATCGCCAATGACATCATCTTCAGACTTGAATGCATTGTGATACCAAGCACTCTACACAGGAAGGTCATTCATACAGCACACAAGATGGGACATCTTGGTATGACCAAAACAAAACAACTCTTGAGGGAGAAATACTGGTTTCCCGAGATGAACAGAATGACTGAAGAAGTGATTGGCCAGTGTTACGAATGCCACGTTACGACAAAACAACACACAGAAGAGCCAGTCAAAACAACGCCAATACCAGAGAAACCATGGGATGTGGTTTCCATAGATTTCGGCGGGCCATATCCAGATGGACACTACAACCTTGTTATCATCGACAAAAGAACAAGGTATCCTGAAGTCGAGATGACACGATCAACCTCATTCAAGGCCATAAAAAGCAAACTCAAGAGGATATTTGCTACACACGGCATACCAAACAAGGTCGAGACCGACAATGGACCTCCTTTCAACTCCCAGGAGTTCCAAAGTTTTGCCCAAGAGGAAGGATTCATCCACCACAAGGTCACTCCAGACCACCCCAGAGCCAATGGGGAAGCAGAGAATTTCATGAAAATTCTCAACAAGACTGAACAAATTGCACATCTACAGAAACAAGATCGTGAGATTGCAATACAAACCATGCTCATGGGTTACAGAGCAGCACCACATCCAGCTACGCAAACGCCACCCTATGAAGCACTGATGGGAAGACCCGTGAGGACAAAACTAGACCACATGACCCCATATCGAGAGGTCAAAGACAAAGACAAACAAATAAACCAAAGGGACAAGGACTACAAAGAAAAGGGCAAGAGGTTGAGAGAAAACAGGAACACAAGAATGCACAACTTTGTAGTCGGAGATTTTGTCCTGCTCAAACAGAGCAAAAAGAACAAATGGACAACAGCGTTCGAGCCAGCTTTCTATGTAATATACAGGATAGATGGTTCGTCTGTGGCTGCTCGACGAGTATCGGATGGAAGGCAGATCTACCGAGACGCGAGTCACTTCAAGCTCGCAAATGCGGTCGTTCAAAATATGGATGACTACCCTGGTGACCAAACCGACACACCCAAACGAGAGGACTGGAGAGAGATGATACTCCAGGAAACTACTGATGGTGCAGGTGATGCCAACGCAACAGGCCCTACACCAGACCAACCAATCCAGAAGGATGCCTCCACCAACAAACCAATCCAACCAATCCAGAAGGAAGGATGCCCCACCACGCCACCCAGACCAAACCAGAGAGAGGCTCCCACAACCCCACTACCCCACAGGCGGCCTGTACGAATGAAGAAAGCCCCCCCCTCATTTGAAGGATTTCGTAACTAAATTTTAAGAATAAGTGAACACCCCCCATTGATATATCTAACTACAGTGGGAACTCAGTATAAAGAGAACTGTTATAATGAAGTTTGGATACGGTAAACTGTTTTGATTTAGTGAAATTATTATTTTTTTTTTGTCTTGTTTTGAGTATTGAGCTATATACATGTATATTCAAATTTATTTGATATAATAAGCAGAACATTCAGAAACCAAAGATTCTCGTTATGCTGAGTTCCACTGCATATTGATGGAAGAAGTTAGAAGATTTGAAGAACGAAGCTAGATTTTGAAGGGATTACGAAGCTGGAAGATCATCATAAGAAGAAGAGGGAATTGCAAGAAAGAAAGTACAAGATTATGAAGTTTTAGAAGAAAGAAGGTAAAAGAAGAAAGAAGTATCAGAAGAAAGAAGATTATTAAGCTAGGACGTAGTGTAAGCATTATACAATGTTAATGCATGCTTTCACGTGGCAGATATATACACACATATGCATTAAAAATTGAAAAGGAAGAATACGGAAAATTTGGAGTAAAACCATCAATTGTATTTTGTACAATTGTATGTTTATACACTATGCAACATTTAAGTTAAAGAAACCATTTTAGAGTATTATTTAATTTATTGAATTAACAGGACACAGCAAAATTATTGATGTTATTCATCCCTCAGTCGGAAACATTTTATTTCATCACACTTGTATGACATTAACCAAATTATCATATGAGAAATTTCATCTTTTGGAAAAAGGGAGAAATGTAGTGTCTTGAATTGAGACTAGCAACACATACGCACTATATGCTCACTGCATGCTATAAGCCACGTTACTGTAACTATGCAGACTCAATGAGACAAGTAAAGTCTATCGAAACTGTACTCCTCCGACTCGACCTGAGTTAATCAGTCGCGTGACCATTGCGTGAAATGGATCTGTGATTGTGAGCTGACTAGTGATTGTCTCTTGTGATTGATTCCGTGGTCAGATGTTACAGCACGGAGGTCATGCATTCTCTCACCTCACACACAGCCCTGTCGCGCTCGCTGTATATCAAAAGTCGTGCTTCGCATGGCGTCTGGTAGGGCTAACCTTGTCGTTGAACTGGCCTGACGGCGCGCGGCCCGACTAGACTCGACTCTGTGCGAAGCATGGCGCTGTCGGTGGCTGAGCCTGGCTGTGCCTGTGTTTTCTAGTAGATTTCTATGCTCTTCAATTCAGTCTTAGATCATGCCGATTCTTCCCGTTTACACGTATCAGTTCACTAATTTCGACACTTACCGCACACTTATCAAAGGACACAGCAGACTTAAGAAATGACAAGGTCGTTGGTTAATGAATTGTTGGACTTACAGCCCTCGAGCGTTCTGTGTGTGTTGAAAGGTGCCCAAAACAGCCAGAGTGCACGTGCCGTCGAAATCCCACGCCACAGCTTAGTGGTGGTAGTCTAAGTTCCAGACCAACGAGGTACAGAAGAGCACGCAGTTGTTCCAGACCGTCTACAGACAAATTCAGTAACGTTACTAGTACTCGTACTAAATAATAAAATTTCCCTCCCAGATAAAACCACAAAAGGAGAAGCTGGTTCAGCTGGATGGTCCTGCCTTCGGCAAAGGGCAGCTTCATCTTCGTCGCCGTGGAGGGCGCATTTTGTAAAAGGGAGTACAATTGGCAAAGGGTCTGGAAACCAGACTACCTGACCAGCTGATCAGGCGTAAATACTCACTCCTACACACACGGTACACACAAAACCCAAACAACAACAGGATCAGGTGGATACTACAATTTCTACTAGGAGCAGGGTCAAAGATGATAATCATAGCATTGTACCCTTCCCTACAGCGCGAGCGGCAGCTGAAGATGAAGGGGGAGGGGAAAGCAGTTACCCCAGAACATCACACCCCTCTTCTGTAGACCCGACTCATACTAGATTTTCAAGCAATAATTATTGATCTATAAGTGAGAAAAAAAAATACTGTGTTTTGTTTTGGGATAGGCCCGACGGTTCGGTGTAAAAATGGCAGGGGTAAAAATGGCAGAGGTAAAAATGGCAGAGGTAAAGATGGCAGGGGTAAAAATGGCAGAGGTAAAAATGGCAGAGGTAAAAATGGCAGAGGTAAAAATGGCAGGGGTAAAAATGGCAGAGGTAAAAATGGCAGGGGTAAAAATGGCAGAGGTAAAAATGGCAGGGGTAAAAATGGCAGAGGTAAAAATGGCAGAGGTAAAAATGGCAGGGGTAAAAATGGCAGAGGTAAAAATGGCAGAGGTAAAAATGGCAGAGGTAAAAATGGCAGAGGTAAAAATGACAGGGGTAAAAATGGCCCATTTTTTCCCGGTCTCCCCTATTTTACTTTCCTGCATTTTTTTTCTCACGGACACCCTCTGCGTTTTAATGGAAAGGACCAAACCTTCCACCCAGCCTCCAACGTCTCTAAACTATTGCAAATGGAGCATGTACAAAAATTGTCCAGAATGAAAACTGCATTCCTTCACGACAAATAGGGCTTACGTACATGTACAAAATATTCCCCTCGTTTTCCTCACTTAAACAGGTAGAATGCATATCGCCTCACCTGACCTCTTTCTGGTTTATCCGAAACATTTTCTTGGGGCTATGAGATGAGAGTGCGTAAACCGTGACGTAAACGATGTATACGTTATTATAAACATTAAAACGGAAAAAAAGGTATACATGCGCGAAAAAAAAAACACGCGTAGAGGTTTGAAATTCTCGGATCACCACAAAAATTTAATCGTGTGTTACTTGTGCCATTCTCAACCTTTCCTGCAAGTTTCATCTCAAACCGTTAACTACTTTTTGACTTATTTTGCACACGGACAAACTAACTAACTAACTAACGAACGAACGAACAAATCAACGGTAACGAAAACATAACCTCCTCCCTTGGCGGAGGTAACTTACAAACTAGAAAAGCACTCTGAGAGCGCAGACCTCCGTCAAGCATGCAGCTCATTTCCACCATTGATCATGTTCTTCCATAGAACATTAAAAAAAGGGATTGTGAAATTATCTTGTGTAAATTAAATATGGCGGGGTCTAAGACTCTTCATATGGCTTCGTACTACAGGCCTCATGAAAATGACGAAGAGAGTCTTGCAGAGCTTCAGCGATCCCTGTGTAAATTAAATCGCGATCATATGGCAGTCATCGAGGCGGTGATTTCATTCTAAATGGATGGGATTGGATTGGATTTTCTTACTGTTGTTGTATAACGAGAGAACAACGTCATTTTCGGTGGCTGAATCTACCAATCTTTAGCAACACACCATGTTGATAGATTTACTACGTTAAACGTAATGGAATCTGACTTCGGGAGCAACAGCTAAGTTTGAAAGGCATCAAACATTTACATTTTTTCGCCTGCGGATTCGTTCGACAATGATTGAAAAAATCCCATGGCAAACTATCGGTTTTTACTCTCACTTGAACAGTTTATTGCTTAAGTTCGTCTCCAGTTTTAATAAGCATAAGTTTGTTAAGTGGCCACAAAGTGTTCATTAAACTTCGAGATATTTGTTTTTGCGCCATGTGATACTTGAACAATGTAATAAAATATTTTGCAAGAGCTTACTTATGTCTGCCGATACATCTGCTGTAGTTTTTTTTTTTGCGTTTTGTATTTTTATTTCTACATTATGTCGTGATCAGGCCTTGTGAAATAAATAGCCTCCTACGAAACCTGAATGTGAGAAAATAACATAGAACAGGTGAAAAATTAGCGGTTTGCTTCGACTACTGATGTCTCCTTTACTTCTTTACACTAAACAGTTCAAAAAATGAAAAATAATGACAATATACTAGCCTGGACGTGAGCGGAATTCGTTTGTGTAAGAGTGTGTATGTGAGAGTATGTATATCTGCGTATAGAAGTATATGTTTATACCAAAAGTGGGTTCGTGAGTGTGTGTGTGTGTGTGTGTGTGTGTGTGTGTGTGTGATAACTTCATTGGGCGAAACAACATAGGATTATACTGTTTATAGGGTTTTGCAGCATTGTTGGAACCCCCTTATAATGATAGATAATAGTAATAAAGATAATGATAATAATAATAATAATAATAATAATAACAACAACAACAACAATAATAATAATAATAATAATTTCCCATAGGCCTACTAGGCTCTTAGCTGGTTTATTATTCCTCTGAACGGACAGATTACGCCACTGCACTTGAACCAAACTCAGAATAGTGAGAGTGCTCTAATCTTTTTAAAACATAATTCAATATTCTTCAAACCTGCAGTTGGAATTTGATAATTCGATACAGTTTGCTCTGGCTAGGTTATCAATCAAAACCTCTTCATACGTTTATCTCTGACGAAATCACTCTCATTAATTCTGACATTTTACCTCTGACATTTTTACCTCTGACATTTTTACCTCTGCCAGTTTTACCTCTGACATTTTTACCTCTGACATTTTTACCTCTGCCATTTTTACCTCTGCCATTTTTACCTCTGACATTATTACCTCTGCCATTTTTACTTCTGCCATTTTTACCTCTGCCATTTTTACCCCTGCCATTTTTACCTCTGCCATTTTTACCTCTGCCATTTTTACTCCTGCCATTTTTACCCCTGCCATTTTTACCTCTGCCATTTTTACCTCTGCCATTTTTACCTCTACCATTTTTACCCCTGCCATTTTTACCTCTGCCATTTTTACCTCTGCCATTTTTACCTCTGCCATTTTTACTCCTGCCATTTTTACCCCTGCCATTTTTACCTCTGCCATTTTTACCTCTGCCATTTTTACCTCTACCATTTTTACCCCTGCCATTTTTACCTCTGCCATTTTTACCTCTGCCATTTTTACCCCTGCCATTTTTACCCCTGCCATTTTTACCTCTGCCATTTTTACCCCTGCCATTTTTACCCCTGCCATTTTTACCCCTGCCATTTTTACCCCTGCCATTTTTACCCCTGCCATTTTTACCCCTGCCATTTTTACCTCTGCCATTTTTACCTCTGCCATTTTTACCTCTGCCATTTTTACCCCTGCCATTTTTACCTGGCACCGGCCCGACGGAGCCCCTGCTCTGGATATCGCTACCCCCCCCCCCTCCTCTCCTGCGTGCCCCCGCCTCCCCAATCGATGCATATTGACGCCCCCCCCCCCCCCCCCCGGGGCCCGGAAAAAAAAGAGTCAAGGCCAAACACAGGGTCAAGGTAAATAATGATGGTGCACGCATTTCGATGTAATTTTCATGCAAAAATCAAACTTCAGTCTTTTCCTTGCATGCAAAAAATACTGTTTTGCGACACTGAGACTCATGATGCGTTACGGCGACTGTCCATTTTTAAGTATACTTTAAAAAAATCATCCCAATTGATGTATAGGAGTTGATTTCCTGAAAAAGAAGGTACCGTATAAGCAAACGATCTATATAACAGAAAGTTATTTAATTTCCCCATACATATTTTCACAAAAGGGTTATGACTCGCCTCAACTGAACATACAAGTCTAGCTTCCATTGGTTTACATCACCAGATAGGGCCTATATGTTTTTGTGGGGACTTTTTTCTTGGGGGGGGGGGTGGGTCAATAAATCAACGAATAGGGCCGAAACATCTGCTTTTCTTCTTGAAATTATTTACTTGTATGAAAGGAAAGAAATTTAGTAAAATTCATTTGTCAACAAGTCAGTAAAGGAGACTGGTGGGTGAAAACCATGGTGTCACCATTATCTCACTTGTATATATGGCACACTGCTTCCAGAATGACTGTTAACTTTGTATAAGAGCATGTGAACAAGTATCCTCTTCTTAAAGGAGACCTCCGGATGATTTTCAGATTTTTACATTTGAACAACTATAAATTAGTTATACTGAGGACAGAGCTTCAGAATTTATGATAATTGGGATGAAGAATAAGAATATTTTCAAAATTTATAACAAATCGAAATGAACAAGGATGATGACATGGCAGAGTCACTATAAGAATGCATGAGTTGGGGCTCAAGGAAGCAGAACAAAAGAAGAAGGCATGCATAGATTATACACAGGTGAACTCGCAAGCAAGCGGTATTGTAATGGAATTACACTGCTACATTTCTGAAATATGTGAACCTCTGTGTCATCATCCTTGTTCAGTGTAATTTGTTTAAGGTTTTTCAAAGTATTGTTTCTCTGCTCAAGAACCACAATAAATTCCATGAATCTATACATGGGGCTGTCGATTAATGTACTACATGATGTGAAATTATGAAAATCGTCTGGAATGTCCCTTTAACAGTGGGTGGGGATGAACATTTTAGGGCCGATGCCATTTAAAAAAAGAATGAGAGAGAAAAAAAAGATCATGACAAACTTTCCACAGAATGATTGTAAAAAAAAGAACAACAACGACGACGACGACGAAAACAACAACAACAGCAACATCAACAACAACATCACCAGCAACAACAACAACAACAACAACAACAGCAACACCGGAACGGTACACTCCTTGCGTGGCCCGTTTATACGCTGTCATTGTATATTCGTTTGTGGTTTTTGTTTGTCCCCTGATGGGTATGATAAAATTATATCTAAACATCAAAATTCACACTCTCATGCAATCATGATTAAAGGGAAAAGTTAATCCGACTCGTTTTAATACTTCTACTATTGATGTAGTAGTCCTTTTTGTTGTTGCTATAGGTACTGTTTTTATTCGAAAAAAACACAGACATTTTAGCTGAGGATTATTATTGTTGTAGTTATTTTCTTTTCTTTTTTTTGGGGGGGGGGGTTCATTCTTATTGGTATAAGTATACATTATTATTTGGTCTTGCTGCATATTTTGTAAACGAGAGCGTCTTGAAGCCAGACTATACTGCATACTGACTTCGGGGTATCAGTCAGGCAGTGGCTCCTTTATTAATTCATATCCTGTTTATATATTAACCTGGCCAAAGAATCATGCACAAAACATGCTTTAGAGGAAACATTATACAATGTATGTCAGTGCCAAAACGGCAGAACCATATCGTTTTAGAAGCCTTAGAATGGAGTTAGTGGAATAAGATGATAAGATGGATGGATAAAATGGTTAGGCAAAGTTTTTTTCGTAGGTATGATGCATGCATTTTCATATAGCATAGGCTGAGTATACACAGCAACCGCCAGTTCTTTGGCCATGATAATATATGCATGCCTCTTATCTCAAGCTCCTTTTTTTCCCTATTATTGACACACACACACAAAAGAATCCTAAACCTTTTGTTGCAGTCGTTTCATTATCTAGACATATGTGTATTGTTGTGTCATTTTTATATGTGATCAGTTTAGCCTGAAATTGCGGAAATTCTTCTCTCATATCTAAGACCTAACCACGCTGCAGCAACGTCGAAGTAAATGCACGTGAACTTTGGGGTCTCAATGGAAATATTGTCGCTGTCTATCTGTAAATCAATCAATTCATCCATAAAAATAGTCAACAATCTATCAGTTGAATGTCAATCTCACAAATTTATAGGTATTAAACTATCGGATATCTTTACATCTATTCTTCTATCTGTCTATCTCTCTCTGTAAGTTCCTTTGATAATGCCGATCACGAGTTTTTTGCCACATTATCATTGTGGCTGAAATATGAACAGCCTGATAGAAAATGTTGGGTAGGTCATTTATATCCTTCCAATAATATGGTGATTACCGTACTCACTATCCATGCCAATATCTATGTTTTTCCAACAAAGGTTTTCTATTCTACTTCAGCTTTTCCGGAATATAGAAGAAAAATGATACTTTGAAGTGAAAGCCAACAATTTATTTTTCTTTTCTATTTACCACTGCCAAGGAGCTCATGTTTGTACCGGCTTTTGCATGTTTGTTTGTTGGTACATGGTCTACTAGTTGATTACTGAAGAAGTAATGAACAGATTTTGATGACAGCTACGGTCCATTGGGAGAAAAATCGGCCTATTATACACGAATAAACAAAAATAAGAGTACAAACATTAGTAATAATAGCTGTCGAGAGACAACAACTACTAAAACACTGTTCAAGCATTGAGCTCAAGATGGCGCGCTCCTAAGACGCTAGCACCCCACCGTAGGCGACTCGGCCAGCCCAGCAGCCAGCGAGACAGACGTGTTGTTCGTGCTTGACAAACAACAAAAGACCCGTTGGCATTTCGGCATCGATTCATGGCAGCTAGCTCTGCTTGCGATACACGGTACGGATACCGAACTACACACACGCAACGGTACGATACCATTAACGTTAGAATTTTTTCAGTGTGTTATACGCCCGCCGCGACCGGTCGGGTGTTGTTGCGGAGATTGCACAATTGACGACAGGAATTCTAGAATAGTCAGGTAAGCACAAAACAACATTATATCCGCAAAATTAAAACTTGAGAGTGTGACAGAACTTCGAAGTTATTTTGAAATAATGTAGGGAAGAAGCGGGGTGGTGTAGGAGAGGTCTACTACCAGGTGCCAATCGTTTTTCGGTCATTTTGTCTGGTGGGCCTACATTTGTCTGGGTTGTACAGTAAACCCGTACGACCCATTCATTTCCATCTGGGTATGTCGGCAGCCAGCTAGTAGCAGCACAGCGGCTGGTGAACGAAGTCTGCAGTAGACACTGTACCATAAAAATATGGGTAGACTAATGTAGAAATTCACACCATGCATACAGTACCTACCTTTCCCTTAAATGATTTGTCAGTAAAATTTTTTATGGCTATCAATCAGACATGCTAAGAATAGATGGACTAGATCTATATCAGACGGTTTTGGTACCACAATTTCATGGAATTTGAAAGTCAATTAAGGAAGGAAAGTACAAAATTCCGGATTCCAACTGAAAAGTGCAGCGATCGTGCCCAGGCCCCATGCGCAGTTCAGGGCATTAAACATTACATGTAACGTAAGCCTAGACTCTACTCATGAAATTGGTACATTAGCACGGTGGAGGGGATTTCTTCCACAGTATAGATCTACTCGTGAATGCGGCCCCACCAAACGGCGTTTTCACGAGATTGATACAGCGGCGCGGCCGATTTCCACAGCATAGCATCTTTCATCGCGGTTTTTTTCTTTGGTCTTCAACTTTTTACTCTCAGAGGGATCGACTCCCTAATGTCCCTTGACTAATTTAACAGCCAATTTAATCATAGATGAATACAACCCTAACCTAACCCTTTTAACCCTATTAAACCCTAACCTAACCTTGCTTGCTAACACACGGGTGCACGCGCACTGCGGTGGGGCCGATTTCATGATTTTGCCCAGTTCACGAGTAACATAATTCCGAACTCCGATTTCTCTCGTTATTTTGCCTTTTTGACTTTTCAAATTCCACGAAAATACTCTCACATGGTTCATTTGAGCACTTCCAACAGGTGCACAACATTTAATCAACATACGGCAAAGAAACCGGTAGATGTGCATTTCTACATGATTACCAAAATATGTTTAGCTACCTCATGTGACGATTTAACGCGACTGTTGGCTTACTGTCTTATGTAAAATATTATCTCTAATAAGTTAGTGGTTCTAAATCTAATGACATCTTGGGCGACTTCAACATGCTCGTACAGAGCCAGTTCTAGCTATGTTAGAGAATAGACTACTAGTAGTCTATTTAGTATTGGAAACTGTTACTAGTTACTGTTAGTCACTTAAGTGGAGTCGTATTCATGGCAGTTTGTTTGTTTGTTTTTTTGTTGTTGACAGTATTAAGATATGCCTGATAAAGTACTGATGACATGATTATGGGCACACCCGAGCTGGAACCATATTTAATTAAGGTGTTTGACTGTAGTGTTTACAATTATTGGTTGTTGGAAGAAATCTGGACTGAGTTAATTTCACTCACAGCTTTATTCATCTAGCAGTTACAACTTACAGATATTTCTGTCAGTGGCATGGCAAGAGTAAGACTCAAGAGGGACTGAGACTGAAAGTAAACACTTTGAACGTATATTGAGATACATGTACATAAACTTCTCTGTTAGACTCTAAATTTCATATTGTTACAACTAAGGCACCCGCACCAAGGTTCGACCTCCCGTGCCAAGGTCGACTGCATGTATTTTGGATGTTGTTGTGGTCAAATTACGGCCGGCTTGCGTTGAACTATCCTAATTTTTAGACCACAGGCAATTAATGGCATACTCGTGAAATAGGCCCCACTGGCACTGCTGCGCGCTCTGCTGCCTGTCTGTACTAATAAATACTACGGCGGCTTTCCTGTTATGCTCGTGAATTCAGCCCCACTCTGTGGCGTTCAGTGGTACATCAGCACAGCACGGCGCACAGCTTTCTTCACAGTATAATGCTTGTGAATGTGGCCCCACCAAACGCTGTTTACGTGTGATTGATACAGTGGTGGGGCCGATTTCCACAGCATAGCATCTTTCGTCCTTCCTTCTTTCCTTTTTTCCTGTGTTCTTTCTTTTTTTTTCTCCATTTCATTCTTAATTAAAAGGACTTTCTAATGTCTCTCGACTAATTTAACCATAAATTATACAACCCTAACGCTAACCTAACCCTAAACCTAACCTAACCTTGCTTGCCAACTCACGGATGTGCACGCACTGTGGTGGGGCCGATTTCACGATTTTGCCCAGATTGAATTATGATATTCCAGTAAAATTTGTGTGTCCTGCATATTATTGTACATTTCCCTATTGCCTTGTAGTCGTGGTAATCTGCTGTGCACTGACACACAGAGCATTGGATAATGGGTCTTATTTGTACCCATTTTGCATCCTGTGAGCATGTGATGTACATACGATGTACAAGTGTAGGTCGTCTATCTTATACCACAAGTTAGTTGCAGGACTGGCCCGACCAGACGCTGTGCGAAGCACATTGCGGCTTCTGTACAGCGACAGGGCTGAGTATACATGTACATATAGTTCGTGTAGGACATGCATCATGGAGTTTTGCAGTTTTGCATTCATGTACTATATACACATGTATGTAGTGATGGAGTATTCTGTGGTTGTTCCAAATAGATTCTGTTTTATTGTTTTGATAATGATAGAGAACCTGATATCTCTTCCATTGGTAAGCAAAGTATGACTTCCTTGTTTGGGGATAGTGTATTCTGCCTTCCAGGTATATTTTTCAGATATTGCTTAGGTAGCCTGTGAAGTTCTATGTATGTTTCTACAGGCTTGTACATCACTGTTCATTCGAGAGATTCTCACTGCTACAGGAAGTAGAGTGTTCTACATTTATACTTCAGGGTCTACACAATGATCGTGTAGTCATGTTGACACAAGGTTGATTTACTTTGTGGTTTACTCCTCCGCTGACAGAGCAGGCTTGCATTGTCATGTAGTGGTAAATCCAGTTGATGGAGGCCTTAAATCTTATGTGATTTCATGAAGAAAATTAGGTGTTACAGTAGGTCCATGGTTGGAGTCATATTGACGTTTGTAATGGCAAGTTTGCTGTACAATGTACATGCCTAGTAATCTCTGCCCTGGGCACACACCTGGATGTCATCCGAGTGTTCCTTTCTCCATATCAAAACACAGAGGAAACTAGGTAGATCTGGTCCAGTTCCTGTGTATTATCCACTCATAAGTTCATGGTGACTGCAAAGAGGAAAGCATTTTGAGTGTCTTGTTTTCAGAATTTGCATTCCTATCAAACATGGCAGAAATTACTTGCAACTTTGTAGATTTAATACAGTCTGTACATTGTACACAACTGGATGTTGACTCTCAACAGTTCCCTGCCAAGGTTGCTCCCATTGTTGTCGACATCTTGTAAGTTACAGTACTATGGTATGTACTATGTTTATGTGGTAAATGGAGATATGCGGTATGTTATTGTTGCGTCAATGCGTTGAGGCGCGTTGTGTCCATGCCAATGGCGCAGTGTGCGTGTGGTTGGCATGGGCACAACACAACTTTTATTTTTCATGTGAATAATGACGCAGATTTGATTCTTGACTTTGACTTTTCGCTTGAGAGAGAATGGACATACAGTGTATTCTCTACGAGCTCTGCTATGTTGAATAGTTACCGGTAATAGGCCTGTATTTGTTATTCACTCTGTATGCGACATGTAGGTGAGGATAGTGCGGAGTTTAGACTGTCTGTTTCATTTGCTCAATAAATCATTGCAATTTCAACTCATGGAGACTGGCATCGTCAGCGTCATCATTAACCCGGTTTACAACATGTACATCACTCACTTTGTTCTCATACATGCAGTACGGTAGTTATGTACAGCTATTGCTAGTTTTTATGGGTGTTTTTGTGTGAATTGTGAATTCATTATACTTACGTATGTATATGTAGATGAAAGAGGTAAGTATTCTATTACATTGTTGCAACTAATTCTCGCTATTGCATTTAGCATGTAACGTCTGTAAAAATTCAAATAGCAGCGTCGCTATTTGATTGCCATAACAATGAGTCAACAATACAACTTTTAGCTAAGTTGCTGGTGAGCAGCGCGAGCTCTATTTGATCATACAATGTACAATGAAGAACGCAGAGCACTATCTGTATTTTTAAACTACGACAGTTTTATAAATTTTATGATTATGTTTCTTGATCATACTAGAGATTTAAATGACTTTCCCATATCAAATTGTAAAGTGGTTGGCAAACAGATAGAATCTCAGTTAACCCTTTGTGTGCCACATGTGCTTTACACTGGCAAAGAAAACCCCATAGCATTGTACACACTGTCCAGAGTCGCTGGTGCAAAAAGGGCTAAATTTTGTGCTGTATAGTTTGTTTTATTTCAATGGGGACTGTAGTACAAGATACACTTTGTTGTCATAATGTAGAATTTTTCCCTCTTTTATCATGCTTTGTTAGATTCTTTTATCCTGGTCTAAATTTGATAAACTCATCCTCTGGTTGGAAGTATCTACAATGTAGATGTACAATTCAAAATACCAAGGAATATTCTGATTCTAAAAGGGACTGCTTAGCATAATGAAATCATTTAGTCTCTGGGACACAGCAGAAACATGATCTATCACAATTCCTGGTTGTACGTTGTATGTTAACTGTATCTGTCTAGTCTGGAGTATATATTGTACATGCAAAAAATTGTAGAATCAGACTGTATTGCAGTCAGGTTCTGTGGTAGCATACAGTAGATAATACACATAATTTACACATGTTGAACCTGCGTTACCTCTACGGTTCAATGTAGAGCACTAACACTAAAAGTATGGTTGGGAAGTGAAGAACTTGGAACATGGTATACCCACAGTGTAGGAGGGAAGCAGTTGCATAGTAACTTGTACAAATTATTCTAGAGCATTGATATCAAGTGCCTTGTACAGTCTGTACATGAAGAGGATGGGAATATGAAAACTTTACAGAGCCTATTGTCCTGTACTACAAGTACTACAGTCTGTACACCATCCCTTTAACACAACAATCTAATTTCAAGATGTCATGGTGTCTTTAAAGGAAACGTAAACCCAAAGAGCAATGTGGATTGAGTGAAAGCAGCAACATTAGTAGAACATATCAGTGAAAGTTTGAGGAAAATCGGACGATCGATGCAAAAGTTATGAATTTTTACAGTTTTGTTGTTGGAACCGCTGGATGAGGGGACTACTAGAGGTTATGATGTATGAGTGGACAACAATATAAAGAAAATATAAAGAAAATTCCACAAAAATTAATTTTTCATGAAAATGACAAATTCCATCAACTTGATACTGACATATGTTAAGGGTAGCAATTATCCCCATTGCTTTCTGAAAGCAGTTAGTCAAGTGCTCTTTCATAATGCTAGAAAAGTGAAGTTTTGTTGAATTTTCTTTATATTTTCTTTGTATTGTTGTCCACTCATACGTCATAACCTCTAGTAGTCTCCTCATCCAGCTGTTCCAACACCAAAATGTTAAAAATTCATAACTTTTGCATCAATTGTCCGATTTTCCTCAAAATTTCACTGGTGTGTTCTACTGATGTTGCTGCTTTCACTCAATCCACATTGTTGTTTGGGTTTACATTCCCTTTAACAATGGGTATAACATCATGTAGATGTCATGTACAGTACAGCTGTACATTTAGCTGTCGGTGGTGAGTGAATCTGTTGAATCCAGCCTCAGACTGTGCATATAATCTAATGCAAGTTTCAGCTTTGCATTATAAAGCAGAATTAACCCTCCCCCTTTTTTTTCAACATTGTGCAATAATCATTTACAGTGTATGTCATGACTGTGTGTGGGCATGTGAATAACACACCCTGGGACACTGTCAACAAAGGGCTCCATTTGATATACTGTAGATGTTGAAGGAATGTAAATGTACATTTCAATAATTTCAGCTTAAAAAAAGATTATGAGAGATGCTACTTATGTACACAATGTCACATTGAAAATGCTGTCGTGAAATGCTTCACATCGAACCCACACAATCATAGCAACCAGATTTCTTGACAGGCATCAGCCTTGTGGCATCTGCTATGATGGAGTAAAAAAAAAAGACATTACTTATTCACTAGAGGGAGATTGTTAGTTTTAAGATTACAGTTTTGGTTTATACTTTTAGATGCATCGTCAATTAGATTTATCCTTTCAGTTTCACGCTTTTCTTTCTAGCGTTTAGTTTCCAAACCGCAAGGAGGCTTTCTTAAACACACATCTACAAATGTATGTACAGTGTGTCAATCGTTATGCTCAATAACAATGTAACTTTATACCTTTACCCAGATGAATCCAGCATTCTGATGTTGCTAATCCTTGAGTGAATTAAAATGAACTTTAACATACATGTAAATGTCTAAAAAGTTGTTCAGATCATTCTAATGCATGTACTACTACCTACTGTAATCATCTGTCTCTGAAATGCTTTCGTGCTGTGTGTTTGTGTTGTGTACATTGTATGTTACAGTGTATCAAGATAATTAAATCCTTTCATAAGGTATTCTGGTGTTCAAACTTTGCAACTATCCCAAGATACTGGAACCAGAAGAATAAATGATTTAGCTACCCTCATAAAAAGATAATTTATTTACTCTACAGTATGTCATCACATTTCAAGGCACAAGCATTATTATCAAGAGAAAAACAAAACTGAAACTATTGCTTTTGTAGTTAAGATGTCAGCTGCATCATTTCAAATCAATCACAGAGCTATGAAACAAATTCTTGTAAATCTCATTTCTTCAGTGATTTTTACAAATGATGAAAACTCTCTTCATATTCTGTGGGAGAATTGCTGATCCTTGAAACCACCAGTGATTGCATTTTGTTGGTACTCCAATGAAATTGACCATATCTGTTGTCTTGGTTATATAGATGGTGTGATTCAAGTGTGTGGGCTCATTGTGGGTGCATAGGAGCCGTGTCACTGGGTATTGATGATTCACCCAGCCAAGCTTTGCACAGTGGTGACAGGTTGACACCAATGCAAACAGACTCTGAATATTATGTGCTGTAGAATCCTGTGGGCTGAGTTCAGAGGCCCAGAGACCAGGGAACATGTGCTGTGTTCATCTGCATTGTCTTTTGTCATTGCCAGTTCCGTCGTAAATAATCATAAACCATCATCTCACGTGATTGCGACGATGTAGTGAGAGTTACAGGCAGCCTTTATGGTTTGTTTATGATCATCATATGGATGACATACATTGTAGCTACTGTCTCAGAATCATAAACATTTACAATGTAATGCTACTGTAGTTTGTGCTGAATAGAACAGATAGTATTCCCCACAACATTTTGCAATGTGTGTACATTATGTATACATGTAGTCTCCCTAGTAGTAACAACAAGAAATGTTAACAAACTTCATTTACAAATTAATTGCACTTCTTACTGTCCAATCAACGCACTCTACATATTGTAATCACACGTAGACACTCTGACGAATGTTTGCAACTTGTAAATTTTATGCATTCCAGCTTTGCTGATGGACAAAAAAAAAAAAAAAGAATGTTAGCAAAATGTCACATTATCATGTTATTGTGGAATGTGCTAATGTGGAATTATTAGTGATAGTGTACACGAACATTGTACTTCTAATTGATTTTGGATTTCTGTGTGTGTGTGTGAGTGTGTGTGTGTGTGTGTGTGTGTCATGGATAATATCATGCAGTTTCAAAAGGATGGGGATACTATGAAGTACTTTCTGACCTTTGTATCAGTGGTATTCATAACTTAGGTGAACTACATGTACACAGGAAGTGGTGGAGGCAATTGGAACAGCTTGAAGCCCTGGCGCGGCCCCGGCATGGGATGTGTGTGATGTTCCTCAATTATCAAGCTTTGTTTTCTTAGGACATTTGTTTTGATCAAGTTGAGTGCCATGCTGCACTTTGTAAACATGCCTTCACCATGGCCCTGGTAATTTATTTTCATCTCCCTCCAGGTTTGGCCTCAAGTGTGCAGGCTGTAAGCGCTTTGCGGGGAGAGCTTTGCACTCGATTGTTTACTGTGGGTGCTTGGGACCATCATGTTTTCTGTGCCCAGTGTTTATTCCTGGAGTGAAATGCATTAATCCACCTCTAGACAGGATGTTTTCAGCCTGTTTGGTTGAAATTAAATCAGGCAAGGGTTGGAATCAAGCATATAGCAGTACATATACAGTACAAACTGCATGTATGTACAATAGCAATGTGACTTTCTCTCGGAATACTTTTAAAAGAATTGACAAAAGTGTACTTTTCTTTGAAAAGAAATGAAGTATTTCAAAAAGGTTCTATTTTTTAATGAAAAATCATCCAAAACCAAATAAGACACAAGCTAGGTGAATTGATGACATTTATTACATACCGGTACTGAGAAATGCAATGTACAGTACATGTACGTGCCGTGAAGTGATTTAGCACAAACACATGGGTTGTATCAGCATTCATGTTTAGTTTTTGAGTTGGAACACTACGTTTCCGACACAACTTTTATCTATTACAGAAACACGTTTGAATCTGAATTATTATTATTCTTTGATGAAGGACAGATACTTACTGTAATGACACTGAAACTATCAGTTCTGTTTTATTTTGTATTAAGTACATATTTTAGAGAGATAGAGAGAATAAAAAAATTAGCTTGCCACACATTGAGTGGATATCAGTACAGTTTCACTCACTGAATATAAAAAAGTTGCCTTTGGTCAGGTATAGTAGATTGTTCGGAGAGCTCTGCTTCCTTTAGTTTCCACTCTTCGTATGTAACCTCCTGTCTCGAGATTTTTGGCCGTGTGACGTTCCTCAACATGCAGACTTAATTGTGTGACCATTACGACCCCATTCCACTGACCATCGCAGGCTCATCTGGTCCCCCAAAATGTGAAAATTGTGGTGTTCTGATGAGCTCCAATGACATATGAGCAGATAAGCTAGAGCTAGAGACTCATTCCAAGACTCACCACGAGGGTGATACCAATACCCGAAGAGAGTCCTGGAACTTTGTCTGAAGTTAACCTTGCCGATGACTGTTTAATCATCAGAAACTCAACAGACTGCCCCTAGGACGTCAGCTGGACACGCCTGACTGGACATTTATCCAACACTGAGTGGACTTGCGACTGGAAATAGCATCCGATGGCAAACTAAGCTCGAGCTTCTAGTTCCTTCATCGAATCACACCCGGCATGTCAGACACTGACCTGATACTGTATACGCTATATATTTCGCGGGGGTTTTATTTTCGCGAATTTCGCGAGTCGGGAGCTATTCGCGAAATTAACAACACGCGAAAATATTACCTTCCAAAATGAATCCCTTGCCTTGATGATACGAACATTTCAGTACTAGAATACCATGTCACGGCTTACCGAACAGACCATACTGGCTAAGCTTGTTTACGCACGTCCATGTCTAGCCTACTTACGAATACTGTAGAGAGCCAATCCATTATCGCAAGGGGACCACTCGTCAGAAATCTAGCGCGATGGACTTAACCACTTCAAAAATGTTGAATTCTAACTTACTAGTTCGCAGAGTTTGGCAAGTCTTTTTCATGCAGTGTATAACTAGTATCATTCTTATATGCTAGTAAGTCGAAAATTCACACTTTCTTTGCCACTTCATATTTTCTCTGGTCCCCCAATCGCGAATTTAACCACTCGCGAAAATGTGTGACATCGGCAATTCGCGAAAATTTATGTACGCGAAAATTATAGCGTATACAGTAGTTGCCCAACACTGACCTGATAGTTGCCCAACACAAGTCAGATTCATCAGAGTGTGATCTGATACACTTTGGTGAATAGGTGGAGGCAAAAAACTTTGCTTCGGACAGTGAGTGACCAACGAAAAAAACAATTTATGTGGAACGAGGGTATTATTGCTTTCCTGTGCTTCCTTCCTGCTCCATTTCACAGATATTTTAAGCCTATTGTAATTGGGTGATCCTTACCCACTTCAGATAGAACCACCTTATACACACCGACCCATTACAACTAGATTGTACATTTAGACGGAGAACCACATCTTGTGATGTGTTCACACTGGAGAAGCTGTTAAGCAAACCACTTCTCCTGCCTGAGAATTGTCACTCCATCATTGAGTTGACCTGAGTAAAAAAGAGTAAAATCAAGCAAATTTAACACGACAGATTTCAATGTTCTACATATTTTCACAAAACATGAGTATTGGTAGCGAAATTTGGTTTTCCAATGTTTTTATATGGCAGTATTGATATGGACCCTCAAACTATCATATTCTTGTATCATAGACACAGTTGCCATTTTCTTTTCCTCTCTATATTTTTATCTATTTATCTATTTTTTTTTTTGGGGGGGGATGAGTATGATGTGACTGTTGTAGAAATGATTTTCATTTATGCTGGCTAGATGGTTTTATTTTGATGCTGTGTATCACTTGGAAATGTGTCTGTCATAGGTTGAAAGAGGGAAAAAATAACTATAAGCGAAGACTAGAACCATGCATCCATGATGAGAAAGTCCGTTCTTCAGTCGCTCTTTTTAAGTCTGATGCAAGTCTGCTCATAGTTGTGCTTTTAACCTCCTTTCAAGAGTTTTTAATATACTTCAGGCAGTCCAGTTTCTGAGAGGGCACATAAATTTCTGCTTTTCAAAAGTGAAAACAATTATAGCAATTACAAGTGTCTGAACTGGAAGGAAAGCTTTGTTGATGACTTTAAAAAGTCAGTAATAAAATAGGAAACCCATGTCAGGGCTTCCTTCAGGCCAATTTTCACATCCATTTTGTGTCCTCATTTGATTAGGGCAAAGCATGTGTTTGCCCCGTGCTATATGATTGAATTACATGGCTCCATTGTAGATTCTTCACATGTTTGATTGCCCCTCCAGTCACTGATGCCTCAACAATTTGATCCTTGCCCCTCCCTTTAACCATCTCTGCCCCTCAAAAGAAGTCCTTTGTAACACACCTTTTGACATCCTGGGAATGTGATTTCAGCCCATCTCTAAAAGAGTATTCACTGATAAAAAAAAAAGAAGAAGAATAGCCTAATGATAGTACCTTTAAGAAAATGACCTATTAACCAAAATGTGAGCTAAACAAGTAAAACCTTGAGAGCAAGGAAATTCTCTGTGTATTTGACGAAGTAAATTTTGTGTACAGTACGACAAGGTGCACATAAACAGTTATAATAAGTTTTAACAAGTCACTTGTTTGTGGGTCCTCTAACAACACTTGTCATGGGCTTTAAAAGTATTGTATATCTTGTTGTCACATCAGTGGGATGTCATTTTTGTGTAGTGCTCATATTCTTTGGACAGAAAGGACCAAACTATTTTTTTCCCTTCAGCATTTGGAAGAAATATTGACTAGTCACATAATAGTTAATAGAACATAATCATTGCCAAAGATATGACTTGAGAAGAGTTACCGTATATGTGAAAAAGTGGTCATCTTTCAAGTGCAAACATGAAGTAGCATTTTTTGTGAAACAAAGGAGTTTTATACCCTCATTTTGACCTACATTTTCCTCTACTACTTTTATTACTATAGCATATCCATCTTTTTGAATGAGACTGTGATAATTCCAACATGTGAGAAATCTTGACAAATGATATTCAATTTCTTTTCCTGACTTCTCTCAAGTTGTCATTGTGCATTGCTTCTTTTTCACCTTCTTATCAGCCTTTACTTTCTTTTAAAAAGGAAGCTATCTGTGCTAGTAGATAAAATATTGTTTTACTACCCTCATTATTATGAGCCCAAAAGCTGTTTAACCTTGAATATGGATGTTTACCCATTCTTATTCAGAGAACATTTTTGTTAAATAGCATACAGTGTGTCAAACCTGTCTCTGAAGTATTGTAGTATGGTTGTTGCATAACTGCTCACAAACATAATGTAAATCCCTGTGAAATGGATTTGACTGCTCTTGCCAGTGCAGTGCAATATGCTGGACATTTTCAGAATATCTAAACATAATGGATACAAACCATGTCATCCATGCAGCATCACGGTAATAGACAGTAACCGATGGCGACAGAGCATGTACGTACATGCACACGATGTGTTACTTGTAATAATGCAAAGCCTACAACCATGTGAATGTGTCATGCACATTGAGGTATAGCATGGACAAGCCTAAAGATGCATAGACTTGAACCATTAGTGATTGCCTAATCTGCCCTGCTTTCATGCGAGTCATATTCATGTATTGTACATGGAGATTGACACTCCAAGAACAAGTTTTGATGGAGTCCACAGAAAATATCCCACTGCTTCTGGCAGACCTTTCCCTGGGACACCCAGCACAGGGTCTCATTCCATCTGTCTATTTGTCTGTCTGTCTCTGTCTCTCTCTTCCCTTCTCTCTCTCTCTCTCTCTCTCTCATTACAAAATTGCAACAAAATCAGTTACATCCACAAACAAAAAGAATGTTATTATAAAAGTGTATTAAATGTATAGTGTCGAAAATGTCATTTTCCGATATTAGAACACCTTGGAATAAGAGGGAAATATATAGGATCATCATAATGAATACTTTAGCACTTGGGACTTATTGATTCATACTTCATACATCCTGGCAAGAATTTTTTTTAAATGTAAATTTGTGTTTTATACCCCAAATATCTTTGCATTGTCTTATCTTGTAAGAAGCTACATTGTACATTTTATACAATGCAGGGCTGGACACTAACCCATTTTTTTTTTCTACTGGTCCGACCTGTTTGTCAGACCAGTAGGTACCCAGTTTTTGCACTTATAGCCCATTCCTGAAAAAGTTACTGGTCCGATGGTGATTTTTACTGGTCAGAGACAGTCAGACCAGTGTCATTGTGCAGTGTTGTACAATGTAATACCATACATTATGCAGTGAACAGATAGATCATGTTATTAATCATCAAATTTTTAATCATGATTATTCCCATATTCATCAAAGTTATGCTGGAATCACTGCTACATTGTATTAATTCATAACTCTACATGTAGTTGTCAGGAAAAATGAGTGTAGAATGCTGGTGATTTGTGGCATGGAAAAACACATTTTACATATTGTATGATGAAGGATGCTGCATCTGTTCTACTAGGCTACCGCTTGTATGACAGCACTCAAATTTACTATAAAAGCAGTTGAAGTCTATTAGGGTAGTAACTTGACTTGCATGTTATGAAGGCAAGTATTTTGATATTAAACATAGAATATTTCTTAAGCGACAGGAGAGATTATATATGATTTTCCATTAGTTTGCACTGCAGTTGTAAACACCTGAATAATTGCTGCATTTATTCATTTCAGACATCAACTTGAGTTATTGGCTTTATAATACAGTTGAACCTCTCTTATCCGGCCTCCCTTTATCTGGATCTCTCTATTATACGGACGCAATCTCGCCGTGATTTTTTTTAAAAATAATTACGGGAGGAAAGGGGGATTCCCAACTCCTTGAGAACTCCTACACAAACACACATGAATAACATATTACTTCCAACATGATTAACATACATTAAATCAAATTTCCTTCCAAATTGCTTACCTTCAGACATTTTAACATCCCCAAACATCCCCAAATGTAACAATGAAAAGGTTGCAGTATACACATAACTTCATGTGGTACTACAATGGGCTACATCAGTACATGTTTGTGTATGTATATGTACATATATAAAGTATTGAGTCTCCCGAATCCCTTATCCGGATGAGCCCCGGTCCCGACTTGTCCGGATACGAGAGGTTCAACTGTACTGTGCTGTCAAAGAAAGGTGCCAGGGTGAGATGTGACTAGCAGTGAACATACACTGTAGTGAAAGTCAATATACAGTACAAACGATCTCCAAGCTTCCTTTTTTTTTAAAAACAGTAAAAGTGTTCCATTATATACTGGAAACGATATCTTTTTGGTTTGACTTTTTGGTTTGGTTTTTTTTTTTTCTCTTACATGCTAAACACTACCAGTAGGCCTTTTCAAGCACGGTCTTGAACACACTCCTGCATGGGCAATGTCAGCACATACTGGTATTGGCTGTGCTTTGTGTTACAAAATATGATAAATTATTGATGATGGCATTGTCACGCAATACATGGATAAGCCGAGATAAGCAGCTTGAATTCACTTTTACTCGCAGCTGAACAAACACCAAATACTGGCCTGTGCAGTATTGCCCGCAGCAGTTTAATTTAGCTTTTTTGTTTTTGCCATCAATACTGAGTATTGCTAGGCAGCAGTGGCTTTCACAGTGATTGAAGTGGATTACAGCAGTACCAAAATAATATTCTGCAGGATATGCTATTTTCCAACTGAGTACTCCTGAAAAGTTATGCATAAATATCCATTCACAGTTGTCGATGATTTTACTTCAGTAAAAGCATGCATTAATTCACTGTGATGAAGGAGAAAAAGCTTGGATTTCTAGGTGCAATTGAATGACCTTTTCATCACTTGCGTTCACAGAGTGGACTGTATACGTTTGGAATTTGGACTGCTGCCTTGTGTAACGTTTTCAATACTTGGGCAATTGATGATTCTTTCTTTGGGGATGTGCTGTGCATAGATTACAAGCATGCTTTGATTTGTGGAGTACACGATGACAAAACATACCAAGTACATTGTACATGTATACCAGAATGCCTGCCAACAGTGTGGCATTGGAATTCAAAATGCTTTGCATTTAATTGCAATATTTTCTGTATTGAGCACAGAGAGAAGTATTTCAGTGGTATCTTAAAAACCTGGGGAAACTGTTGAAAGTAGTGCTAATATTGTAGATGTTGAGGAAATCCATGATGAATAAGATGAATGGGAAGAGGATTCACTGTCATTCACATATTGTCATTTTTTAACTCTAAAATGTTTAATGTGTTTAAAAAAATGAAAGCTATGAAATATATTCCATGTATGTAAAATATGAATATTCATTCATAAGGCTTTTGTCTTCCCCATTAAGATGAGTTTTGTAGAAAAGCACTTGTAAGCATAACACTTTACAATGTGTCTATTTTGCATGATTCCCCTTGTTGCATGTGAACAACTTTGCTATAGGGAACATATCCTTTTGACAATTGAATTAGACATACAAATTATTAAAAGACATAACTTCAAAGTATACTTAAAGTCTGTCATACCCAGACTTACAATAGCTTCTATGGATTTGAACAGGGTAGTCATAGGAAATTAGCATTGTCAAGAATTATTTCTGTTATTAAGTACCTATCAGACTTACAGTGACTAAGCAAATTAAACAAATGACTGATAACAGACGTACTTTGCTTTTATTGTTCATTCCTTCAAGACAAAGGATTTTGCTTGTTGTCAACGAAATGAATATTTTCTGTGGTCTTTCATCAGATCTTTCCTCCTCCATTATGACTCAAGTTCTGCTGTGGAATCCAAAAACTCTTTCAGGCACAGGGCAATTGTGTGGCTGATTAGTGTATTTGATTGATAGATAGTACTAAGGTGTAAGACCTACATGAATGTGATTTTGAAAAGAAGTGGTGCTCACATAAAATTTTATTATATAGTATGCGTACAGTTGCATATCAATAGTCTGCTATTTGTTCCTACAAATCTTTTTTTTTTTTTTAATGTTAACATGGCATACAATATGTGTACAAAAACTATATGTATGCCTATTTGATGCTCCATGTGTGATGGCGGTTGCACTAAAAAGTTGAAAGCTTACCCAATGAATTTGATTTTGCTAAAACAAAGTCCATTTAAAGTGACATTGATGCATGTTTTAGTTGACATTACAAAAACCTCACCATTAAGTGTTTATTGAAAATTCCATTCTCTGTGATAATATAAGCATATTTTGTGTATGTCTTGATTAACAACCAGGGAAAAGGGGAAAAATACCTCTTTTCATGACATTTGAATATCTTATGAAATATATTTGCCTTAAGGCAAAGTTACCACTTACAAGTTGTATCCATCCAGTATTGTCCAGAATGAAAACATTCCTGTAGAAATGAAGAATATAAGCATACTATTTGAAAACGAAGCAATGTTTTTCCAATTCTGAGGTGATACAGCCCTAGTGCAAAATTACATTGTAGTTGGAAGGAATGTTCCTTGCTGTATGCCTTCCCCCTACCCTTGATATGATCCCTTTCCTTATATGGATAGCTGTGGAGACTCCACATCCAATTTCTCATAATGGACATGGTGCCAGCTGAATACATGCATGACCTGACCTATACAGACTGTCCCCAAGAAATGCTGCTGATGAGGCACTGTGTTGCTATGACATTCAGCCCTAAATGATTCGGACTGATTCGGGTCCTAATGAGGTCAACAGTAGTGCAGTGTGATGTGCACACTCACTGGTTGGATATGTCATTGTTCTGTTTCTATAGCATGGTAGAGAGCCTAAGGGCAAGCCATTTCTGTATGTCATTAGACTCATGGGTAGCACATGAACTCCATTACAGCTGGTATATTTGGTGTGACAAAAGAGACGTACTGACTGCTTATCTCTTGAAATCAGACATGATATCCCATTGCATTACAAATCTTGACTTGAAAGACGCACTTCTTAGGAGTAGTGCACATCGATATTTTGATCATTTTGCCTGCGTGTCTACAATGTAGGCCTACAACATACATCATTAACGGCATGTTTTTGTAGGCGTAGGATATTTAGAACTTATGTAGTGGTGCTATGATGATGTAATGCCAGAAGTGAAGTCAAAAGTCAGTTTAACACTGCTTACATGTTGATACATAATGTGTATGTTCACAAAGATTACTCTTGTGAAAAATCACAATCACTCCTTAAGGTATTTAAACCTAAAGTAGAGTGGATTTTAGTTAGCATCATGCTAACTCTGGATGGTTTGAAAAGTACCATGGTAAAGAGATATTGTGTTTTTCATTAAGTACTTTCGAACCTACAATTTAAAGTGCACTGTACAATTGTACCAGACCTTCACAGCTTTGTATTATACATGTAAATTGAGAGGGAAGTTGACGTTGTAATATTTTCAACTTAATATTTTCTCATGCTTTTTATTGCTATATTCTGCGGTTACTGATTAACGCTGTAATCAGTGTTGTGTGTCGGGTATTGAATGTTGGGGAAAAGGACTGAAAGCCCCTCAATTTGATAGTGAAACTCATTTATGGCATGACATTAACACCCAGTCGGTCTTTCTGTTTCATGTTGAAAGAAGATGTTTCCTATTAATGGCCTGCCACAAGATTGCAGTACAATTTTAGCCACAAATCCCACAAGGAAAGAGACATCCCTGTTGTGGCCAAGATTCCCCTCCTGTGTGGTGTGACTGATCACCCTCTCTCTGTATAGTTAGTACCCTGTCTTTTGTTCTCTGCACCAGCAGGCTGCCCCTCTTTTGTTTGACTGGGCTTTCTAGAATCTTTTGTCCAAATAGGCTTCCTTTCAGTGTGTGTCTGCCTGTTGTATATGAGGAAAAACCCACTTGTCTGGTTCCCAAGTTTGGAAGAGAACTTTATTTGCTGACAATTTTTTATACAAATGGGGAAGTGATACTCAGATTTGCACGAGTCAGCCAGGAACCCATGATATCTTTATATCAAAATGTTAACTATTGTTTGCTCTAGAATGACACTTCCATTGTATGTTACACTGGTATAACATGCAGAATCATTTGTTATGAACAATAAAAGCACACTACGTTTTCTGTAGAGGATAGTATTGCATATGAAACCAATCTTATAAAATCGTGTCAGTCTAAAATTAGAAGCTCTTCGATTAACTTGTAACTTTAGGTTTGATTTGCAGCTTTCAAGTATAAGGAGAAGAAAGGTAAAAAGTAGATTATTTCACTTGGTGAAAAGGGGGCTTGAAAGGAATATTGGATACGCTGTTATTTTCGCGTACAGATATTTTCGCGAATGACGAAGCCATAGACATTTTCGCGAGATGTAGTTTTCGCGAATCGATGCCGACGCTTACATTAATGCACTATTAACAGGGCGCATGGAGACATTTTCGCGTGTTGTTAAATTCGCGATCCAACTGTGATTCGCGAAATTCGTGAAAATTAAACCCTTGCGAAAATAACAGCTTATACAGTAGTTAGCCTGTGAAGAGGAAAATCCGTAAGAATTTTCTGGTTTCTTGTTATTTTGTTGTAATCAGATTTTGGGGTCATGTTTGCATTTTGCTGATGTCATATTATCATTATTATTTTTGGGATAAAATGGCAGAGGAAGTGGTAATTGTGGTTCCTCCATTTCCCTGTACTGACAATATCAGCTTGGCTTTGGATGGATATGAAATACCGGGAGTTCATAGAATATAGTGGAATGAACGCACAAAAAGGCATGCACAGACACACACAAACACATGCAAATGCACCATATTCTTGCCGACTTTTTTGTGCTCATATTCTAGATTTATGGTGTGTGTGGATTGATGGAGTGGCTAGAAACGATTGTGTGATAGGGCTCCCTCCCGGATGATTTGTAGACACACTTTATGGACGTGGACTCCACGCAGACCTCACACAATGAGTCATCCCAAACCCTCCATGCTCTGAAAGGGACAAGGCTGACACACAGATTTGGGCTTGCCTTTACTCTAGATACAGACAGACATGGTAGGTGCACTATGTGGTTCATGATGTGCTGTGCTATACACCCGCACTGAATGAGTTCACCTGTGCATTGACTCGTTGGTGTATTGTGTGACCATGAGCAACAAGACAATGCAACATTACATATTATGATGTGGTTACTGGGTATTCAAGTCTCCCACTTGGGGGAATCTCTCTTTCTGACAAAGCAAATTTCCCACATATTATCTTGTGTGTTCCATAGGGTAAGTAGTACACATACATCTTTGCATATAATATATTCAACAACCCGCTGCCGAGATAAATATTTATGTTGAGTTAATATAGGGTGTATGTTTGATACACTTTGTGTGAAGAATTGCTCAATTGAGTATAGCAAGTGCAGTAGACATGTTGTGCATTCTTTCTCATCAGCTACCATACTACTAAAATGATTCAAAATTTGGTCAGTCTGCACCAATACAAGTACTATGTACAAGTACAACTGCAGCTATGTGTACTACAGTGTACTACTACGACTACTGCTGCTACAGTAAGTACTGCTACTACTATTAGTGCTACATGTACTACTACAAGTGTAAGGAGTACTACCACTACTTATTGGGCACATATCCAAAATGGAATCCTACACCATTTATCTGTGACCGACATCAGTGAATACAGTTGTATATCCGATATATATCTGATATGCCTTGTAACTGAAGTAACTCTTTTCATGTTTTGTTTTGTCTTTTATTTGAAGATGTTGAAGTACTTTTTTTCATGTATTGTTACTATGGTAAATACACATATGTGTGGTTCTTACCATGTATGTACATTTTTTTATGCTGTATGTTTTTTACCAGGTAAGGAAATACACATGTAGCGTGAAGTGAATAAAATGAAAATAAACAAAGTATACATTCAATGCAGGCTACATGTATGTAGATGAGTGGTTTTCATACTCTGGTTGTGCTGTAGAAAGCAGTCTGAAAGAAATCGCATTCAGGTTTGATCTGCCCTTTGTCCAGAGAAAAATGACCAGCTAGTGTGCTTTCATAATATGAAATTCAATCTTTTTTTGTTTTCATTTTTCTACACAACCACACAAAGCCATAACATGGTAAACAGTACCAGATACTGAGGCTCATCAAGTCTTACTTTTGAAAGCTTCATTATTATAGCTTTCACGTATCAGAGTGAATATCTGTCAATAATTTGACAGAATCAGTTTTCAATATCTAGACATTATGAAAGGGGAATTCCAGACGATTTTCATAATTTCATATCATGTACATGTAGTACATTAATCAACAGGTAAATGTATAGGTTTGTGGAATTTCTTGCGGTCTTTGAGCAGAGAAACCAATACTCTGAAAAACCCCAAACAAATTACGCTGAACAAGGATAACAACATAGGAGCCTCACATACTGCAGGAATGTAGCAATGTAATTCTGTTACAATACCACCTGCTTATTAAGTTCACCTATGTAGAATTTATGCATGCTTTTCTTTTTTTTTTGTTCTGCTTCCTTGAGCCCCACTCATGTATTTGTATGGTGAGGCTACTAATGTACACGTATGTCATCATCCCTGTCTGTTGTGATTTGTTATGAATTTTGAAAACATTCTTATTCCTCATCCAAATCATTATAAAGTCTTAAACTCTGTACCCAGTATGACTAATTTATAGTTGTTCAAATGTAAAAATCTGAAAACCATCCATAACTCTTCGCAACCTCACCCCAGGCATGGTGCCACGAGTTACATCATGGGATTAGGAATATACATTGTATGTGTGTTTGTTACAATTTGTATATGGGTATCGCTTGTCGTTCACACACACACTGCACAGAACAAATTATCGTTAGCATTTTGAAAAAAACCCCACAAATATCAAGATGGACAATAGTATTTTTTCATTGCAATGCAGATCACGGTAGTGTAGTGATTGCTGTTGATGTTTTCATGTCCACACGCGAGATTTATCAGTTTTTGCATCATATTGCAAAAATTGATGTTTCAATATTTTTTTTAAAATAGAGGATATATATGTGAATGGGCCTTGTGAGCCTCCTGTGTGAGTAGATAAGGACAAGTCTCTCCTTATGCTCCAGAATGGGAGATTGTTCAGGCAATCATGGATTACACATTTTTGAACTCACATCTTTTTTTTTCCCCTATTACTTTGCATTCTTCAGTCCCAGATATTTCTGTATGATTCAGATCAGGGAAATTCTGACAAAATTATGCTACATGTGGATATAACATGGTGCAATTTTGTCTGGCCCAGTTGCCCATGTATGTATTTCTGCAATATTAGTCCATTTATAGAGATTCTTGCAGTTATGCAGCACAATGTTATGTATCTTTTATATTGTTTTGAAAGCATCGTATTGTAGGCTATGTGAACAAAGTTTAGGGAATTAATGAGCTAATGCATGTTTTTGCTGGTCGAATGAAACTGTATTCACAAGTTTCTACAAATTGTACATCTTGTTTGCAAAATTTCACTTAAATCAGAAGAACAGAGATGTTATTTGAGAATGAGGCAAAGTACATATTTGTAGAGTAAGACATTACGGGTCATTACATTAAAGATTTTATAAAGAAAGTGAACAATGAAATGAAACAATAATTATGAAGTAATCAGTGTTGATACAGCTTAACTTTTTAAGCTCTTTAAAAAAAAGAAAAATCAAGAATGAACCAAAATTAAAGTACAGTATGCTTGTCATACAAGGACTGAACAGTACCTTTTTAAAGAAAGCATGCAGACAAAACACAAGGAAGTCATTCATTGTGTCATGAATGCACTGTGTACATACATTGCTTGCCATGTGCTGAACATTCAAGTTGAGATTTTGTGCAGGCCCATCTAAAAGCACGGCTACTCTCGCTTCGCTCCACCGAGCTGCATTAATGTTAACTGCATATTGCAGCAGATTACAGGAAGACATCAGAGGCACTGCAGGGATGTGATGATGTACAGTGAAGGAGGCATATCTGGAATGTTTGCCAGATGATGTGAGTGAGTGTTGTACAAAAAGCTGCTGATCCAAATGGATGGCAATACAAATTACAGACTGAATTTCTATTACTAAATACACATTACATAGAACTTTAGATTTTATGATGTAAGCCTGTATGTGAAAACATAGAGTTGACCTGTGTATTGGGAGTAACACCGTGTAATGCATACATATCTAAGTGGATGAATGGGAAAAAAAACAAGCAAAAAGGTATACAGTTCCTAGGTTGTAGGTATAAAAATCATAATAAAGAAACCATGATGTAACCCTTTTCGGTAATTCTGTCAATCTGATGGGAACATGCTGTTGTTCAAGGAATTTATAGAATACTAAATGTTAGTGCGCACTCTCACAACTGCAATGGCTTTTGTACTTGGAGCAAGAAAAGTAGTTAGATAGATCTGTTTTGCCATCTGAGGTAGATGTAAATATTTTCCCTAGTTGTAGCCATGTAGTTGGCGGCAATGATTTGCTTGCCAGAAGTAGGCCTAATCTAGACCAATCAAAGTACCTACAAATTGTAGTACTGTATTTCAAAGCCTTCTTACTGACGTACAGGCCCTGTAGATGAAGCTGCTCTTTATTTTAATACAGGACAATGCACTTTCTTATGCTTCTGATCCATGTGCAAACTGTGTAAAGAATAATGAGAAAGCCAAAGAAAAGTTGAACATCCTCCAGGATGTAATAAAGTGAAATTACACCCTGGAGGAATTTGTTGAAATAATCCAGCGTCCTCAAGGTAACCGTCCCATCAAAGTTGCATTAGAGCTAACTTAGAAAGGGAGCGGGAGTGGAGCTAGCTTCTGTATCAGGTTGGCCTTTCAGGTCCACCCCTTGCAGCGGCCTCCAGCCGTGTTTCAACACAGCCATTCATGTGTGGAGCAAGGCAGGAATTCAGCGAAGGCTACAGTGTAAGTGATCCCACGGAGCCAAGAATTCATGGATGTCTCTCGTGCTGGTCTCCCCTTTAGGATGACTGTGGCAATGTCCTCGTTTACTCAGTGCACGATGGAGGCATGTTTAAAGTATGTTAAAGCAGGATTACCTGGATAGGCATCCTGTCTCCTAACATTGTTTTGTAGTTTCAAACAATGGGGCATACAACACATGTTGTGTGTTGCTGGTACCAGTCAAATAAATCACCTGCCTATCCATTCAAGCTTAGTTACAATGTTTTCTTGTATTGACAACTTATAGTTGTTTGAGGCCAATAAATCCTTTTACCTTCTCCCTCTGAAACATACACACACAACATGTACACAACAAACAAACAAACAAACAAACAAACAAACAATCAAGCAAACAAAGAAGTCATACAACTTGTACCTTGATACTGCTAGCAGCAAAGGTCCCTAGTGTATGTTTCTCCAGATGTAGTGCCTTGTATGACACACACCAATGCACCAAGAATTACAGCTATTACCTACCATGGGATTTGTGCGAATGATGCCCGACTGAGGGAAGAACTTTTCAATTCTCCTTATACTGAGAGTTGCTAGTCTCGACCTGGAATTTCAACAATTTTCTGTGTCCGCTTATATCCGCAGCTTTCAAAATTATCCTCTAGGGTCAATTGTGTGCGCAATGCACATGAAACTGTGCAATGAAATTATGTGCTAGGGCCTATTCAAAAGTCTTTTTGGCTGTACTAAAGAATCGTTTGCCTGGTTCAAGTTTAGTCTGAAGAATAATGCTGTTTTGGAATTTTGGTGAAAATTTACTGTGACACACTGATACATGATAGCATGTAAAGGTGTGGCAAATCAGAGCAACTGACTACACTTGTGTGCACAGGAGGACATTTTATGGTTTTACTGAATGGCACATCCAAGCCCTTTTTAAAGTGTGAAGAAAGCTGCACATCAATAGCGGCAATTAAATGCGGTGATGGCTGCCACCGCTTCGATTCAATAAAATGGGAGGTCTACTGAGCTGCTGAGGAGCACAAACTTTACTTCTTCTGATGATAGCAACAAAGAATGTGAACTGAGGCTCGCTTGTCGGTACTGCATGGTACAACTACAAGTGGAAAATCCTTGCTTCCCTGTGGTTGATTATTAACTAACCATGCCAATTGTGTTCAATATATCATTCCTGTCGTATGTGACGTGCAGTTGGCGGTGGCAAGCATGGATGGGAGGAATACTTTCCACATTATGCCCAATAATCTGGAATTGGTTTGTCCCTGTGGAGACATAACCTCCACACCCCATCAGTCATTTTAATCAGATTTGCCTCACCATGTTTCGTAGATGGAGAATTGCCTATCATTTGAGATAGGACGTATTTGGTCTATTTTCCAGATGGAAAATATTTTCATTCTTCATTAACTAGACATACGTTTACAAATCAAATGTGGCAGTTTGAAGCCTAAAAACATTATTTTTTTTTGGGGGGGGGGATGAGGGGGTGTTGTTCTTTAAGAGATTTGTAAACATGTTGGCACTAATGACGTCTTTTTTGATCAGTAACTCTTGAAGCTTGATACTTTTATTTTTTTTTTTATAGTCATTAAATGCATTCCTAGGGAAGTTTTGACAGGCTTGCATGGTCATAAAGAAAGTATTGGTAGTACACAGTAACATCATGCCTCTGTTGAAGCTTATTTTTTTGTTTGTTTGTTTGTTTTTTACTATAAAATCTTTTGAGCTCCTCTTTGATGAAATTAGAACTAGGTTTGAAATTATTAATGTAGAATTAAAATAATACATTAAAAAACAAATGTAGACTTTACCTCTGTGAAGAGCTCTTCTTTTTCCCTGTAAGAAAACATCTTCTTTTTTTTGTTAGTGGGTTCATTGTTGGATATTTGGTGCAGCTGTTGAAGCAAATAATTTAGGTAAGGTTTAGGGGTCTATAATTCTTGTGTGTGTGTGAGAGTGTGAGTAAAATGTATGGATCAGTGTGTTAAATGTACCTGCATTACACTTCATCTCTTGCACGACCAGGTGGTATTTCTTTTCATTCATAAAAAGTGCATTTGAAGAAATGTTAAGCGCCTAAAATGTGCCCAGCTTCTACAATTTGGTAATATGTATCAGAAATGATATAAAAGCTTTTGACTCTACCAACTGTACATAATTTTCCAGTGTAACAAAAAACAGACAAATGTACTGAAATGTGTCCTCTTGGTGACTACATGATGTATGATGTCCTTTGGTGGTGATGTTTTGACACTCACGGGAGGCAAACAGTGCTCTTTCCCACCCATGAAAGCTTGCTGGTTTCAGAATCAGGAAGAGTTGATGACTATCTTTGACAATGTTAGCTCAAAAAAAAAAAAATGATACAGGTACCAGGAATAAGAACACACACCATTCTAGCTGGTGTCTAGTTGGTACTTTTGAGCCTAGTTAATTCCCTTGGTCAAAGATTTTCACCTGTTAAAGTATTCGTCATATAGATTTAACCTGATTTATTATTATTATTATTTTTAATAGCTTTATTTAGACAATATCAGAGAGTCATGTACAATCTTACTGTCCGTGTAGTACCATGCATGCAAGTCAAATGTTTTAGACTGGCCGCATTGTTGAAAAGTGCCTGACATGGAGTTTACTTCCCCTATTCAGTTTTCCCCCATTCCTCATTTCTTTTGCAACCATGCTAGAAGTGACACAGTCAACCCCTCCAGAAAGTCCAGAATGTCTGCTAGCTCATCCCACTTCACCAATCAATACAATTGATGTGTAAAACATCATCTAACATCATAATTGTTAGAGACATCCCCCCGCCCCGCCACCCTTTCCTGCAGCAGAGATATATTTTTAGCTCAAGTGGATTGTTTTTTACCGCTACTCTCTCTCCATCTGAAATTCCCGGACACGTCCCCAAATTGATATGGGACATTATCATCCATCAATAAGGACGTCATCCTGTAGTGTTGCTAAATTGATTTGTGCATGTCATTATACGATGCAGGGTTTTGGAACCCTCGAGTACCAAGTAGAAATTCGCCATTTTTTTGAACTATTTTTTTTTGTGTGCTGTACATTGGGTTACTAAAAAACAAGTGAAAGCAATTGTTATTGCTTTGTGCAGGATTTTGTAGCACCGTTGTACAAAAATCTCTGTGTTGTTTGAGAATATGAATGTACAAAAATCTCTGTGAAGTCATCTTTAATGATGGATCTTTGATCTCCCAATGCAAATTGGATATATGTGATTTTGTCTTTTATCAAAAAATAGAATTGTCATTGTTGATTTCTTTCATTTGATACAGCATTAATCAAAATAGAATTCTCATCGTTGATTTCTTTCATTTCATACAGTAATGCTGTAGTTAAAGTGTGTATACTCTCTTTGCATTCCCTCAAAAGCCTGCAGCTTTTGCAAGCTTTTATATTTCCACTGTAATCAATGATATTGTTGGAAGAGGTGAGAAATTACCCTACATGTACTTCTTGCACAGCTCAAATGAGCTGGTCATGTTTTCAGAATGCTGAACCTGTTATTCCCTCTGTGATTAAAAATTATCACTGTAATTACGTTAAACACAACATATCAGTGCTAAATTGGCATTGGAATACTCACTGCCGACTGCTAAAATTTGACTGCCATAATAGCAACGCGTAACTGTACATCTCATGAACATAAGATGGCGCTTCACAATGGCGTAACCCAGGGTATGATGGCACCCTTGGGTATGACGTGCCGGTCGCATTGTATGTATGTGTGAGTAGACACCAGAGAGTACTTACTCCAGCGAAGTTGACTTCTGGGGACTAGCTTGGCCTGGCTCCATTGCGTTTCTCTGCATGTCTGTAATTGGCACCGCCTACAGTGCATTGTTAACGGTACTCCAAAAAAAGAGAAAGAAATGATTTGAGATTGAGCTGCTCCGATGATAAACATTTTTCATGGCTTGGTTAATTTGCACATGATGCAGACATAAATTGAGCCTGTAATGAGATGAGATCAATAGAAATTGGTGATTGAAATACTGTACAAACATGACAATTAAAAGAGTGTGAGCATTGAAAATACATATATTCAAATTGCACAGCCTGAATGAATGACAGGATTCTGAACATGGCGTTACGTAGTTCTTAACCAAACATCAAAACTAAGTGTCTATATTCAAGAACTAAAAGATGACAGAGGAAATGAGTGCTTTGAAATGACTGGTACAGTGCTAATATTATCTTATTCAAAGCACACCACACTCCTGAATAGCATTTGAAGCAGCAATATTAAGTTCATTTCAGTTATGTTTTTCTGTCTTCAGAAAAATTTACTATATGATATCCGATATTCACATGGAAAAATAAACAAACTTGTACATTTGCGGTAAAGAGTTTATGTGCGCAGATTGATATGCAGGCAAAGCAAAATAATCTACAGTGTAGATCTTTTCTAGTATGCCCAGTTCTAGATAGTCTGGGTGTACATGTACATATTTTGTACCATGGACTGCTTTTTTTAGTGAGTTAAGTCCATTTTGCACTAATTGCAGTGGCACTATTGCTCCATTGCAGAGAGATTAGGGTAGAGCCTACCTGCTAATACTCACTGAACTGAAGTATAATGTGCATTTAATTAATTAGGAACTTATTGAGCGCCTCTGCTGGGTTATCTCTATTAGATTGAATGAGGTGAAAGAGAAGCTAGAAGGAAGAGAGGAGAGGTGAGGGGCGAGAGAGGGGGGTTCTCAAATTCTGAGTAAGGGTGTATAGAGAGCATGTCTCTAGGCAAACAAATATCAAGGACCTCAAAAGTGTGGAATTGAGAGTCTATTCTTTTTACGAGTAAGATGAAAGCATTCTAGATGAGGTGCAGCTTCTGCTAGTTTGAATCAGCATTGTTTTGATAATTTCCAAACACCATTGTGCAAATGATGTCAAATATCATGGAGCTACAAACATGTAACAGAGTTGTGTTCAGTGGTAAACTTGGAAAGCATTACAGTGTGTATAGGAGTGTGATCAAATGACATAAAATGCTGATTACTCAAAATGCAATATGTCCAAACGTGTAGAATGTGATACATCATTAAATCCTGCTGAAACCACTGCAGCTGTATCTCATTATACTTAATATACCATTGACAGTACGCACAACAGGTTAAGAATGATAATAATGGGGCTGCGGGAGTTTCATCATTATTCCCTCAGTCACATCAAGTTGGTACTGTTCTTTCATGCCAGGAAATCTTCTGCTCACTCCCATCTTTTTTGTAAAAAAGAAATACATGTATTCAAAGCGTGCAAATTTGAATAGAAAAGGTTGCAGTGTTTCCGCATTGTCAATACTGTGATGAGATGAGAGTTGAGTTTAATTTGCAATTTGCTCTTTTTTAAAAAAAATCTTTCCACAGAAAGCTGTAGTGAGCCAAGGATGTGTGCTCAACCTTCAACATAGCGGTGACAACTTTTCCCCCCAAAAGTCTCCATGGTCTAACCATCTCATGTCTGGGAGATGTGAAAAGTGCCCACAGAGCTACCGTCAAGTTCATGAATTGCAAATTACATCAGGTAAGTATTTGCCTGATTTCCCAGCAGCCCTACCTTCATATTGAGCTATCACCATGAGAGCATGGTCCTCCCTGGAGATTTGAATGAAAGAGAGGGAGAGGGAGAGATGGGGGAGAGAGAAAAAGCGAGAGATAAAGACTGACAAGAATATATGTGAGAGAGAAAGAGAATGAGACAGATGCAGGGATGAGAATTATTGGAGAGAAAGTTACATAGCAAAATGAGAGCTGGAGAAAGAGAAGGAAGTAAACATAGAGAATGAAATGAAAGAGTGTATGGGTTGGGGGTTAAGATTGGATTTTGGAGGAGCCAGAATAACTAAACATGAAAGGAGCGACAGACTTGAGTGTACACTACAGTGTACTAGTTTACCCAGCTGAGATGTATTCTCCTTTTCAGCTGTTCATAGTCATTGACTAGAGATAATGCAATAGGAATAAAGCGTTTTTGCTTTCACAATGAGCTACAGGTAAGACTAATCCCTCGCACCCATCTTCTTTTTCTTTTTCCCCACAACGTCTGATGTGCTTAATGCTAACAGTTGTGCTCCTACATGTATGAATGAGTATGGTTGGCTTCGTAGCTTGTGTAGCCCTCTATGACTGTCTGAAAATCTGAAACTGTCCACACAAATTAGCCATTCAATGTGCCTGTTTGCAGTGTAGGTGGACGTGCTGAGAATTGCTGGTCTGTTTTTTTAAACTGACAGAGGGTCTCCAGAGCAAATTATGTAGTGCCTTTTTTTTTTTTTTGCTGGGTGATACCGTGGCTCAGTTTGGGCTGGGCTCAGGCTCTAGGCTGTGTTTTATAAAAAAAGATGTGATCAAACAGAAGTCATTAAATCAAATGTATTAAAGTCAGGTATCAGCCAATCCAATTCAGTGATCTACATTGTATGTTTGATTTTCTGACCTATGTTTGGTCTCAACTGTAATGCAAAAGAGCCCTGGACATGTTTACAATATGATGATGTTGAAGAGAACACAAGACAAAGTAACATGTTTAATGTGTTACTCCAGATATTAAGGCAGTGATGGTGACTCCAGTATTTTTAATCATATTCTAGATTCCCATAGCAGCTACAATACTCACCTCAGGAGTGAATTTGCTTCAAAATTTACAATCAATTTGATGAAATCTGACTTTCTTCCCTTAACCTCGAAAATTTACTTTGCATCAAATGCAGTTCCCCCAAAGTGAAAGATCTACTGTATACGCCAAATATTTCATGAGGTTTTTATTTTCGCAAATTTCGCGAGTCAGATGCTATTCATGAATTTAAAGACACACAAAAATATTGACCCTGATCCCGATAATGTGACGCGCACATATATACATTTTTCTGTTCAGCACTAGTACTCCACAATCGCGGATTTAACCACTCGCGAAATCTTCGGGAAGTCCTGATTCGCGAAAATTTAGACTTGCTAAATATATGGCATATTGACTACCATTAATTGCATACTATCGTAAAAGATTATCCTGCTGAGGATGATCTACTAGTATACTGATTGATATGGGTATGTAATATTGAACTCTTACAAGATTATCTAAAATTATAGTTGTCAAGGGACATTTATTGAAACATACTCTTAGATTAACATTTTGTGACCTACAATCATTTTTGCTTTTTGTTGTTGTTGTTGAGTGGCACCAGTGAGAAAATGAAGCTTATACTGTTTTTACATAGAAATGTGTTTGATTTGGCATTATCAAAAAAGCTAAACAGCCGGCCATGCATTTCAACAGATTGTAGCATAAAAACTTGGCAGGAATCATTCAGAATGGTAGATTATCCTGGAAGAAAGACTGAGGTTATCCAGGTGAAATACTTTGCTTAAATGGCAGTGCCCCTCAGGTGAACTTGCTATGCACCGGTGAGCACAAGACCCTCTTGGTCTCCTGTTACAGTATACAGAGGTTTTGATTTCAGACCCAGTGAGGTGTGTGTGACATCAAATACCGTATTACCTTCCTAAAATTTGTGAACAGTAGGAGCTTTACTATCACCGAGATTCTTGTGAGGTAGTGGTAGAGGGCAGCTAAGGGTCACACTGTCATGCGGTAGAAAACGTCAGAAGAGTTTTGCAAAGAATGCCACCAATTCTTCAGCTCTATGTCAACGATGTGTCTTCTCATCTAGCCTCTTGAAAATGTCTACTGACATGAATGAATGATAATTCTTTTCCCAAACCAAGAAATGATGCTATATATAGTTTGGCATATGCGGAAGGAACTGCCAACATGCTGGAAAATGCAATATTGTGCATACTAATGAATGTCATCTTGAAGTTCCCTCATTTTCAAATTTGAGTGGGTTCATTCATGTGTAGTGTTAGGCTTTTTTTCTTGATTTTGTTATACCGCAAGGAGATAAAGGTAGCATTTAATCGGATTTGAGTAGCTTAGGAGGGGATGAGTGCCAAAAATAAAGTACTGACGCTCTAAAGGCCCTTCCTGCGTTCCCTCATCAGTCATGTCTCTCAGTAAACCTTACTTTGCAGAAGGCGAGAGCAAATCACAAAAATCCTGTATCGTGAATGCCATTATGTACAGGCAAGTCAGAGACATTCATACAATAGTACGTGCAAGTGTATTTCCATCTATGCTGTTGTTCCTGTAGGGCAGAGTCAAAGTTTGCATGATCAGGTTGGACTGGTTGCTATCAGTGTTACATTGTAAGTGGAAATGTCAATGGGATATGTGGGTGGTAAATATCTGCAAACGTAACAAAAGTACAGACACAATAAATGGAATGGGAGAAGCTGATATTGTCAGGGAGAGAGACGTGCTGCCTTTTGGCGTACATACTGTAGTCCATCGTCTCGCTTAGTGTGTGATGCAGATAATTGGCAGCGCAGAATGTCACTTTATTAAACATGATAATGGAACACCACTTCCCGTTCTTTCATGTGCGACCACTCAGGAATTTCCCCACGTCTATGTGGAACAAAGAAGATGGTTATACCTGAATGAAATAACTGAATGTAATAGCTAGACACAGTATAAACACAAGGCAGAAATGCGCTCTTGTTGGTGGTGAACTTTCAGGCACCTGTACAACATGAATGATTCCAACATGTAGAAGGCTTACTATTCATCTTTCCATGTGTTGATACAGACATATCTCAAGTTACGGTTTCAGATATGATCTGTATGAGTATTGGATGTAAACGTTCATGTAATTACAATGATACATCCAATGGCATTCATATCAATGCACACAGCTTCAGACATAACAATTTACACAGTGTTTCATATACGATGTAGAGTTCACTTTTCCTCAGCACTGCACTATCAGAGTATACTGTATGTGTGGAACATATTGCAGTGAATCTTGAACTTAAACATTATGGCCCGAATTCATGAAGGTGGTACAATCCATACAAATTGTCCATGGTTTAAACCATGGTTTCATTTGTACCACCTTCATGAATTCTTGCCTACGGATCATGTTTTGGTGGTGGTTAATGTTGATTTCACTGAAATGATAAGACCTACAACACTCCAATTTGACAGGTCTGGTAGTGCAGTTTGCTGCATTTTGCCAGGTTTTCTTATGCAGTGTCCATTTTGTAAAACCCAATATAATTATTTATAAATGCGCTGCCAAGAACTTCTTCAAAATGGTTTCAAAGATTCAATTCTCTATTTGCTATGCTGTAATCAGGGATGCCAGTTTTTAGGCAAAAGCCTGAATTCAGGCCCTGGCAGTTTCAAAGTTCAGGTCCTTTTCATGTACAAGGAGCTTCATGTAGATGTATTTCAGGCCCTCTCTCTCATCTTAGGTGGCATCCGTGTGTAATCATTCAATCACCCATGAAGTTTAACATAGGATGAAATGTAGCAACTTGTGGAAAATTTTCAGCTATTACGTGGGAAAGGAAGTGGTGTCGATTTCCCAATTTAGGAAGCAGTTGTGATCTAGTTAGAATCCTTCTAATGCTGCATAATCTAAACATGTCACAATGGATTAATGAATGAGAGTGGGGTTGATATAGACTAGTTGGCAAGCATGTTTCCCGCTGTTTATATGGAACTGAGGAAAAAGCTGATGGGAATAGTAATTCAGAGTAGCCAGGAAAGCAGCATTTATCATTGGTGAAACTGCCATGTTGCTTTGTTACAACTTGACCAAAAGAGTGAAGGGACAAGTCCACCTTACTAAACATGTGGATTGAGTGAATGCAGCAGTATAATAGAACACATTAGTGAAAGATTTAGGAAAAATCGGACAATCTGTTTTAAATGAATGAAATTTTGAACTTTCTGTGCAGTCACAGCTGAATGAAAAGTCCAGCACAGTTTGTGATGTCACATGTGTAGAACGATATAAGGAAAACATAAAGAGAATTCCACAAAATTTCTCTCTTTTTTTTTGGGGGGGGGGAGTGCACATTCCCTTGACTTGTTACTGACGTATAAGGATGATATCATTTCCCTTGCCTACTGAAAGAGAAAGTCAGGTGCTCTTTTATTATGTGATAAAAGTGAAAATATGTTGAATTTTCTTTATATTTCCTTCACATCCGTTCTACGCCTTTGACATCACAAAGTATAGTAGTTTTCTATTCCAGTGATGGCAGCGCTGAAACTGCAAAAATTCATAACTTTTGAATGAATTGTCTGATGTTCCTCAAACTTTTACTGATGTTTTCTACATTAAAGGACAAGTTCACCTTCATAAACATAAGGATTTAGAGAATGCAGCAATATTAGTAGAACACATCAGTGAAAGTTTAAGGAAAATTGGACAATCGATGCAAAAGTTATGAATTTTTGAAATTTTTGTGTTGGAACTGCTGGACGAGGAGACTACTACAGCTTGTGATGTCATATGAGTACAACAGTATAAAGAAAATGTAAAGAAAATTCGACATATTTTCACTTTTTTCGCACAACAAAAGAGCATTTGACTTGCCTCTTTCTAAAGGCAGGGGGAATTATATTACCCATAACATATGTCGGTAACAAGTCATGGGAATGTGTACTTTTTTCAAAAGATGAAATTTTGTGAAATTCTCTTTATATTTTCCTTATATTGTTGTACGTATGTGACATCATACACTGCAGTAGTCTTCTCATCCAGGGGTAACTGCACAAAAACTTCAAAAATTCATAACATTTGAACGGATTGTCCAATTTTCCTCAAACTTTCAATGATGTGTTCTACTAATATTGCTACATTTTCTCAATCCTTATGTTTATGAGGGTGAACTTGTCCTTTAATATTGCTGCATTCTCTCAACCCACATGAATATAAAGGTGATTTTATCCTTTAAGAAAGTACTATAGTGGAATTTAACCTACCAAATTCCAAAAAGTTGTCAGCGTCATCTGAAATTAATGCCATGCACTGCTTGAGCATGCCACATGTATCACATAGACATATCACACTCAGCTTGCAGGGAAGTAGAATGGACATCGATCACTATCACTCCTCCGAAGTGGGGTAGAAATTCCATATTCCTCATTACATGTGTTTTCATTTATTCATGTTTCCCAAGGGATTTGAGTCTCTGGCAGACAGATATGTAAATCAATAATAAATAAAGAAGACCTGTACTCTAGGGCAAGATAGACTGGAGTTTTGGGCTCTTTGGCTTTAAGGGATGATATAGTTTTGGTTGAGATAGGGCTTCAGGTTTCCAACTTTTTTTGTGAGATGATGGAAACCTCCTATCAAATATCAAAGAGCACACATTTCTAAGAAGAATTCAAAGTTTATTTGATGAAAATCAGTTTTTAAATGGCTGAGATATTAAAAAACAAAGAGGTCTTAATAAAAGATGGGACCCACCTTTTATGAGGATCTCTTTGTTTTACTTTGTTTTTGGATACCTTGGCCATTTCAAAACAAACTTTAAAGTCCTCTTAGAATTTTATGCTCTTTGATATTTCACAAAGGGGTTTCCTCATTATCTTGCAAAAAGTTGTGTAGAGACTATTTTATGATATTATGTGTTCTAAGAACTGATTATTTTTATTATCAAAGTAAAATTTGAATTCCCCTCTCAACCAAAACAATGTCATCCCTTTAAATGTGGGGCAGAATTTTAAGAGTATGCATCACATGTAGCGAGGTACAATATTTAGACTCTGTCATCTGAGCTGATTCTATAATGTATTTCTTGGCAATTTTCGTTGCACAGAGTTTGGTGCAACAGTACAATTGGCAGATATATCATACAACATTTGACTAAATTGATTATATGTGTATGGATAGATAAAACTGTTGAGAAGGTATGGTAAAGTGAATTCATTTTACAAACATGTAAGCCTTCAGCTGTTTGTACAAATTATAATCATAATATTGATGGATGCAATTGTCAGTATGTACAGTATTTGATACATCATACATGTAGGTATCATCTTTGATAAATAATGTAGAAAATCAACCCCCCCCCCCCCCCCCCCGAAATATTCATAGCGCATCACTGTCATGCTTTCATGATATGAATTTACTGACCTGACTTACAACATGTACAATGTATGTCTGATGCAATCATCTGACACAAAATTAAAGGTATTATGGCCATGTCACGGCTGATCCTATTAACGCAGTGAAATTTCAGGTTAGCTAAACCTGAAACTAGAATGAATGAGAGTGATAGAGAGTGACAGGTCACATTCAACACACACACATAAACACACAGTACTGGTGAAGGTGTATGAAGTGTACATCGTTGTGTACAGTGAGTTTGATAAAATGATACCATATCATCCTGGGTATAGGTCACCCAACAGATAAGCCTTCATTGTAATTTTAGCCCAAAATATGCATGGTGAACTTTGGTGCACTCTGAGCTACGTACATGCTGTGCAGGTACAGGGTGTACAACCATGCCATGTTTAATTTCATTTTCTTTTTGTAAGTCCTAGACCTTTGCAGTATGCTGAAAAATGTAAAAATTTCTCTCTTGAATTATGTGATATCACACATGCGGCACTGACATACCAGGGAGGTGTTAGAAAAGGAGAGACAACTCTTCGTAATTCATGGAAACACATGTTTGGGTTCAAAGCGTTACAATGGGATGTCTAGTATTCCACCATATGCTTAGGAGACGAAGAACGCATTTCACCTTTCGTTGAATTACAAGCTTTATTTCACCGTAAAATTTTAAATGAAATACTCGAATCGATTAAAGAGTAGTTTAGGAAAGAATTCAATATTATAAACATGTATTTCTAATTTCTTTGTAATGCGCAAATCGAAATGAAATGAAAATTAGGCCCTCTTAAAAAACTAATACTTTTCTATAATGCACACATTTCCGCATGCTAGTTTTCTATCCTTTAATCTGGGATATTTTGATCTTTCAAATAAAGTACTCCGCTAAAGCGTGCTCCAGCGTGCTTTTAAACTATTTGCTGTTAAAATTGTCAGTTTTACACTGCATTTTGATATGCTGCTCCAACTCAAGGTACACAAATTCATTGTTGCCATCACATTGAAAGAGAGAGCGAATTGCAGTAGGGGCAAGTATTTCTAGATGTGAGAGCGCTAGTCCCGATTATTGATGCTCTCTTTTGTCAAAGCACCTGATTTCCACCTGTAGTTAAGCGCACAAACTCTCGACGGTGCAGCGTGCTTTTAAACTATTTGCTGTTAAAATTGTCAGTTTTACACTGCATTTTGATATGCTGCTCCAACTCAAGGTACACAAATTCATTGTTGCCATCACATTGAAAGAGAGAGCGAATTGCAGTAGGGGCAAGTATTTCTAGATGTGAGAGCGCTAGTCCCGATTATTGATGCTCTCTTTTGTCAAAGCACCTGATTTCCACCTGTAGTTAAGCGCACAACTTCTCGACGGTGCAGCGCATGACTTCAAAGGAGAGCAGGAGTTGTCTCTCCTTTTCTAACACCTCCCTGGACATACATTGTACACTACAAGCTGGAGGGAAAGGATGCCCATGTGGTATGAAAAACTCAAATGACTACATCGTGACTTATAATACAAAGCAAAAATTCAGGCGTGAGGCACACAAGACAACCCAACTATTCTTGAGCATATGGGTTGATATGTGCTCTAGATCTACTGGCACAACAATAATGTCAGACATCTGCCTTGGAGCCAATCAGACCATCTATGTTAAAGTAGCCAAGATGGCTGAAAAATTTGTTCAGTGATCAACCCTGTAGACAATGCACCACCTCCCGCCCCTCGTGCAGTACAAATCAGTCGGCGATTTACACCGGCAGCCCACCATATTTTCGCCCAGACAAAGGAGTTAAACTGAGGAATACTGCTGAGCAATATCGCCACTGATTAATTGCTGTCATGTGGCATGGCTCAATCTGTTGAAGCAATTTCACTTTCGATCATCGCCAGCCGAGGCAGCGTGCAATGGCTGGATGTTTGTGGCGTCAGTGATGCATGTAGACGTCTGTTTGTGTGATGAGCGGTGCCCTAACTTGAGAGAAATTAACAATTTCCTTACAGCTCTGCTAACAGTTGTAGGTTTGAATTGAAAAGGAGGGAGAGGAGGGACAGGAGAGGGAGAGAGCGATGGGGGAGTGAGCAGATATTTGAGGTGAAGGACTCTATGACAAATCTAGTACTTCTTTTATCAGCAACGTTTTCGGATAATGACTGCACTGTATTGACTCTTGGAAGAATTTTGTGCAAACTCAGGAAGTTGCATTATTAGACGTATATATGAATTTTTAGATTTCCAGTTTATTGACCTATCTCTTTCAAGTGAGTTTCTAATGCAATCCTAGCTAAAATGTTTTACCTCTTGTAGAATAGGCTTCTTTTTGCTATGTGCTCTCCTCACACTCTTTATCATTCACTCTTTGCGTAGAGTAAAATTATATTTTCTTACTCGGCTGTTTCACAAAAAAATTCAAGAAACGTGTGTCACTTGTAGATCATTTTAAATCTGAGAGGAAAAAGGCCAGCCAGACATGCCATATACTGATGTCAAATAAAAATCATACATAATAGTATACACTTTTATTCAAAGCGTGGGTGTCATTTTGATAATGAAAGTGCATTTCAAGAACAATTGCTAAATCTTGCACTATATGGTTGTTGTTCATTGATATTCCTTCTCATTGTTTGACCTTCAAATACTGTCCAATATATCACAAAATTTTCCTGTGTAAGAGAACTCACCATATGCAGGAAATAATTACTTCATTCTAAAAGCTAGCAGAAAAAATGGATTTTGAACAACTTTGTGCAAGAGAAGATAAAAAAAAGAAGAAATTTACTGTCACTTTATCATGAAAGTTGTTTTGCACTTCAACTTGAAAGTTGAACTTTTGGAAATATCTCCTTTCATAAGATTGTGAAAATGAAAGCACATCTGGTGCACAATTTGTTGTTTGACAAAGGGGGGTGGGGCAAGCTTTAAAGTCACAATACACTAATATACTCTGCTCAATCAGCAATCTCCATATAGTCAGGAGATTTAGGGAAAGTCACAAGTAAGTCTGAGAAGAAGACCACATCTCCTTGATTATGTACTTTGAAAGTTGCAACCGTAAAATGCAGATGAGATATGTCGGATATTTATGTTTTGAGTAAGAGAGATTTTAAAGGTCCTGTTTACCTTTGGGAGCAGTGATTTAGAAAATGTTCAAGATATCACTTTTGATGCATATGTAGGTCAGTTGTATCACAAAACATCCTAGTGTATAATTTTTTTTTTTTTTTTTTTTTTTGCAATAGAGCCTAAAATATAAGGAGATACAATTGTATCACTATTTTTCTCATTAAACCATAACTGTAGACGGTTTAGTCTGGAAGCATTTTTATTATAACTACTTGTATATTTAACAATACTTAACATTGATTATACTGGTTCAAATTTTTACATTGGTTGTTTCCATCCCTAACTCACATTTTAGAACTATTTTGAAGCACTGATGCTGGGTTTTTGTTTCATCTGCAAATGGTAAATTCTGCCTTTAAGTCTCAAGACATGATGCATGTTGGTGATTTGATCACTGTCATTTTGCTTTTAAAGCAACAATGCATACAGACAATCTGCTGCTTTGTTTGAGGTCGACAGGAAACAAACACCAAACTTCGGCAGCATTTTATGATGACACTCTGGCTTTTAGTGGAAGTGGAAAGGATTTATAAATGACAACCAGTATTAGACCACAGACCAAGGGGGATGCCTTGATGTCGGCTGAACTTACAGGAGACAAGGGAAGGAATTGTTGACAAACAACAAGAAATATTGCGCTGTAGTCAATGTTACTATCACAGGCATTCTCAGATCAGAAGGAGGGGAATGTTACTACATTTTCTTTTCTCATTGTCATCCCTTGTATGTATAGGAAGAAACATTCCTGCTATTCAGATAGTAAAAAAATAAAATAAAATGGTTGGTTGTGTGGTCCTTCAGCCATGAGCACTACCATGTAGGGCAGGGTGCCACATGATTTAAAAAAAAAACAACAATTGCCCAGTTGAGCAGGCAGATTTTCATTTTGTTGCAAGACACTTGCCTGAATATGAATTTTACTTGCCCCCAAAAGAAGTCCAAAATATAAGAAAATGATAAGGAAGAAAAATCACTCTAAGTCGAAGCGTTGAAATAACATAATCATTTGAATAAACAGCACATGTTGATTCGCAGGAGAAATGTATCGGAATAACAGACTTGGTTTGATTGAGTATTGGCATTGCATTGCCTTCCCTTGAGAGTTTCTTCACATAAATGTTGGAAAGTTGCTGAAATGAAATTAAAGTGCATTGCATCACTGGACAGTTGTATCATGAGGCTTCTGTATGGTTGATTTTATGGGTTTGTGGGGGGGGGGGGGAATGTGAAAGAAAGGTGGCTTCAAAGCTCTTTGCTTGCCCAATTTAGGCAAGCATTTTTTCGTAATGTTCCAAAACATTTGCCTGACTTTGATTTTCACTTGCCTCGGGCAATCAGGCAAATGCTTATGTTACACTGTGTATAACGGTCTGTTTTTCCCAGTTATGAGACTAATAAGCTGCAGAAAGAAGAGAAAAGGAAGGGAAAGTACCTAAATACGCCAAAGAGAAAAACATGAGTTTCATTGACGTTTGCTCCATAGAAAATGACCCCACTGCTGCTGGGTGAATGCTGGGCGTAAATATCAACGAAAAAGTGTAAACAGTGCATCATGCATCCATTGTGTCATCACAATGCAGTAGTCGGTGCGGTGCAGATGAATCAGCATGTCCAGACGAATGATGGGTCCTTAGTACTGGGCTAGTGTTACCTCTTGATTTTAAATGACAGAGAGTGAGCGATTGGCTCGAGAAATTTTATATGCGTTGTCTTATCCAAAATAAGCGTGCTGATGGTAAACATAGTGGACTGTGCTGTCAACTAGACTAGCATTGAGTCCTGAAATTTTATTGAGATATTTACAATGTGCTTGATCTGGTCGATGAAGTTTCGTTTGCATTGGCAAAGAGTAAACTATCATATGATCAGGTTAATTTCCTGAATCAGGACATGGCACGCTATCTAGAAACTGGGGATGGTTTAGACACTTGAAACATAAAAACTACATCACTACAGTGTCAGTCTTGACATGTTATATATCACAGGTATCACTTTTATAATGTTGTTAATCACTTCATACAATGCAACAGGTGATCAGTAGGACGGTGGTAACTCATATGTGTTGAGCTTTTTATTTTCTCATTATTTCATTCCTTTGTTCCTCTCAACTTTTTTTTTGACACTAACCTTTTTATTAGCATCAGGTTGAGATTATGTTTTGAAGAACCATGGTGCTTTAAAAAAAAAGATAAAGGCAAAGCTGGTATTTTCCATCATTTGCCTGTCATTGAAATGTGGCAGATTATTTCTGAGAATCGATCTACAAATGTAACAGAAAGTAGGTACAATGAATATTTCATTGTCATGGCATGACATTACATTTATCATGATTGTGATCGTCATGATCATCGAACGATCCATAGCTGACACGGAGAAGAGGTCTGACTGAAGATGCCTGCTCCATCCCTGAATGAGTCGTGTATACACACACTTGTATTAAATATTGAAACAGCATTTCATATGCTTTGTACACAGCAGCATGTTCATACATGTATGAAGAGCTGCTTGTGTTGGATGACATTTCAGTGAGAGTATACACATTGGGGAGCAAAGCTGTACATACATGGTGCACTGCCTTAATACATAGTGTCATTCAAGGCAGCCCTGTAAAAATCAAAGAAAGTACACGCATAAAAACTGTCCACGTCATAGCATAATGCAACTGCCATTCATGTGGTAATGCATGTGTAGTACACATTTGTGTCAAGTAAACATGAATTCAACATTAATGCCTCCTGAATTCTGTTAGAAGCTTCTCATGGCTGATATAGGTCAATGGATTTTGTTTTATTACTCTATTCTAGCTTAAGATCAAATCAGAATTCATTCATCTGCACTTTTTTTAATACTTTTTTGGTGATAAATGAGAAATTCTAAACATTCTAATTAAAATGCTTATGACTGACTTTCACTTAAATTTGCAATGATATTGTGCAAGTTCTGTCCTGTGTGAATAGATAATGTAGAACGATTGCAACCAAAGTGCAGTTTAAAGGTATTGTTTGAAAGGATTGCTTTATCTTCCTATTCTAATTAAATAACCCTATTATTCACAACCTGATTCGCACAGTCTTTTCACAGGCTATTTCATGCCAATCAATCAATAGCTCCCTCTTTTGTCCAAATATTGACTTCCGCCATGTGTGCTGACTCCCGACTGGAAACAACCATCCGGCATTTCAGGCAATCAATATGTATGTCACACACTGCTAATCATCAAAGACATTGATTGGTAGAAGACCTATAGGACGACATCCTTCGTCTTGGCTCTGATACGATGCTGATTAGGACTGTAAATAGTCCACTGGCCTTGTAGCATCATCCCACAGAGACGGTGTCCAGTTCCACTGATGATTCTTTTAATGATCGTCATCCTCCAGCTGAGAATCAGGGGATGCAATGGCGTAGACATTGGCCAGTCTTAACCGTGATTTCGGTCGCCATTGCGGGCTTGAGGCTTCCTCGCATTCTCGTTTGTTATTTGATTTGTGCTTTCCTTCTCTCCCTTGAGTCCATGCCTATATAATAGACTTGTACATGATGTAATGGTGTGTATATATATAACCCAGGACAGTAGGTTCAATGTTCTGGAGAATAGACTGCAGAAGTACTGTATTTGAATATCAGGCAAGACGTACGGTGAAGCATTACAGCACTTTGCATAACCTTGAAAGTGAGAGTGTTCTTTGCGATGCGGTCTTCTTGGTTGAACACAATAACAAGTATCTCACACCATGTCAAAGACAATGAAAAACCTGTTTATAATGATTTACTTTCTGTTTGAAGTAGATAAAAGAATTCTTGCCGCATTAGCCACTGCCCTGGGTATGCTTCCTATCATGGTATCTGCAAGTACATACAAATCTGCTCTTATTAAGCATCTTTTTTTTTTGGGGGGGGGGGGGGATAAATGTGAGAATACATTCTATCCTTTCTATCAGATTGTGCCGGAATTATAACAATATCTCAGCAGTGCTGACTTTGTAAAGGGTAGGTGTTAGAATTGTTGAATTACAGACACAAAGAATGTGTTACGATATATTTTATATAGTCATTCCGATGGGAAAATTGCAAGGTACAATTTAGTGAAATCGTTGCCCTGTCTATTTTACTTGGATGTGATTGAGATAAATATCACTGTTTCACAACAAGACACATCAAAATTCCAAAATCTATTTCATGTTTGGTACAAAATGTAGTACTGGAATCTGTACTTTTCTGATCATCTGATTTTGTTTGTATGAAGAATCGAGTTGAATTTTGACTGAAATTTTCTTTTGTGATTGCTGAGCGTAAAATGTAGCAGCCATGTCATGGTATTGGGAATTCTGTGAATGCCTAAATGTGACATTGTCAGTAGTATGAGCAAAGGAAGAGTGTTGAAAGGAGATTTGTGATATTTTGTAATGATCAAATTGAACTTTTTGTCTATATACTATTCTAAAGGTTATCAATTTTTTTTTTGGGGGGGGGGGAGGGGGAGTTAATAGAGATTGTGCTTGCAATATTGTAGTCTCACTCTTCAGCAATTTTTTTTTTTTTAACAAGGATCGGTATTTACATTCTAGATTTTCAGTCTTTATTTATTTCCCATGGATGCAGAATGCAACCCCTTCTTCTTCCCTTAAAAAAAGCAACAAAAAAAAAAGCAAAAAAAAAAGCAAAAAAAAAAAAACAAAACCCCAGCAAAACAAAACCCCAAAACAAAAAAACAAAAACCCCACCCCAAAACAAACAAACAAACAAACAAAAAGCAAATACAGAAACTCAAAATAAAACAGGAATAGGACAGGGAAACACAACATGTAAAAGTTATGAGGTTTGTCAGGCTCTGTGTGGTGTCTTTGACAGATTTAATTTTGTGTTTGTGTAGTCTTATGGGGTGTTGCAAGAAAGTTGCAATCAATTGCAAATAATTGCTAATTTTGAAACAACCATTCTGATTGGCTCAGGGTCTGCCCTATTAAGAAGACATGCATGCAACAATGATTTTGATTGGCCAGTGACAATCACTTGCAAGTTGCAATTGATTGCAACTTTCTTGCAACACCCCATTAAAATCACAAATCCATCTGACGACAGAGCTAGAGTACGGTATCATAGCTTATACATGTATGCAGCGCAATGATTAGGTGGGAAAGGAGGCTGGTCCAATATCTGTTCCACTTTCAATTCATTATCTGTGAATGCCTGAAGGCAGATCTATGCATCCAGAGTCACATTGTGTCATTGCTGTACTTGGGTTGCTGAGAAATTGATATTTTTAACAGTTGGGAGTTATGCTTCTGTGAGGACTGTGATATCAGGAAAGCTTTTAGTGCAAGTCTCAGAAGCTGTATTTTTGTGGGTTGATTCTGTATTATCTGTTTTGATTTTTACTATTCATTGCTAGCATTTTACAAGGTACATTAAAAGATCTTATTCTAACCCTTTGTTGTTCACACCGAGTGCGACATTAGTGCTGGCTTGGTGCCACTACAAATTGATGTCGGGCCACCAGATTTCAAAATATTATCCTTTGGTTTCCCAAGCGGGCGGTTAAAAAATTCAAGTTTGTATTTCAGATTTCCAATTATTTCCGGCCACTTCATTTCTTTTTTAGGCCATCAAAATTTCAAAGTAAAAAAGAAAAATGTGGTCTGATTGCCACTGGGCCACCAGACAAAAAAAAAAGAAAAAAAAAAGAAAAAGAAAAAAGTTAGTCTTGAGCTCTGTCACATTTATTTGTTTTGGTCGCAGAATTTCAATAATCTTTTTGCTTCCTATGAAACTATATCTCTGATTGGTACAACATTCTAGACGGTAAAACTTCCTGTTTCTCTCCCAAATTGACAAATGTTTGCAACATTTCTTTCTATTTTTGTGCAAATCTAATGAATATTTTTTTATATACTCTTTCTGCAGTATGAGATACAGCTGTGCATGCAGTGAATTTCAGAGATGCCATTTTAATGATGACAGCTAGGATGGTAATGTCTGCAGCAAATTTTCTCAAGAGGTTGATGGGTTAATATCCCTGTTATTGAGTTTGAAGTCAACCGTGTGTGGAGGCTGCAGTGTGAGGAGGTGCAGTCTGATGACTGTGCTGTGGAGGTGTGAGGTGGGGATTACGAAAGACCCACGTCTGAAAATAGTCCTTTGTGAACATCAGCTGGACAGAGCAGAATCATCACCTCCACGCTCACTGTACAATGAAGGTGAAACTAGTGATACATCTGCCCCTAGGAGCATCAAGATCCAGGCATTTAATGGCTTATATGAAGATGATACAAAGATAGTTTGGCTATTTGTGTCTTCAGAAAGCAAGCTTGAAGGTTGAAGAGTAATCGCAAATATAGATGCTGTTATTTTCTTATAAAAGCTCATGAACAGCTGCGAGACTGCTCAAAATGTGAAAAATTGTAGCAGTATGGATGCCTTGAGTTCAATATTTGTTACTGATAGCTTCCTGTATTTGCTGAGGTTTTTGCAATGAATTCTCTTTTTTCATTTTTGCAATTATGTCATAATTAGCGGAATGATTAGCAAGGGTAAATCTTTAAGTGAGACCCTGAGACTAATCTTTTTCAAGAGAGGGAAAGGAGTGATTGAGGTGTACATGTAGATGAATAGACAGATATGTTCACTTAGATATCAATACAACATCTTTCAGGTGAATTACATCATGCCTGTCAAAGTGTCTGCAGTGACTATATAAATGTGTCTGTGTGTCTGTGTGTCTGTCTGTTTAACTATTGTGTGTTTAGTTATTTGTGTGATAATGCAAGGAGATACTGCATTAGGGCAAGTGTGTGGGATGCTTGTTTGTCAGATGGCATAATGTCCTAAAGTTCTGTGTATAGCACATGCCGCTGGTTGCCTGAGAAGTGGAATCACCTTCCCATAGTGGACTGGGAAGTTAAATGTCAAAAGCATCATTTTTTTTTTTCCTTTCAGCCATTCAATAGGATATGCCCAGTATCTAATCAAGAAATGTACTTTCTGATTGCTTGGGAAAACATGTAGAAATTGGAAGGACTCTCTCTCTCGAGCCTATAATGGAGAACTATATGATTGCTTTGGAGGTCTCAAGAACTTTGATTCCTGTTTTCTCTGAAAATGTTTACTCTTATAATTGGTAGAAAAGAAGGAATACTACCAGTGATAACAGGGCATATTTAGGTTATAAGATATTTGCTTAACAATCCATTATTGGCGCAACCAACATTTATACTTTTCAGAGATATGTGGTATTAAACTATCCAGTAGGTATATGCAGCAGACTGGAAAGTGGAATTCACAAATCAGTGAAAAACTGTGTCAAGTTGCCATTCTCTAGCTCAATTTGTACTGCACTCTGTGCTACGTGAAGAGCTAATTAATTCAATTCTCCAGCAATTTGCATCCCTTTTGGACTGCGGCAGTGGAATGAGCAAAGCTATTTGGAGTTAGCACTTAACGCAGCGAATCTACCGCTAATCTAGGCAAGCGATGTTATTAGATTGGACAGACCTGCTGTTTCTTCAAATGAACTGTGTTTAGATCTGCACAATTTGTAGCATTTCTGTTCACTTTACGCACAATCAAAAGGAAATGTGCCAATATATGTGGGATAAATTTACAGTTAATGTGTATCAGGCACTGGTTCCCTCCTTTCTTTTCTTTTTTCTGTTTTTTTGCATTTAAAGCCTTGTATCATTCCATGGAAGCACATGATTATGTGTGCGTAACCACTGTAACCAGAGGCTTCAAACAAATACTTTAAAAGTTGAGAACTTTTCAGTGTGGAAATGTGTGCACATTTCGTGCAAAAATATAAGCGTGTGAATTCGTAATGCCAAGCAGTTACCTTTTACTGCAGTACCCTTCTTGTAAGTGCTCCCAAAGCCCTTAACAGCCATGACAGCAATGAGCTGTTTGAAGGGTTCACTCTATTGTAGTGACCATCCATGAAATTCGTCTTACCCGGCCAAGTTCAAAAAAGTGATTGCGCAAAAATTCCTGCTCTTACCATAATACTAAATGTAAAAAGTTCATGATTGCACATGGTTCTTTAACCATTTGGACCCAAAAATATGAGATAATACTAATGATAGTAGTTGATATTTTTAGAGCACCTTTTCCACTGGATACAAAGTGCTATGAGATGCCATCCCTGGTCACCATGGGAGATAAAATTACCAGGCAGTGACAGTACAAGTCCAGTGCACATAGGGATACCAAAATAAGAATGGTACAAAACGTAGGTCTTCTCTCTATTCTTTCCATTAAGCAGTGGTAAGCATACATGTGGTGTATGCATCATTCACTTTTTAGTAGATAGTCAGTGAAATATTTGTACTACACAAAGTGCACAATGGATAATTTGCCCTAAGGGTTCCCTGTCATTAAAGCTTTCTGTTGAGATACCGAGATTAGATTACTTGTACATGTTACTGTTGAACATACACCTTTTTCATCCGGCAAGTCATAGTCAATTAGATGCAGTGATCATTTCTTATTTGAAATGCTCAGCAATGTTTTTTTTTTTTCTTGCCACTGAAAATCATGCCAATTTTAAAGGTACCAGCAACAGATATTGCCAAGAAATCTGTAGTTTATATTAACCGTTTCTTATAAGTAGGATGGATCCAAATGAAGATGTGATGTAGCAGCTTTGTTGTTCGTAGGAGAGGGAGTGTTCCCATTGTCCTATTGTCTGGCAGAAGCACAATCTAGAGATGGAATTATGTTCCTAATCGACGTGAGCCACTCCTACCCAGTCGTGTGAACACAGCCTGTGTGTCATGTGAGTGGGGAGCTTGCTGAATGGTTGACCCCATTGCATAGCGTATGGACCCAGATGATTTGGCGAGATTGTGAATTGGTAGTGGTGGGGGATGGGTGGGTGGGTGGGATCATGGTTCGGCAGCCAGTGACGTGGGCAGCCGTGAAGGGTAGGTGGGCAACAAGCCAGATGCCAAGATGGCACCATGAGGGCGTATACCATCCTGGCTGTGCTTAGCTGTGTGAAAATAGCCCATCCATCATTCTTGCCTCTGACATGCCAACAGTGTGAAAGCTAGGCTTGTTTTGTTCCATGTATCAAGAACAATGACAAAGATAGTACCCCTGTATATCTTGATTAGATGTTAAGGTCATAGCTCATCCGACAGAAAGCTTTGTGGAAAGCTCTTTGCTTTCAAGTAGATAGTCAATTAATAAGGAAGTTCAATCAAAATTTATAGGTTTATATTTAGTGCCTCTGAATATTCACAGAAAGTGAGCATAATATTAGGTAAGTGCATGTTGGTAATATAAACAAGTGTATAATCACCTTGAATTTGTACCAACTACATGTATGCTCTAAATTTAAGTGATAATGATCAGCAAAATAAGCAAAAAACAAAAACAAAAAACAAAACAACCTTAGAATACACAACTGCTGTAAATACAAACAGAGGCAAATTTATGTTTTGAAAAGAGATAAATCACAGCACTACATTACATGTGAGATATTAAAACCAGTTAAATCCAATGAGAAATGAAGAAAGGATTGTTAAAAAAAAAACATTTAAGAGGACACTTCACCCAAATAGCTGAAATAGCTAGATATCTGATGAGATACTACATGCCTATACTTACACTTTCACATTGAAATTGGCTTGTGGGTTTTTAGACAAAAGCAATGTTATAATCATGCAGTTGTACAAGTGCCTATGTTTGTTTGGCTCCAAAGAACAGCCATTTTGACTGTGTGTATGTTTTTTGGTTATGCATAATTTATAATGGTCTTCTGAAATATCATACTTATGTTTATATTTGAGAAGTGCAGAGAAAGTTGAAAATATGTGACTGTAGTTTCGCATCCTCATTTTCTGCTGTTGTATTGCATGCAGACCCGATCAAAGTCTTGACGTATATGAAGTGGTAGATTGTAATTTGTATACTGTATGTTGATACTCGTGCAAGAACATGTGTATGTTTCCTTCTTTGAAAATACGAGGTAGAATTTCATTTGACCTGTTTCTAGTAAGATAGGTTGTGATAACGTGACTCTTGAGATATCCAGCCATTTATTTGTGTAATGGGGACAAAATTTCAACTCTGGCTTTGTATTCACATTTCTCAGACAATGTGCCCCATCTGCCATGAACACTTTCACCTGTTAGTAAATATGATTATTTCATATCGTGGACCTTGGTAGATATCAAAGATCAGCAAGCATTTTACAGACCCGTTCAGATGACGCCAATGACACCAAGCACATGTGTCAGTCTTTTATGTGTGTGTGTGTGTGTGTGTGTGGCTGCTAAATTTGAGCCCATCACAGGCCATGAGCGGTACCCAGGGTCGGGGGAGGTGGGATGAGGGATTGCTATGACGTCATGCTGTGACTAAAGTGATGATCACTCCCGGCTTACTCCGTGCCCGTACCTCTCCAAAATAGCAGCCTTTTGCTGCGGCTTGATGATGGTTGAGAGGGTGGTCAACTCTTCAAGTCGAAATGAAATTCGGCTGACTTAGAAGTGCTCCATCGCTGGCCTCTGCACAGTCCCATCTTTATCTTCTGTAGAACAAATCACAAATAGGGATGTCTCTAATAAGATACTGCCTCAAGGCACATGAACATTTTAAAGGAAGACCCAAAAGCAGAACTTGTGTATTTGCATCTCATTGCTTGTGTTAAACCCATCAAGGCCTGAGGTAATTTTACTGCAGAATTTGTCATCCTATCCTCTTTAAAGTGCCAACTCCAAATTTGTCTGATTAGTATCCTGTATGAGAGGAAGAATAGATAGAGCCGGTAGAAATCATGTAAATCTGCATAAAGTTAGAAAAAAAGCAAAAACTTACCAATTTCAGGAAGAAATGTGGACATTAAGCTTCTAAAAATGTTTTGGCAATTTCGGAATTACATTTGAATTGAGTTGGAGTCTGTTATTACTTGCCCAACCTATCAAAGTTAGCAATTGTATATCATGACTGAAATAGAGCTCAAATGAAGAAAGCATTGATTACTGTAAAACATGATATTTTTGCGGCATGAAATTTTCGCGAATTGGAGCCGATGGCCTTTTTTGCTGTATGAAGTTTTCGCAAGTTGCCTCTAACATTCAGTGCATATAGTGTAGACAAGAACTTTCGCGTGCAGTCTAATTTGGCGAATTTTGGCTCTCGCGAAATTTGCAAAATTAAAATGCACACGAACATTCCTTGTTTTACAGTAGTATACAAATAATGCACAGGTTAGAAGGCGTTAGTGTAGTTGGAGTGCACTCAAGGGTATTTACAATGGTGTAACGTGCACGAGGCGCAGCTACAGTATACATTACACTGTATGTCTTATGTGAATCCAAGGGTATACAACCTATCTCACCATGCAATATAGCTGTTCTGAGAAATAATGCCCAGTATTTTGCTCCAGTGCAGCCTACAGGAATAGTACAGCACACTCATACTTGACCTGTGGTATGTAGGGGGCGCATCTATATGGCAATGGAACAAAACAACGTTGTGGTGATGGCGTTAATTCAGCTGGTATTTATGATGGTGCATGCTGTGCACATCCCACTGTCCCTCCCCATGGTCGGAGCTCACTGGCTGTGGGGCTGTGACGTGTTTCCATACTTTTGATTCACGTAGAAAGTGAGTCACCTCTGTAAGATCACGTGCAATGTGTACCCATTTATAGCGAGTCTTTTCTGGGAAAATGAATTATGACTGTGAAGCAGATCATACACTACTTACTCCTTACGACCGATGAATTCAATTGTCTTTTATTTTTCCTTCAGAGATAAACAACTAAAAATGCATTCAAAATCAGTTGACTGAAAAATTGCTATTTGTGTGGATTTGAGCTAAAGTTGAATGCAAAAAAAACCCTTGACACTGTTCTTGTCAGGAATATGTAGAATTTGTTTTGATTGAAACCTAATGTGCTTTGTATTGACTGTGCAGTTTGACTTCATAGAATATTGGTAAGGGAATTGTTGACCAGCTATGAGTAATATAATAGTCTCTTTCTATTTTTTGTCTCCACTGTATCAATCTCTGTCACAAGCCAGCTGATCTCCTCAATGTTCAGCCGAGTCTGCTTCCATACAGACTCAATGCACCCACAGTTAAATCAATGAATCAAAGCCACAGGGAAATATGTGGCGACATGAATGTTGCATCAGTGGCATGGTTTAGTGTTCCCGTGCCCAGGTGATGGTGCTAATGGTTCTTTGTGTTTTTTTGGTGCCTGCGGCCTCCCATCTTCCTCTTCAAAGCTCAAACAATGTTTGCGTACTTGCTGTAGTGCTGTCTCGAACTGCATCCCAGCGTCATCGCCATGGCAACGGGCAAATGATGTTGGCACAGATTATCGAGTGGGGCTGGCTGGCCAATCTGCAAAGGATGGAGGGATGATTAAAAAAAGCATCCAACTGCAGTGTCTTCGCATTGTCTGTGATTGTCTGTATTTATGTTTGGGGGGGGGGGGCGAGGAGGGACTATTTATAAGCATTGCTCCTTCTTTTTGGTTCTGTATGATGTTGTGCTCTCCAGTGAGACATATTGAACACGGAAGGTAAACTGAATGAGAAAAGCAGTTTACTTGAATGCTCTTTCCATACCCAAACTTATCTTTGCGGTGCATAAAGCTAACTGCTGTGCTTTCTATCAATATGACGTGGTCGTTTTTCGAGGCCATGCTCAAGTGGAAAAGGTCAATTGAGATTTGTTTGTGTGTCCATGGTGGCTGAATCACTTCTCTTTGGGCTTGAGGCATTCAGGTCTATGCTAGACTGGAACACAGTTTGTCTGTATATATTGGTTAAACATGCAGAGTTTGGATCTCCCCCTCCCCCCCTCCCCCCCCCCCCCCTCCCCCACACACACCAACAATTCTATTTTTGTGGGTTCTGTGCGACAGTGATTCTCTAAGCGTGTGCCATATTGGCGTGTTCACCTGTGCAAATATGGGAAGAATAAATATCTCATCCTTACGTTTCCCTGAATAAGCCTGCATCATGTTTGTGATAGAATTCAATGTGTGTCGTACATTGTAGCTCCTAAATGTTGCCAGAATGCTGTGGGGCATTATCTATCCGTGGAAGTTGTTGGAAAACTGCCCAATATCTTCGATTCAAATTGGAAAAAAAAAAACAATGTTTGTTGAGTAATATGAAAATGGAGAGAGAGTCTAAGAGATGAATAAATGAAGGGAAGAAATTTAAAGTTAGAGAGATGAAGACTTAAAGAGACAAAAAGACTGAAAAAGGAGCGAAAATATATTATTGCATCATAGTGGTAGAGAACATGTGTGCATAGATATGCAAATGATATAGCATTGATGTCATTATTAGAGTGAAATAATGTATAGTTGTTGTGGTCCCTACAGATGTAAATGCTGGTGAGTGTACTAGTGAAGAATCATCCAATTTCAGTTCTACCAAGTAAATACTTTTATGAGATATCATCTCCACACTCCATGCTTTACTTTTACAGCAAAATCTCCCTTTCTACCCCCCCCCCCCCCCCCAAAAAAAGAAAAAAAGATGAAGAAATGTATTGATGTGATTCAACCGGAGATGCAGACATGCCAGGAAGTTTACATGTAGCACAAGTGTAATGATTGTACGGGATATGATTTCTAGTAAGGTACCTACTGCTTTTTTTTTCTAGAACCTTTCTATCATAAGATAGGCACAAATGAATTGTTATTGGGCACAATACCCTAGACATGAAAAAAATTTCCATCAGTGACATCATAATAACTATTGAGGATTTCGATTATTGACTGCCAAGACACCCTTTTCAGGCAGGAGAATTTCCTCATTTTACCAGCTGCTAATGGGGGGGGGGGGGGAGATGTACAATAGTTCTGCAATAAAGTAGACCCTCCTCAACAATATAAGTAGCACATTACCTGTGAAGACAAACAACTCTACCTGACCTTGTGTCCTAGGCACGGGATCATCTTTCATAGTACGTGATGGCCAAGAATGAAGGATATCATGTTTTCTTAGCTACAATTAACTCTGACCTGAATAAGGGATATCATTGATGCAGGTAATTAAAAAAGATAGCTTTGACACTCTTACCAAGGCTGCTGTGTTTGTTCAGTTTGTGTATCTGTTTACGTTTAAATGCCTGTCGTTGATACCCCATATCAAATTAGGGGAACCTCCCCTCCCCTCCCCCCCCCCCCCCAAGAAAACAAAACAAAACATTACAACAGTAAACAACAACAACAATAAAACTCTGGCGTCTTGCACTCTACATCTGACTGAGCATCAAAGTAATATGTGCACGATCATTTTGATTCAACATATCTTGAATAGTCCGTCCCCCCTTCCTTTGCAGCTTGCGTGGTCTGCATGAATATCACATGTGACATCTTATTTCATTTTCATTTCACATTGTCAAACAACAGTCATCACATTTTCAAGTCATGATGTTGAACACAGCTATAATTTGGGACCAATAAAATCCTGTTAGGCTTGCCTTGATTTGAAAAGTATGTACATGCTGTAACAAGGGTTAAAGGAGGAATTTTTCTGTGCTGTATGTGAAATAGTCACCAGAGGAGATCATGCATTGAAGTGTGACATATTTCTAGAGTTTACGTGAAGTTTACAAGATACACGATTGCACTGATTTGCAGACTTTTGTTCTAAATACCTGTGGACGGATTGTCTGACCAGTAAACCTTGACTGAAATGTATCCATCTCAATTTACTTCCTTTTCCATGCTAATATTTCCTGCTGAATGGTGATAAAACACCCATGTAGTCATAGGCACTCAGAACAGCTGATATCCATGTCATAATAGTCATGGGAGCTGTGACTGAGGAATGATATCACTGCCAAACTCTACTTTTCAGCCGAAACACTCTACTACCCTTCATGCAGCCTCTTTGAGCTCTGCCTCAAGTATCAAGGTATTGATGCGCAGCTGAATACCTGATCCTGTCCTGAGCTTTTGATACAGATTGGCCCTTTCTTAGAGCCCTTTTGTGGCTGTGTCTAAATGCAGAGCTGTTAATCCTTGTGTTGTTTTCTGAATACAGGGTTCTTCCCATCAGAAGCCATTTACTCACTTTCTCGACAAAACTTCCTCCAAAAGTTTGATATGATCAAGATTAAAATCTCTTCTGTTTAATCTTCCCAAGGCGCCTCTATCTAAACAACAGCAACAACCAAACAAACAAACAAAAATAGAAAAAATACACCTGTGAACTTTTCAAGAAGCCTTTTTTTCTTCTTCTTCTTCATCTTCTTCGAGGATTGGTCTATCTCACAGACCCTTTGAATTTTAAATCAATTGGCACACATCTCACCGCCTCAAATACCACCCTTTGCAAGTTCAGTGCAACCTTTGCCCCTCATGCATTCATGACTCGTGGAGACTTTTCGGATTGGAAACGTGTATCATGCTTCCTCCTATATACCTGTGCTAGACCACAGTGACAGAATTAGATCACCTCTGTCTATTTTCAGACAAATTATATCCCAGAGGGTCGGGCCAGAGATGGCAAGAAATCACATCAAAGGAGGCTTCCTTGAGCTTACTGCGTGCATTTGTGTACTACGTGCCAGGACTACAGTTTTCCCCTTTTGATCCATCAAATGTCTGTCTATTCAGAGTCTGCTCTACAAAGAGGAAATTTAATGGGTTTTCCTATTGTGTTTGCTTACTGCACTATCATCCAGGTATTTCAAGTCAACAGAAGATAGCAATACTCGACCGATCTCAAGCCTAGTCAGATCATGTGCCTCCCCCCTCCCCCCCCCCCCCCCCCATTGCAGTCTAATCTGTGTTGGTAAACAAAGATTTATACCATTTGAACTTCTTGAAGTGTGGATATATCAACAAATGGAAGGAGATTGTGTTAAGGAGTGAATGCAAAGTCCATAGTGAGTAAGAGGGGTAAGACTGGACTTTAAATTACAGAAAAGAAGATAAAAGAGCAAACACAATGATTAGTTGAGATGGTACCCGGCATTTTATAATTCAAATGTTTGAACTCACGATAGCTGTTTGTACGTCATTAGACAAAGTACAATGAAGTATTGTTCTGCATGATGTACACATGATGAATGCAATTTATGTATTTAAATCTGTCATGACTAGGGGAAAAAAAAAAAACCTGCCTGCCTGGCTGATGTGTTGACTGAGGTCTGTGCAGTGTGATGTTTGTTTAACGTCCACAGACTTTTATCGGTGGAAGAACTCTGGCCACACGGTGAAGCCATGTGCATGTACGCGTGCATGCGTGTAATGATGTGCCCCGAATGTATGTATACGTATTGCCTCAGCTGAGTCATGGTGTTTAATCACGGACCCGTATGCAGACGAGGCAGCCAGTGAAAGACTTTGCTTTGGAGACGTGCGCTGGATACCACCCGTCCCTCTCCCCCCTGCTTGTTAGCGCTCATTTCCAACTAACGAGAGAGCGAGCTGCCGTGACGACAGATCCCTGGTCTTCAGGTGGGGCGAAAGGGACATGCAGTATTGCCTACACAGGGGAGGGCTGAAAGCTGTTGCGTGCAGCTTGCCTTTGAGAAGGGAACTCCTTTTCTCCAATTTTTTCCATCCCCTCCAGGAGATGCCCTTTAACATTTGAATGTAGCGTGGTGTATATCTCCTGGAGCAATATGTATTCTTGTCCATTTGCTCAGTAAGAACATTTCTTCTGTGATCGTTAGGTTTCACAATTTAATTGCTGGCTCAATGTGTGATGATCTGTACATGTACATATATGTATGCATGTATGTCCTCACATATCATTATGCATGTATCTTATTACAGGTTAGGAAAAGAGGAATGAAGTGCGTTTCTGTGATTAAATGTGTTTATCTCACATTTGCGAAATTAGAAACCCCCCAAAAATATTAAAAGCTGGATCAAGAATATGTATTTTGTATTTTTCAGTGATGCATCTGAAAGGAGATGACATTTACAATCATTTTTCTTTTTGTCTCATTTTCTTTGCACTTTCTTTATAGGTTGACACTTGAGGGGCCCTGTGAAGAAGTGCCGGATCAACTCGCATGTTTCCTTCAGAGTGAGTGAAGAGAGTGCATCTATGCAACCTTGAGCACAGGATGCATCACCAGCTTTTCTGGAATCCAGCGTAAAAAGAAGAAGAAAACTTCTTTGATAACCCGCAGCAACTGAATGCATGACTCCGTACCGTAATTCTCAGAGTGCAGACTTCTAGCTGCGACGCTTGCCCAAAACGTGTCGGAATACTTCAGGAAATATATACTACATACGTACGTACGTTGAAGCCGGAGGGGGCCATTTCCGGGGGGCTCGTCAATGTTTTCGTGAGCAGCTATTGACGTGGGATGAGTAGAATGAAGCGACTAAAGAGGAGACTGTCGCAATCATTCCGGAGTAACTCTGTGATCGAGGACTCGCTCTCTGAGCTGACGGAGAGTATGAGCATTGAGGAGAACGGTACCAATGGCACCAAGGAAGGTGGTAAGATAGGTACGTCATCGCACTTCATGGTTTCTGCACGCTGTAGTGTGTTCTAGGTTTATGTCAATTTCCTAGTACAATGAAACCCATTTTATCATTGCACTATCAATTCATTTTCGGCATTATCAATGTAGAATGTGCCAACGCATCCAACCCTTCCATACCCTCCTATACCCATTGCTTAGCACTTTGCAGTCTCTTATACCCTTACTTTCTACTTAAAAATAAAGAGTTCTCATGTTTTATGGTATGCAGGAATATTCACACTCTCAGTCATAATTCCCAATCCATATTTTATTTTATTCTTTCATGGAGATACAGAAAGGTGTATCATATATGTATACATTTTACATATTTTCACGAAAGTCAAATACACACACACACTTATCATAAGAATGTCATCTTTGTTATGAGTATTAATGTATTTAGAAAGATAAAATTATTTTAATTTGTGTTCAAATATTGACTTCCTCTAGCCTGTTAGATGTAGAGGATACAAATTTTTAAAAAGTATTGTGCATCCACTGTAATTCAGTGAGATTTGAAGCACAGCATATAATGTGATGAGTGATGAAGCTGGAGTCATGCCTACAAGGGGTGTGTTGCTACGCATACTGGACACTATTTGAATATTCCTAATCACCTCATTGACAGTCAAACGAATGTAAACTTTTCTCTTGATATTTGTCCCATATTGCTCAAAAGTGCTGTGGGTGCTAACTTCAATTTCACTTCTTACGTTCAAAACAATTCTCGTTCAGGGATGACTTTTTATTTATAAGTCAAGTTAAAAATTCATGATTAATTGTGTTTCAGAATGTCTTTCCTATTAGAAATTTTTCTTGAGGTGTATCATATGGTGCAGCCGTTGCATACCATGATTGGAATGGAAGTATTTTAAACGAGAAATTATATTCCTTGGGATTGTACACCTTGTACAGTACACCATCTGGGTAGATTTGTGGTAACATTACCATTGCGAGTGGGAGTGCTGATGTTATACATTGGATAGTGTGTTGTCACACAGAAGCAGTTTCCCAGGTGCGGGATACTCTGAACTAAAGCGGAGAAACATTTGCCCGGCACATGTTCAGAGAATTTCAGGGTGGGCAGATTTCATGAAGAGCATGGTTACACATACATGTATAGTTGCATGAAACCATTTTCTGGCTGTAATTGAAATGTTGGCAGGGTGAGTGAGGTGATATTTTGTGTTGATAACGTGCCAAGGAGTGATGAATTTGTACAGGAATCATTTTTGTTGTTGTGTCCTCACGATCTGTTTCTTCAAAGATGATGGAGACCTGGCAGTGCCATATATTTTCCTTTGTGAAACTGAAACTGATTTTGTACATTGCATCGGTATCAAGAAAAGATGGCAGTGCTGCTATCGTCTCAAAAAGAAGTATCCATGGGTATAGTGTAGGTGTCATACGCCCCTCCCCTTGTAATACCTCTTTCGTAAAATGGATATAACATGCACAAAGTCTGTGTATGCAATTATTTTAATAATGACTTCATTCATTTCACTATCTTATTGATGTACACTATCAATAGACACCTCAACTGGATGAAAAGAATGATCTAATTATCCACTAATGAAGTGCTGGAGATGTTGACTGTCATTAGCAAGACTTTTTTCTTTTAAGATAGAGCTGTCTTTTCGGAGGCAAACATACAACTAGCGGGAAATCTCTCTGTGAGGGGGAGGGCTGGTGCCGGACATCAGATGAATGCGACCACCATCAATGTCTCTTGTTCTGTAAATGTCACAGACATGGCTGTGTTTGAAGAGTAATTTGCCGAGTTTGCCTGACGATTGAGAACACTGGGGTAGGCATGGTGATCCTTCATGTGTGTGTGTGTTTTTTTTTTGTTTTTGTTTTTTTGGTTGTTGTTTTGTACCATCACCGAGCTTGACAGCCCACCATGCTCGGCGGAAAATTGTGCTCTCGTTTTATGGGACCTGGGGAATAATTACAGGTTGGCCACTCGTTATCCATGGGAAATGTACACTTGTTAATGGTAAATTCTTCATTAGTCGCCTCATTACTGTATAATCATTTACATAATATGTCAGTATTCAACCCAAAGCCAACACGAACAGCAGGCTGTTTTGATGCCCTCGTTTAGCATATAAATATATGTGCAGATGATCGTTATTTGGCCAAAGATATACATGTTGGATAATTTTGTGCACGTTGGATAATCATGAAAACATGATGTATTACATGTGTAGTTCACAATGAACCCCCCCCCCCTTCCCCCATGGCTGTTACACCACTCATTAATGATGTTATTTGCTGAGCTGAAGTTAATTATGACTTTCATAACCATGCTGCACTGCAACTTTTTTTTTAAGGTCCTTACATTGGTGGAAAAACATATTACTGTGTGATTGAACCATTGGCTTTATCACACACAGTATAATGAGAAGATTTTCACAAAGTGGAAGGGGCCATCACATTTTCCTGACATATCATGTCTTAGTACCATGCATGCAGAAAAGTTAGAGGGAAAATTGGAAAGACTTTCAAAAGTTGCAGATTTTAAAGTCATAGTAGCATTGATGTGTCATTGTCACTGGATACAAATTATGCTGTGCACAAATATGAACAAAACGTTTGAGTAATGAAAATATCAAATATAAAAACAGAGCATGATAGAGAAAGTTCTAAATCAGGAATATCAATTTAGTTATGCATGGTGTTCGATACTAATATCAAAGAGTAGCCTATTAGAAAATGATACAATTACAATGTATTCCTATTGATTTTTAACCATGTTTAAAACAGTGCAAGTCCAAAACACAAAGCACAGAATTGCTTGTTTCAAGGACAAACATATGTAGATGCTGTGAAAGGAAACATTTTCATGTTAGCTCATTTATGACAAAGCATGGTGTTTCTTTTATTTTGACTTAAAGATGCACATATATATAGTATCCATTTAAATCAAGTACATACATTGTACTACAGTCAGACACTGAAGGTTGAAACACTGGAAGCAGTCATGTTTTACATGGAGCAGGCAGTAGCAACGTTTTAAAGTGCAAAGTGCACGTGCCTTGACCAAGTGTACTATTGATTGAGAAACCCAATTAGCACTTTTGGCACTCTAACCATCTCACCTCTTTGTACGTGATCGATGATTTATCCGTCAGTCAGTCTTGTTCTTGAAAGATACACTGTACCATGATGTGTTATTGGGATCAAGGTTATACTGAATACGCCGAATATTTCGTGAGGTTTTTATTTTCGCAAATTTCGCGAGTCAGGTGCTATTCGCGAAATTAAAGACACGCGAAAATATTGACTCTGATCCCGATGTGAATGTGATGTACGTGTGTACACTTCTCCGTTCAGAAGAGGACTCCCCGATTGCAAATTTAACCACTCCACTCGTGAAATCGTCGAGAGTTCCCGATTCGCGAAAATTTAGACTCACGAAATATATGGCGTAAACAGTACATTCCCACTCATGAGTGACATTACAGATTTTACCAGTTTAGCTCTTGCAGAAGTAGTTAAATTTGTATTAGATATTGGAATCTATATCAAATTTCTTGTTTGTAAATGAAATTATAATTATAGTGATATACAATGTATATACCAAGTAACCTGCTCCATTTTGTAGATACTATCTGTATGCACAGTAGAGAACTTGTATGATATTTGTATTCTAAAGCAGGCTATGCTGCGACAAAGTTTTGGATTGTTCTTGAAATATTTTATGAGACTTTTGTTGTGGTGTCTTGCCTGGCATACAATGTGCTCTCTTGCTTCATGGTAAATTTTACAGCTTGAAAAGTCTATTCAGATACAATGGTTCCTTGCTCTGTACCTGAGATCCTAGTTGTGGCACAGCGAATGAATTTTCCCATAAATGTCAGTCCACACCTGACACTGGAGTTGAGTCACAATGATCCAGTTTGCACTCATGTTCCTGACTGCAATCCCTTATTCACTGCAGTCTTACCCGCACTGATTGCATTTGATGTGCGTCAGCAGCCAAATCTTCTCTCTGATGCCTGCTTGTCTCCTCTCCACCAAACCCTCCTCCTGCCTTCGCATGGACTGTGGGCCAGGACAGCTCCAGCCCAGAGTATAATGAGTAAACAATCTCCAAGCGCGTGTCAGATTCCATTACCATTACCAAGGAGGCAGGCTTGTGGAAGAAAAGGTATTTTGGCTGCTTCGTCAGAAATAGCTCTGGAATGGAAAACTGGTCATGACATTTGCTTGATCTCTTTTGTTGATACATGATTGTGCCTTCATGAGAAACCTTTGCCTGGCTATCTTTGAGATCATACACAGGGGAATTCAAAACAAGGATGCCGTGAGATGAGTGGATGTCAAAGGAGGAATAGATTGTTCTCTGTGATGATAGCTAATACGGAACATAAAGAAACATTCCATGGCACTGGGGGCACACAGCATGACCTTCCCTTCTCTGCTTGATCTCTAGCCTCTACCAGGCTGCTGGTACCATGAAATTAGGCCTCTCATGGCATTGAACTGCAGGAATTCTACCCAGTGGTCAAGTCTTGTATAATATATACATATTGTACATACCTTGTGCAACAAACTTGTAATTGCATTCCAGCGACAGCATTCCTGTGGGCCTGTTAAAGGCTAAAGTAGGCAGCCCCGACCAGAGTCAGACATGAACAGGTCTGAGAAGGGTACAGGAACTATTGACTGCCTTCTTTAGGCAAAGGGTTGGGATGGGAAGGAAGAAGGAAAACTAAAATTCAGTCCTTCCTCCAATTGTATAAGATGGATAAGATAGAAATTGGGGCAGTGTGTTATAGTGCATAGGACTTTTGGCTTTTTTAACACTGGTCCTGATTCGAGTCCTGCCATGTGATTACAAATGTTCATGGACATGATCTTTTTTTCTTTTTGTTAAACCCATGGGCCCGAATTCACGAAAGTGGTACAATTGAAACTATAGTTTAAACCATGGACAAAGACTGTAGTTTTGTATGGCCTATTTTGTTACGAAATCAGTCATTTCTTCGACAGTCATTTCTTCAACGAAATGATCATTTCATCGACGTAATGTTAACATTTCGTTGATGAAATCGCTGAAATGACTGATTTCGTAATGAAATAGGCGATGTGACATGTGGCGCCCCATACAAAACTACAGTCTTTGTCCATGGTTTAAACCATGGTTTCAATTGTACCACCTTTGTGAATTCGGGCCATGATGTTCCTCTTGATCTGGGCATAAAAATGGATCCCTGACTCTGCTAGGTTAGTAATGGTAACTAATGGTAGAGCCTCTGGAAGAACCGTGATTACACTGAAGATTCACAGGGGCTGTGTTTTTCTTGTTACATCACATACAACGTCAAGTTGCCAAATCAACTACTGTGAAGGAAATAAAGCCAAGTTTTCTTCAATATTATTTAATTGCCAAACGTTCAATAGGGGCTTTAATTTCACCACACATACAGCCCAATTAGGATCAATTTACTGCTCACACGTTCTGCAGCAACACCACCCAGGCTTAAGAATGCTTTGTTAACTCTTTAGTGAGGCTCTGTATCAAGCGGGGGAAAGAAGGAAATATTGCCAGTGTGAGTTACCTGCACAAGTCAGTGTAGTGAAGAGATTCCCCACAGCAGAGGCCGGCTGATGTTTGGAGAACAAACTTCCTCCAAATCATATCCATTGTGTGCTTTACAAGAGCTGGATCATATTAGACGCTTGTACCAAGTGTTGTGTGGGCCGGAAAACTGGTGGGAATGCTTTTTCTCACAGGTATGACATTGATGAATTCTTGAAAATGTATGGATTCCTAGGATAACGGCTGCGTCTTTTGATTTCTGGATTTGATGAATTCTGAAACCCACCATCAAGACTTGTGAAGGGGGGTGATAGTACTTTATATCACTCGTGGATAAAAAGTTGTAGTTGACATTACAATTCGTATGTAGGACACACTGTATTGTATGAATTGTATTGTATGTAACTGCTCATATTCCCCATTTGTTCTACACAGGGAACATCAATATCTTCAGCATTTTTTTTTTTTTCATTGGGGGAGGGGATGGGTTAAAAGTGCGTGTTGTAAAGTCTTCTCTACTTCCAGAAATAACCTTTAAGGATTTTAAAATTGACAAATCATTTGTGTAAAAATTGTTTGAAAATGCAAGTTGCCAATTTCCTATTTTTGACAGTCCTTATGTTCTCATGATTAACAATATCAGTGCTGGGGTGACAAGACCTTGTGTCTAAAATTTTGGCGAAAAAATGACTTTTTTAGAATAATGGTCAGATGATCAGTTTAGTGATGTCCTGTCCAAATCTTAGCTGCCTTACCACATTTGATGTTTTGTAGATCATGCAAGATGTTGTCACCCCAGTGACGATTATATATGTTTGAACAATACTTATAGCAGTCCTTTTGCTGTCTATAGGATATAAATAGCTAAAATTTTAGGGCTTCAGATGATTGCAAAGGATTTAGTGAAAAGCATTGGTGTCTAACAAGATGCATCCAATGACACTGGCTTAGAGGAAGCCATTGTTTCTAGTGAAGAATGGCTTCGGATTCCAATAATAGAGCACAAGTCTCATGGTACAATTGTAGATTCCAGTTACTTGTAGTGTTTTATCAGTGAACAGGAGAGGTGTTGATGCAAGTACAAAATGTATGTCATTATGCATGTGGTGTATTAGATGGGAAGAAATGTTGCTACACATTTTGATTATTTCCTTATGTACCAGTATTAAGATCCATCTTCAGATTAGTACTGAGTGCTACTGTGATTCAGTGAGATTATTTGATGTATTTTGTTTGTGTAATGCAGTCTTTCTAAACCCTCTATTATATTTTTCTCCCACCATCTTGACATACTATTCAGAAATGAGACTGTCAATGCGCAGCAAGGAGAAGCAGAAAATGACATGATGTTTCAAAAATATTGTGGAATTAATCCCTCCCTTCTTTTCCCAACTCAAATACTGTGATGGAAAAAAGAGAGAGATATATATCTTTGCATAGTGAGTCAAAATTTGTGTTTAGACTAGGACAGAAAATTGATGAAGCCTCACTATCCATCATCTGCAGCTTGTGTCGATTTGGGCTTGTTGTATCTCTCCCTGTGATTTCTGTGACATACAGAACTGACCCTGTGTGATACGCCCCTAATTGTTATGTCAGAGAAGACGAGCTGTGAGTTTGCTGTCATATTCCTGCAGCTTAATTATTGGTGGCAAGGAGAAATGATAGAGGCAAACATTCGTTCGTGCAACATCCGGCTTTCATGTTTTTCTCTCCTCCTCTTTCTTCATCCACGTCTCCCTCTTTTCATTTCGCCGTGACAGAAATTGTAACGCAGAATCGATGGCGCAGCTCGGACGGGGAGAGCGACCAGACGTCGGGAGCATCTGATGAGAGTCATACGCCAGTCAGGAGGAGGCACAAACATCCGAGCAGACTCCAGAGGAGGTTTAGTGAGGTGAGTGCTACCGGTCTCATCCGTTCATAACCAGGGCACGGCCGTCTTCTTGAGTTGAATGAGCTTCATGGGCACTGTGCCAACCCACATCTCACAGTTGCCAGATGATTTTTGATAATATGTTTGTTGCCAAGTGTTAGCCTATGTACTATATATAAGAATACTCAGTATGCTTAATGCTGTCGTACTTCTTTTGGTGAGAGACTTCTGTTGGGTGTGAAGTTCTTATACAAAGTGACTATTTTCGTTTCAAATTCTATGAAATAGCCATTGTCTGTATAGCTCTTGTGGAGATCTTGATCGGCGTAGACTTGCTCAATGACATAAGCTTTATAGACACTTGGCCCTAATGTGACGTGCACGAGTACTACAGACTTTCAAGTGTCAAAAGTTGTAACTCCTATAAAGATAGTAATATCCTTGTGTTATAAGGAAATTTGTGAGGTTTATTGTGTGTGGGCGTATGATATGATAAGCACATTAACATAAAATCAGAACTGTCAGTGTGCACTGATTGTATGCACTGATTTGACAACACTTTAATTTAGTTATGTATGACATACATGTTGTAGTTGGTGTGATGAAATCCATATCCTTGTATTCAAATCTGATAATATTGTCTTTCATTATTTTGTTTGCACTGATATTGCATCTACAATAGCTATGTGCGTGCTGTGTTCAGAGTATATTTGTCTAGATTACATTAGCCAACAAAGAGCATTGACGTCATGGAAACTGAACTCAATGCGAAGAAGGAAAATGGAAAATATCTCCCTTTGGGAGGAACCTGCCCTTGATATAATGTGTAATGTATTTAAAGCAGAATGCCATCGTCTTGTGATGAACTGGTTTCTCTCTTTTATAGCGCAGTCAGTCTGTCTGTCATTCTGTCTGTCTGTCTGTCTGTCTGTCTCTCCCTCTTCTCCTTACCTTTGTTGCAGTCTCTCCCCCTGCCTTTTTCACACTGATCTGAATTAGTGTCAGGGTCGCATTTCCTGGCACACTTACAACAGTTGCAGCCACTAAAGTGCTTACAGTTTCCATGGCAGTAGCTGAGCAACAATTGAGCAGCTGCGAGCACTCTTAGCTGCTGGTGTGAAATCTGCTGTCATCGTGCCTAAATAATCGCCAAATGTGTTTTTTATGAAGGAAGGCTCCTAGATATCAGCATTGTTAAATCAAACACAAAGATTAATGAAAAGAAGAATTGGACTCACATGCACCTTAGAAAATGATTGTGGCAACTGACATAAGCCAAGCTCTAGAAAGCTTCCACCTACAGCAAAAGAATGTTGTGAAAATGTGATTGTTTACAAAATTTGCAGTTGCTCTCCACAAGTGTCAGATGACTTGTGCACTTCTAGGTGCTTTCATAAATGATAGTTCTTGTCTGAAATAAGGAAGCAAAAGCAACATTTACCATTCCTAGTTGACAAAAGTATCTCTCCTTTGACTTCTTGATAAAATGAGGCATGGGTAATGAAACTTTATAGCAAGTGATGTGGCTCTGTCTTTGAGCCACTGGTCAGAGTTGGTTCGTTAAGATTGTAGGTGTTTGGACAACATTGTATACCTAATTGCTTTTTTGGGGTTACATTTTTTAGGGTGTGGGGGGGGGGGTGGGTGGGGGGAGTAAGAAAGTTCACAAGCTGCCCTTTAAAACCTCCTCCTAGATACCTCAACTGTTGGATTTTTTTTCTTTCCTATTCTGGGTAGAGCCGCAGAATTGGCACTTTTAGGTTATTTGTATAATTTTGTTTTTGTCATTGTGTGATAACATGGAAAGAGGTAACACAGCTGTCGGAATTTATCCTGCATCACTTGCAGTTGTGGTTTATAAGCCTGTCTTAAAGGTTTAGTTCAGATGACAGGTCGTTAATGCCAAGATTCTCAAAAACTGACAACTCCATGTCTGAGTAAATATGGGAGATCAGTGAGAATAATAAGGTTGCGTGAAGAGAATTTGTTTGTGTTTTTTTGAGAGAGAGTAGTTAAAGACATTCCGTTTAAAAATTCTGGTAATACAGGTTGAGCATGCAATCTTTCTTACAGAGAATAAAAAGAATCAGCTATCATTGTGGGAGGAATGTCAATGCATATTTAGGGGGCACTTCCTTGTGCAACATAGATTTAGCAGTGGATGAACAATCCCTAGGTTACTTCTACAATATCAGTCTACACTGTTGCTGGTGTGGAGGAAATTGCTCTGAAAAAAACCAAAAAAACAAACAAACAAACAAACAAAAATCTGCCAAGTGCTTGCTAGCTTGCACGCTGATAGCTACTTAATAGACATGATAAGGTTTGCTGAATTTGTCAATACGCTGTCTACTCTTTCCAATGCTGGCTGCTATACTGTACATCAGGGTTGCTAATGACAATTTGTTTTCATGCAAAACCCCTAGGAAGACTGTGCTGTGTAATCAAAGATTGTTTCATGGAACTGAAGATCAATTAAAATAGATAAACCATCTATTTTGTGTGCTAGGTATCATGCCGACTTTGTGCTGATGTCTAATATTGGAGGGATACTCCCATGCTTTGCCTGAAGATATAATTCACCAGTATGAATATGTGTGTTTATTACACATTTCCCCTTTTTTTTTTCCAGGATATATCCAAGAGGTTATCCCTGCCCGCTGACATGCAACTTCCGGACCAGTTTATAGAGAAGTACAGCCTTAGTCCTCCCTTTGAGAAGATGAGCAGGAGATCTCGGAGAGCATCACTGGTGAGTGAGGGGGAGACCACAAAGGCCCCGCCCACATTTGTTTGCAAATAGTTGCAGGGAGAGCACATGCTTAAAGATAATAAAAAGTTTTGGTACCTCAAAAGTTTCCTTGAATTTCCTTGTCTTAGTTTGTGTTTCAGGTTAAAGTACCTTTCATATAACTAACACTGTGAGACTTAAGCCAGGCTGACACTTGCACGATTCTGTGGCACGCATTGGCACGACTCGAGTCGTGCCAGTGTGCAAACTAGTCGTAAACTGGCGTGAACTGTGCGTAGACCCGTCGTGACCTGCGTGCCATGTCCGGACGAGAATTTTGAATTGTTCACAATTTTGGTCACGACTTGCCACGACAAAATCGTGGCCAAAAGTCGTGCAAGTGTCAGCCTGGCTTTACTCGCCCCAAAGTGCTCTCATGTCTTAGTAATCATGCAATTAACTGCGACAAGCAGCCCCATACGCATAGCGACCAGCAGTCCCATACGCATAGCGTAATCGGGCTTCACATTGTAGCATTCAGGATCATGACAGATTTAGTATCGCAGAATAAATGTCAACTTAAAATCCCAAAAATTCTTCAATTTGAAGACTTACCAATTAAGGTGAAGTATTGAAAACAGGCTTCAGGCAACATTTGGTTCTGCCTATAGTCCCTTTCTGTTCGAATTGATGACTGAATGTGACTCGGTCGAGAGGACCTTGGGAGAGCTACCATACACTGAATACTACAGCCAGTGCATGCGAACACATCACATGCGCACAAATTTCAAATCCATCAACGGATAAGATGTTTGTGTGCGCATGCGCTGGCCGTAGTAGTCAGTGTATGTAGCTCTCCCAAGGTCCTCTCGACCGAGTCACATTCAGTCATCAATTTGAAAAGAAAGGGACTATTGGCAGAACCAAACGTTGTTTGAAGCCTGTTTTCAATACTTCAACTTATTTGGTAAGTCTTCAAATCGAAGAAATTTTTGGATTTTAAGTTGACATTTACCCGCGATACTAATTCTGTCATGATCCTGAATGCTACAATGCGAAGCCCCATTACGCTATGCGTATGGGGCTGCTGGTCGCAGTTAGCTATGCGTACAATGGGCTGCACGCTGCTGGTCGCAGTCAGTGGTTTCGCACAATATTTATCAACGCCGTACGATGACGGCTCTGGTACGAAACCATTATTGCATGATTACTAAGACATGAGAGCACTTTGGGGTGAGTAATTCTCACAGACAACGTACTTTAACGTGAAACACAAACCAAGACAAGGAAATTCAGGGAAACTTTTGAGGTACCAAAACTTTTTATTATCTTTAAAGGCATAATTTACTATTTGCAGATGAAACAAAATCCCAGCATTAGTGCCATAAAATAGTTCTAAAATGTGAGTTAGGGATAGAAACAATCAGTGTAAAAATTTGATTCAGTAGAATCAATGTTAAGTATCGTTCAATATATACAAAATGTGAACAATAGTTATAATAAAAAAAAATGTTTCCAGACTACACCGTCGACAGTTAAGGTTTATTAAGAAAAATACTGATATCTCCTTATATTTTAGGCTTTATTGCAAAAATTTTATATGGTAGGATGTTTTGTGGTACAACAGACCTACTCATATGCATCAAATGTGATATCTTGAACATTTTTAAATCACTGCTCCCAAAGGTGAACTGGACCTTTAATGGGGTTTAAAAATGGAAGCTTGCCCAATGGGACAAGCTAGCCCAACAGGAAAAGCTAGCCCAACCGGGAGAGTACATGTACACAATTTGTACCAGGTGGTTGATGGGTTTTAAAAGGGAAAGCTAGCTCAATGGGATATCACCGAAAATTCTCAGTGGTAAGTTATGAGTGCCTATGAAGAATGATATTCGAATGTGTGTAAAAATGCCTTGAGGGCATCCTAGTTCACCTGAAAATGTTGACTTTTATGTAACTCTAGCATCGCAGCATTTAGTTCATTTGTTTGAACTCTGAAAGGACTCACCCCCCCCCCCCCAAAAAAAAAAAGATACTGTAAAACATGATATATTCGCGGCATGAAATTTTCGCGAATTGGAGCTGACAGCCTTTTTCATGGCGTGAAATTTTCGCGAAGTGCCACTGGCGTTCAATGCATATAGTGTAAACAAGGACTTTTGCGTGCATTTTAATTTCGCGAATCTTGGCACTGGCGAAATTCGCGAAATTAAAGTGCTCGCGAAAATTCCTCGTTTTACAGTACTTTAATTTGCAGGATATGTGTAGACTGGTAATCATTATAATTAATATTAGCAGAATCGAGAAGAAAGGAATTGTTTTTGAATACTGGTAATTAAAAGAAACAATGTTATGCACGTACAGAAAGAATGAGATTGTGTTGTTTTGTTGCCTCACTATTACATGATAGAGGTTGCCATCATTAAACTCCTGTAGAATATCGTGACAGGTATTTTTAACATTGTTGATGCTGCTCTCGAACAAAAATACATTTTGTAGGCTCATTGGAAGAGAAAATTGTGACTCACAAAAGATACGAAGATCTTGTTCATAGTTGTGATGTGGCATTTAGACAGGTATTCAGGCCTCTTACGAGATGACGACAACTACCAGAAATCAGGGAAGTTAAAGCCAGTGTAATTTTATACTTAAATCCAATTATGGTACCGCTGTAAAGATGGCAGCTCTTAATGCAAGTGATTGCTGTTTGGATTTTTTTTCCTTGCAGTAAAAAAAAGATGAAATTTGTGTGGTTGTAATTTTGCTTACTGCAAACATTTTACTAAAGATGTTACATGTTTACATTTTCAAAAGAAAGAAATTCAAAATGACAGGTGATTGATTGAAGTCATGAGTGATGCATAATGACAACTTGATTAGGAATTTTCCGGTCTGTGTAAGTGAGGTATATGCTACCTTAACGGCGCAGCACTATGATGGGCCTTGAATGGGAGAGAAGCCAAATCATAATATTGGTAATATGTATGCGGCTGTTGTGGACAAACACAGCCCTTTATGAACCTATCACTTTACCTGCCAGCAGATTGTGAGCATGGGTCACGTATGTTTCATCAAGGGGTGTGTACACGTATGCTACATCGCCTCTCTTGCTTCATGAAAGAGAAAAGCAAGGACTGATTTATAGTCATTCTAGGTGTTTAGAATCCATAGTTTTCTGTCATTTCTTTATCATTTCATATTTGAATACATGTGTATGTTTGTATTTATATAAGGTCTGGATGCAAGATGATGAGTTTTCTTTCATGTACTGTTATTGAAGGAGACATTTAAAAGATTAAAAACAAGATAAGAAAAGAAAAAGTGTGGGAAGTCACAATACTTTGTACAGCAAGTAGATCCATGGAGAAAATGTAGTAACCAAGTCTTTCATTAACTACTGATATATCCACAAAAAAAAAGAAAAAGAAAAAAAAAGAATTGCTGATCATGCATTATACTGTAAAAGTGGATATTTTTGCGTGATTAATTTTTTTGTGCTTGGCTTGGTACGATGAATTTCATGTGTTTATATTTCGCGGAATCAGGACATGAATTATTGGAACATATGGCATGCAAAAATATTCCCGCTAGCTTCTGGTTGCGAGCAATGCACACAAATTTCCACTATTACAGTATATTGACCTGTATGCATACAGCACTGTCGGATCATAGTGCTACATGAGTGCTACATGAGTGCTTGATACAAATTAAACTCTACTCTACATATTTTATTTACACTGTATGTACTTAGGGTTCTGTTTTAGTATGTGTGTATTTGTATTGCCTTCACAGTCTATGATTCAGGACCAAATATAGCTGTTGTATTTGCATAGCATTTTCATTACCAAATATTTGCAGGTTACTCTGATATACACATATATATGGTTTATAGTATTTAATGTTTATTGCGCAAGGTCGAGAGTGAGAACCTTTGTTGCCACTGCAGTAATGTGTTCAGTGAGCACTGCCATTTATGTGTTAAAAGAATCGATTCTGATAACTCATTCATAAAAGTGTATATTGCAGCTTGTCATAACGTTGGTTGATACATGACGCTGCTCCTGAGACCAATCAGTCACATACAGTAGATCACATGTATGGCAGAAAAGTTCAAGGATGTTGTTATGATGTAAAGTGCTCTGCGCCTAATGGAGCTCTGTGCCTAATGGGAGGGCACAGTAAATGCCAAGTATATTCATGTACATGGTGATAATTACAACATCAGTCTTATTAATGCATAACACTGCAGTTGTTTACACTGTGCAGCATCGGTGGAAACATGAGAACAAATGAAATCAGGGTAGATAGCAGGAAAAACCAACAATGTGTACAGTGGTACTTGCAATTCAGTATTAAAGTGCAGTGTAGTCCCAGAAGGTTTTCATAAGTATTTTGACATTATCAGAATTCACATGTTTCCAATGAGGAGGGATGGAATTCCACCAGAATGGATCTCTGAGGGAAAAAGCTGCTCCCTTCCCCCCCACCCCCCCCCCCAAAAAAAAAAGAAAAACCCAAACAAACAAACAGTGCACAACACACAGGCTTTTAGTAGAGATAGCTTTGTTACTTTTGTGACAGTAGTACTGTTATGAGATATTGTATGATTGCTGTTGTGCAGTATTTCTTTGTGTGTGAAAGTACTTGGATCTTACATATTGTGGATAACATAATATCTACTGTCAGTTATACTGCATCTCACATATCTAATGCTGTACCTCTTCAGCTCTGTGAGTTAAAGCTGTACATCATTGCATTTGTGGATAATGTGAATAGTTCATCAGAGATGTGAACTGTTACTTTTTTGCAGTATTTTATACTTTTTTTTCTCCGAAGTACTGCAATTTTCATGGAAAGTAAAATTTTTTTCCGAAATTGCATTACTGCACATGTCCATTGCAGAAAAGGAAAAAATACTCTTTTCCACCAGAAACATGCATTGTACCTTTTCATCCCTTAATAGAACACTGTATAATGCTGCTGACTAGTTTTGGCATCCTTGGTTCAATATGTAACATAATAAGACATTTAGAAAGGAAAAAGCCAGTAGTAGTAATGCTCACCACGCTTCTGACTGTCTTCTATTCCCCACTGCAGTCAGAGATAGGCTTCGGCAAGATGGAGACCTACACCAAACTGGACAAGCTTGGGGAGGGGACGTATGCCACAGTATTCAAGGGGCGGAGCAGGCTGACGGACAACCTAGTGGCCCTCAAGGAGATCCGGCTGGAACACGAGGAAGGTGCTCCCTGCACGGCAATAAGAGAAGGTAGGTCCTTGAAGGGAGACTGCAAGATAAAAAACAGTCTGGCGTCAGTATTGAAGGTGAATTACAAAACCATTCAATTCATCAACACCAACATACATGTGCCATGATAGCCAGTGGTTGTTACCAAGGGTTGTGATCACCAATCACCTTGTGTGCAGAGTGGCAAAGGCATTTTGCTATGAAAAGAGAATTGGCAAATATTATGTAAACCAGTGGTGTTTTGTCTTCACCATTGTGTACACAATGTAGGATTTGTGGTGCATAACAGTGATATTTCAATTTCTTTCTATCTGTTAACCTTTGATACATGTACCTTAGGTAGGCGGTACATTACAAAATTGTATGTATGTTTCCTAGACTTGTGGCTGAAGACTTGATGTTGTGTTACTTTTTGCCTTTATGTTTTGGATTTTCATCACCATCTCCATGATACTAGTGACTCTCTTCAATTTTATATCAAGCTTTGGAAGGTTATGACGAATGTTGACGGTAATGGTGGCAATACAGATGTTACAGTGACTTATTAGTAGTTTTATAGCCGCAAAAGTTTCCACCTTTTCAGGATGCATGTCTTTATCTACAAACTGTATTTAAATATACATTTTTTTTTTCACTCTAAGAGTGTAACTCTCAGCAATATTGTCTTCTTTTTAATGGGGGGGGGGGGGAGAGTGTTTGATTGTATCATAATAACAGCAACACCACAACTTGACACCAGACCATAATGTCCCCCTTTAATGGTTTGACCTAAGAGGAGATTAGTGGATGCTGTTTAGCTGTGAGAAGGCGGGCCCAGAGAAATCCAATCACAGGCTTCCTCCGTGCTTGCTGCCTTGTCTAAGTGGATCTCCTGCCTAGCAACGGTGATCAAGTTTTAGATGCTTCTTGATTCAAGGATAAAATTTCAAATGTTAGGCGTTCAAAGATGTAAACATGACTGTTGGACGAAACCCACTTTCCCTGTCACGCCACTCCCAGTGACAGGGACAAGTACAGATATTTGCATAGATAACTGGAGCTTGGTAGAAACGTGGTGTACAGTCCAAGCATGGTTTTCTGGAAGCTAACATGAAAGTGACAGAAAACAAAAATTATGTTTTTCATTGACTATTATTAGACGGCAGACATTAGAAGACACGTGCACAGATAAGGTTCAGAGAAAACTGTAAAGTTTATAGTTTTAAAAAGAATGGAAAATAAAGATGAAAGTGGAAACACAGGAAATTTTTCATGAAAACTGAAGGGAGAATGATGGTAGATCCACTTTCCCTTTTCGTTGAGGACAAACATTTGCACAGATGTCATTGAGCAACGTGATTTTATACTTTACTTTAAGTATTCCAGCTACTGTAAAAGTGGAAATTTTCACAGTGTTGAAATTTCCACGCATTTCGTGCAACCTGATACTAGCGTGAAAATAAAAGCACGCGAATATTTTTGCTTGCCACATGTTCCAGCAGTTGATGTCTTGATTCCGTGGAATTAAAGACACCCGAAACTCTTCTTACCCGGTCAAGGGCAAAAAATTAGTCGCGTGAAAATATCAACTTTTACAGTATTTTGGGGTGAAGTAAACTTACTCACATGACAATTAAAGTTGTTCTTTAAATGAGCATGTGTCATAAGCAGAGATCTATAACATTCTTCTTCTTCTTTTTTTTTTTTTTTGTTGAAGAAAAAGATCAACAGGATACACTTTATTTTCAAGTCTCCTAACTACTTTATGAGTTGTAGCTGCAGGTTTTATAGCAAAAGTTTCATTAAGATAGATGTTTCACATTGACAAGTTGGTAGTGCCTATAGATCTTGTTTCTGATGTGGATGTGACCTCTTGACCTTTGATACTGAGTGAGTGGGAGAGTGAGTATGAATCAATGACTTTGCCAGGAGTCTATGGAGGTAATTAGATAAGGGCCTAATGAATTGTCCAGGATTGGACAGTTGTACTCAGGCCTCAGAAGCACATGTTCTGATCTGCAGATGGAACCTGTCATGACACATATTCGATATCATTTTTATCAACGCCCGATAGAGGGGAACGTGTTGTAATCCCTCAGATTTGGCTTGGACATAGTCATATCTCCTGAACCCATTAGTAACCTGGATGTTTCATTTCAGGGTTAACCTATATTTTTGGTTTTCCTGCTGCTCAGCAAAACTGAAAGTGTTCGAAAGCTGCCAGGAAATCATAGTAGAGGTTGCTTGTGTCAACCATGAGAGGCGTGTACTGCAATGTTTGTAGTTTCATGTGTATACCAAAATACGTAGCCTGACTTGAATTCATCGATGAAAGAGAAAGTTGTCAAATTCTGACAATTTCAAGCAATTCCAGGCAAAAGGGACTTAACTGGTACTAATTTAGATGACTCGATTTCACTACAGCTGTAGCAACAGTTAAGAAAGTGCTACTATATGTGATATTGTATCAGAAGATGTTAAAATTGCAGTGCTAAGGTATCATCCAGTGCTTGCGTAGTATTGCATCTCGATCTGTTCTCATTAAACAGCGTTAAGTTTTTTTTCCTCTCTTTTCAGTATAATCTTTCTTCTTGTTCATACTGTCATTCGTTCATTCCTTCGTTCTCCCTCTCTTTCCATCTGCATCTCCTCCTTATCTCATGTGCAGTCCACATTTAAACGTTCTGTCATTCCGTCTCTCTCTTCCAGTGTCTCTCCTCAAGGGCCTGAAGCACAACAACATTGTGACTCTCCATGACATAGTGCACACCGAGAAGTCTCTCACGTTAGTCTTTGAATACCTGGTAAGAAAGTCACCGCTCCTAGCCGTATTATGTCCCTGTTTGCCCCATCGCAGCCATAATCTATGGATCATCATCAGCCAGCGGAAACGCAACAAACAAACCCCCCAAAATAAGCAACTTGATATGTTTTGATCAAAACTGAGACCAACAAATATTGTTGTGCAATTCTAGCCAGAAAACATGCAACAAGTTTGCGTTTAGTATTCCTAAAGAGTGAATTTTGAATTAAATTGCTAAAATCATACTCTGTTAATCAGTAAACCTCGCAGCAAACTTGTACAAGTAATAAGAGAGTCCGATTACCAGTGATTTCTGGTTGTGGATTTGATGAATTATCCAAATTTCTCCTTGGCCTAGTACCTCCCTTTAACTCGCACACCAGGTCTGTTTTGTAGACAGTACACTGAAAATGAAATGGAGGTAAATTTCCATAGATTATTCCAGCTTGTACGTCGTGGGATTTCTGATACATGCTTTACCACTTCTGTGTGTATTAGGTGGTCATTGATATATTACTTTCACTTTTTTGTTTAGCTTCATAAGTGCCATGCTGACAGTGTAAATGTTGATGGACTCTTCAAAATTCAGTCATGTATGCTCTTGGAATGTTGTCCACTATTGCACAAAATGTGAATGGTCCAGTCATATTGGGGAAATTGTTATGGTTTGGGGGTTCTTGTTGTTGTTGTTGTTGTTTTTTTGTATGATTTGAATTATGGTGACAAATCATCGGTGTCAATCTGAATTTTACAGATGTAATTGGAGTTGTTAAGGCTTATTGGTTTCTTACTGAACCTGCACCTCTCTTTCTGTTTTTTTCGGGGGGGGGGGGGGGGGGGGGGGTGGGGTGGGATATATCTTTGTCTCTTTAGTTTACTGCATTCCTGTTGTTTGCTATGTACTTATTCCACTTTATGTGCATGTCTATTTTGTTGCTTGCAGGAAAAGGACTTGAAACAGTACATGGATGATTGTGGAAATATAATGAACATGAACAATGTTAAGGTGAGTTACATTGAGTTACTCGCGTTACATTGTGGAGCGGTAATGCTAGCCTTTGATCTATCCTTCCTTGTGCCATTTTGCTTTTCTCGATGTGATAATGCCTTTACAAAGGGAAGAGCAATTCACATTCCTTCAAACGTGTTCAATTAAAAAATGCAACAATGGAAAGCAGCACCAACCAGCACCAAAAGAAATATTTATTTTTTTATTATTTTTTTTTTTTTGAGACTACCAGGATGTCAGAGACCTCGTGTTTGCAAGCTCATGAAACAAACCACTGATGTGCACCGGCTTCTTGTTGGCAACTGTATTGCATTATGATGTAAGGAATGCCAGTGGTTATTGTTGTTAAACTTCAATACACACCCGGAGAGGAAGTAGTGTATGCTATTTTTTGTTTGTTTGTTTTTTGTTTGTTTATTTTGATTGTGTTTTTTTTTTGTGTGTGTGTTCGTTTTGTTGGGTGGGCGTGGTTTGCTAAAAATTTCAATATAATGTATAATATTACAAAATCTCATGATGTCTTTGATTATTAACAGATAGGAAAACAAATGAAGAAGATGAGATTACATTTATATTTGTGACTGGCATATCTTAGGGAAGGGATATTTATTCTCACTAGCGTTCTACCGCGGGATCCCGCAAATTTGCGGTAGGACGATTTGCCGAACGCGTAATACGCGCTGAACGTTTTTTTCCTCGCGCAGCGGCAGGGGAAAAAAAATCGTGCGGAGGAACGCGGTAGGACGCCGATCGTCCTGCCGCGGTAGGACGGGCGTGATTCATTCTTCGTGTGCACGCAACTACGGGCAGATACTGAAGTGGTGCACGCACATCCTTTCCCCGTCGATCGGATCTGTGGAACAACCTTTGTAACGTTTGATGCATGTACGATACACTCGTACACTGGCGCTGAAAATCTAGTTTTGATAATACATGTATCATGTTGTAGTGTATATTTGGGCGGCTCGTGTGTTTCACGCGGGGTTAGTAACGGTGCGTTTCAATTTTTGAGTTCTCACGATCGTATTAAAACATAGACACTGTGGTCTTTCTTTCGATCTCAACATCAGCAAAACTGCGTTTGACTTGTTTGCACTTTACGAATTCTTTGAGCTCTGTCACAGCACGATCATGACAAAGTTTTATCAAATTCTTTCGAAATCATGCTCAGCAAAACTGCGTGTGATTTGTGTACAAATATACAATCTAGCAAATTATTTGGGCTCTCTCCAGCACGATCATGACATTTTTTATCCAATTTTATCTTTTTTTTTGTTCGATCTCACTTTCAGGAAAATTGCGAGTATTATTTTTTTTTCTTTGAGTTTGTACAGTACGATCATGACATGTGAAGTAAACTTCAATCTATATCACACACTTTCTCATATTATAGTGTTAGTAAAGTTTGGCAAGCGTTTTTTGACCGAATCGGGCAAGCAAATCATTTTGAAGTCATCCTTTTCCCCCACATTTTCCCTGAGCTCCAATATCAATAAACCCATAAAAATCGAGCATACGGAAGCCCTAAACTAACGACTGTCTAGCGCTGCCACGCAGTTTCAACAACTTTCTAACACTTACTTTTCGATGAAACACGAACACTCGAGAGATCGCTATGATCGGAAGTATACGAGTTGGAATGTACTTGAATATTCCATTGCAATTTGTGTGTGAATAATATTCCGTAGTGACAAAGCCCAATATTTTGGCAGTAAAAGTAGCCACAGCAGAGAAAACTGCGCCGTTTTCTGCTCGCCGTAAGCTGTTTGCAGGTGAGTATAGGTGACCCCCCTCGTAAACAGCCATACAGTAACTGTTTGTGCACCACGTGTCTGTAGAGCACGCAGTGTGGAATTCGGAGAAACAAAACAGAACGCAGTCACGTAGACAAAGTTGTGAACACCAACTTGACCAAGAAGGAAAACATGAAAGATCCCACGATGGCAAGGTGCCAGACTTGGGGAAGGGTGGGGTGGTAGAATAGAGAGCATTCAACAAAGGAAACCGCGCGCACTGGTGCATTCCTGGAGGTTATTTACAGTCTGGGGCCAGGGGGAAAGCAAGTCGAAGACCGAGGGCGAAGACCAAGGATGTCAAACATTACGATTGTTATCACAGGCTATTTTTTTCTTTTTCCTCTCATTTCTTATCTGTATGATCTTTCATTTATCGGTAAAAAAAAAACAGTAATTGATGTCAGGATTCAAATAACTTTTTTTTTGTGTGTGTGTGTGTGTGTGTGCCTTATTTTCTTTTCTGCTAAATTATATATCTTACCTGAATTATCACCACTGATCGGGAAAAAAAAACAACAGTAACTGTTCGTTTCTCACAGTTCACGACCCGATGTTTTTGTTTTTCTTATAAAGAAAAAAAAAATGAAAGAGAAAAAAAGTTTCGGTTTTCCGAAGGTTCGCTTTACCAAATATGAAAAAAGAAGAAGAAAAGTTTAGTAATTTTGAAGGTTTGTTGATTCGAAAGCGAAACACAATGTGTAATTCTGAAGATTCCGCAATCCCGAAACTATATAATAGGCCCTTAGTTTCGTACCACACAGACCTTTACATGAGAGTTCGTTTTAAGATTATCAAACTTTTTCTCAGATTTACAAACCCTGGGAATATTCGTATTAACGAACCCTTACATTTTCTTTAAAAAACATCTGGAGATTTTGCGTGTTTCAGATTCGAAATAACGGGGTCATCACGAGACCGACACCCACGACTCATACAGCCCACGAGTTCGACATTGAAAACAGGTCCATGAGTCATACAGGTCACGAGTCATAGAGCCCACGAGTTCGACGCTTGACAAATGAAGTTCATGAGTTCGACACTCGGTAAAAACGGCTCACGAGTTCGACATGAATAAAAACAGCCCACGAGTTCGATGGATACAACACGGGATTTAATGTGTCGGTCTCGTACGCCTTTTTTGCTTACGTTAAATGGGTTTTTCAAATACCGGTTACTGATTGGGTAAACACAGTCACGTGATGAGGCACATTGGTTATGTTCGCCCATGGGCAGCCTGTCCCATTTTTGTAATGTTCTCCCATGGGAAAACATTTAGGATAAATTTGCCTATTCCGTATACAATGTGAAAATTAAAGCAGATGACCGATAATCGTAATGCGTACGAAAGTGTGATAATTTGACTAACCCATATAGGCCTAATCTAACAGATGATGACTTTTGTTGTCGGGAACATGTACCAAACATTCCACCATCAGGGTTTGAAACACTATTTCGGGAGACTGTAAGTTCCTCGACTTCGTCTCGGGACTTATAACCTCCCTCAATAGCATTTCAAACCCTTCGGATGGAACATTCGGTATTTTCCCTCCCCCGCCAGTGGACATCATCTATGTCGAACTCAGGGCTGTATGACTCGTGAGGTGTATGACTCCTGGACTGTATATTATTATGTAAATATGACTCGTGGGTGTCGGTATCGTGACGTACATGCACCCGAAATAACGGAACATCAGAATTTTCTTTCAACGGAATAATGAATACAGTGCCTGAAAGAAATCAACCACTCTAAACCAAAAGATATACTTATTTGTTACGATTATATCTCCACGTTTTCTATACCTCCTTGTAAGGTATCACTCACTGCTATATGAATACTCCTCGATAAAAAGTAAACTATGTCGAACCATGTAGTTAACTTATCTTGCCTGAAAGATTTTGTCTTTTCTTGGTTATCCCTAATAACCAGAAGGTTCGATAATAAAAAAGAATAAATATATAAAAAAAATGAGAGGAAGAAAGGATCGAAGGTTCGTTCATTTGATAACGAAAATTGATTCGGTATACTGCAAGTTCGTTTATCCGAAAAAGTTTCGTACGACGTGATTCATTCTCTGATCAACGAATCTTATTTCATTTCCAGAGAAACGAACCTTCGGAATAATGCCACAAGTCGGAAAAACGAACCTTGTTGATTATTTTCACATTGACAAACTTCTATAGTCGGCAGTGGGAGTCTGCGTGTATCGGATTTGCAATAACGAACCATCGGCATAACGAACCTCCTCCTTCTTCTTCTGTCGGAAAATGAACACCACGCCTAGAAATTATCGATAGTGTCGAATAAGAATGAAACTGATTTCTTATACCTCAAAGATTATTCTTTTCTGAACTTTCTCCCAATGCCCGAATAAAAACAGTGGTTTTAGAGCGTGTTGCTCTGAAGGTGCTTTATTCCAAAGGTTCGTGAATCCGAAAATGATGAATGATATGGCCTATCAAATTCTCCGAAGGTTTGCCAATCCGAAATGAAGGTTCGATTTTCTGATGGTTCGTTAGTTCATAATAATAATAATAATAATAATAATAATAATAATAATAATAATAATAATGATATATATATATATATAATGGTACTGTTCGTTATTCCGAAGGTTCGTTAATCCGAACATTTGTGGTGTTATTTCGAAGGTTCGGTAATCCAAAAATGAAATAAGGTTCGTTATTCCGAAGGTCCGTTGATCCGAAAATGAAATAGGGTCCGTAACGAACCTTCGGAATAAAGAGCTTTTATTTCATTTTCGGATTAACGAACCTTCGGAATAACGAACCTTATTTCATTTTCGGATTAATGAACCTTCGGAAGAACGAACCTTTGGAATAACGAATCTTCAGAACAACGAATCTTCGGACTAAAGAACCTTCGGAATAACGAATTGTAACCATAGTGTGTATATGTTGAAAATATGGTGTTATGTTGAGGCGCATGTAAACACAATGTTACCTACAAGAACACACGATTCACAAACTGGAATACAATCGTAATCTCAATTTGTGGAATTGATGAATTATATATCTACTCCTGACATTATTGTGATGAAAGAAAAAATATCTGCTTTTTTGAATCTCTCTAAAAAAAAATCGAGTGAAAATATTCACTCTCAAAGGATTGAATACAAAAAAAAGAGTGAATTTCGAGTGAATTTTGAGTGAAAATGTTCATTTTCACTCGTTTTAGAGTGACCTCAGGGATCACTCCAAAATCTTCGAGTGATCCCTGAGGTCACTCCAAAATGAGTGAAAATGAACATTTTCACTCAAAATTCACTCCAATTTCACACTAAATTCACTCTTTTTTGTATTCACTCCTTTAAGAGTGAATATTTTCACTCGATTTTTTTTTAGAGAGTACATGTGTGGCGGAGATGGGTTAAGATGATAGGTGAGTGGTCGAGTCACGACTTGATAATGTTTTCATCAGCGTATACTCCATTACAAACAGTTCAAAAAAATGGAGATATCAAGGAATGAAAATTAAATGAAAACACGCACCTATACAGAATCACGCACATATCCGTTTAAAGCTGACAGACATGGTAGGCGTGGGTGCTGTTCGTTTTTCCGAAGGTTCGTTAATCCGAAACACACAAATTCCCTATAATACCTAGAGAATCCGAAAATGAAAAAGGGTTCGTTAATCCGAACATTTTGTGGCGGTATTACGAAGGTTCGTTAATCCGAAAATGAAATAGGGTTCGTTGTTCTCAAAGGTTCGTTTATCCGAAAATGAAATTGGGTCCGTAGCGAACCTTCGGGATAACGAGCTTTGTTTCATTTTCTGATTAACGAACCTTATTTCATTTTCGGTTTAATGAACCTTCGGAATAACAAACGTAATCACTTTTTCAGATTATCGAACCTTCGGAATAACGAACCTTCGGACTAAAGAACCTTCGGAATAACGGACCTTCGGAATAACGAACTACAATCGGTAGGCGTAAATTCACACACGAATACACGATATACACCAAGCGACGAACTGGAATATAATCGTAATCTGAATATGTGGAATTGATTTTATCATTATTATTTTCATTTTTTCCTCTTCCTCTCCCTTCTTACGAAACTGTGATGATGAAGAAAAAAAATAATTTCTGCTTCTTGTAGTTAATTCATTATTATTACACTTGTGTGCGAAGGTAAGGTTATTCCGAAGGTTCGTAATTCAAAACAAATTTTCATCAAATACAATTATGTGCTCGTAAGCAGAAATTAGTAGAGACATACTCAGCAGCTCCAAAATTCGTATTTTGTCCTAAGAATAAAGATTCCTATGTTCACCGTTCATTGACTGCTTTATGTTATACCAAGGACGCAATATCTGATCTCCAAAAGCTTCGGAAGGGAGGGGAGGGGGGGGGGTGCGGAAACTCCAACTGCCTTTCAGGGGAGGGGGATACTTTGATCTTCTCAAGCGAGCTTTTGTGAGAGCGAATGCAAAACTTTTTTGGGTATTTTTAATTATCGTTTACTATAAAACATAGACATGCGTTGTTTTCAAGCTTTAAGTGTACACTCTAAAAAATACCTAGTCAGATATGACTAGAATCTCGTCGTATTTGACTAGATTATAGGATCCCAGGGGCACTTACTCTGTTCTAGTCATTTTTACTAGAAAAAACTAGTCACAGATTTTGAGTAGAAATCTAGTCAATGTTTATGACTAGAAAATCTAGTTGGTTTGACCGGTTTCTAGTAAAAGATGATTAGAATATACTGATCAGTTAATTGACTAGATATGTAGTCAGTGTTGTGATTCATGAATCTAGTCAAATTCAACTAGTTTCTATTCAAAATGACCAGAACATCTTTTCAATCTCACCTATCACACATCAGTCACAAATCAATTATGAATGCTATGACAAATTGTGTAACATTTAACTGACACAAATGCATATTTTATTCTGAACCAATAATCATCGGAACATGCTACTCGTAACACTGAGTATAAAGCTTGCAATGAATATTGCATTGATTCATGAACATTTATGATTTTTCATTCATTTTCTTTCATAACTCTCTCTTTGCAAATTGAAAATTCAGCATTATCAACAATGTGTGTAGAATACAAGGCATGTACACGAACGGTTTTTTTCCCCTCAAAATTAACATTCATTTTCACTCGGTCTTCCATGACATTCTACCTTGTCACATATCTCAAGTTTCCTAGATCATAACAAACGAGGCATCATGTAAACTACAATAATCAGGCTTTCAGTTGATAGCACATTTAACAATGGCAAGTTAATGATGATAGAGATCTAATTGATCGAACATGGGCTTACAAAAAAAAATGTTTCGGATAAAAAGTTCACATAGACAATTTGATAATTGATATTTGATAATATTGAGTGATTGATTTGATCAGGGAGCCCCACATACACACAGCTCTCCTGCATTGCGTTCGCACGCCCAGTCAATCGGCGAGTATAAACATGTATAGATAACGGGGATCAAATATTTGAAAAGAGTCAAAAAGTATGATTGTTCTCATTGGGTACGCTCAAACCCGGCCATCTTTGATCTCATACACAATGCTGAATCATTGTGCAGACTTCCATTCGGTTTGTAGATTCTGAAGTTGAACAATAAAACAATGAAATATCATTTTTGGCTCAAATCTCAAATTGCCAATGCTGATGAAGCCTTTTTTGATGAAGCATTTTTCTGAGGAAGATGACGGTTTTGAGATTCGAATTATGTTTAACTAAAAATGTCGCTATGGCGACTGGCATGCCTCCGCCATATCACATTATTCTCCATTAGGTGCAGGACATATTGCCAGTGTAAGACCCTATGTTACATGACTGGTACATAATGAATTTCTGGTGATTATACACAAAGTTCCATGACAGTACTTAAAGAGCCACTTTCAATATATGGATGAGCAAAATTTTAGCATTTTCACTTGACCCAAAACTTTTCCTACACAATCATTGTGCATTAATTTATTTGTGTATATTCATGTATGAATATACATATTTTCTCCGTATGAATATGGAGAAAGTAGTATAATTTCAGCATTCAATAATGCAATTTTAGCATTTTAAGGTGACCTTTGACCCTTGATCTTTGATTTCATGTCCCAAAACATCCACAGAGAAGCAATGTCAGGCAACACATGTACATTGTATATGCATTACGTTCCATGAAGATACCGTGAACCATTTCAAAAATATGAAGAAAAAGGTGAAATTTTAGCACTGTCACTCGACCTTTGACTTTTGACCTTTGAAACTACGTTGTTACTCTAACAAAGCATAGAATAAAAACGAATCAACCAAATATTATGATCTTGGTGTCATTTTCTTTTGCATCATATACACTATTTAATCTAGGCAACACAAAAAGGGCTTCTACAATAAGGCCACCAAAATCGACCATCCCTCCTTATTATGGCCAGCTCATATAAACCTGGACAATCCCAAAGAAAATTTCCACATGCCACAATCCACAAAATCAACTATATCTTCAGAAATAGATATGTGTTACAAAAACAGATCAATATACGATGTTACTGTTCGATGAACATTTCAATTCAGCGCCCTAGCTGGTGTACAGTGGAGCCCTTACGGCTTTACTCTTGCTCAACGAAGTTATTAAGCAATACAACAGAGGATGTTGGTGGACCATCACCCATTCCCAGCCCGTACACATACTTTTGCAAATATGTATGACTGCACTGCCAGCAGTAGTTGATGTCCAACACATAAGTAAGTTTGAAACATACATCTACTGCTTTCAGCAGAGATGTGCAAGGGATCGCATCTCCTTCAACAGCCACGAATGCCTGCTCCGGATTCTTTCTCTCCCCGAAGACCAGGACATGAGGTTCTCGTTTCCCTTCCAAATACATAGGCAGGTTCGTCCCATCTATATGTAAAAAAGCAAATAAAGAAATTTCTCTAATAGCTTTGATAAGAGATTAACAAACAGATAAAATACAAATATTCAAAATTTTGATCCACAACCAAGGCATAAAAGAGAAGTGCTTTTGAATAATCTAACCGATATAAAAACACAAACATCAATCAGTGTATCAAACATGAATTCTGTTGATACCATCATAAACATTGGGAGATTCATTCATTTTCTGAATTTGGAAAAAAAATATTGCCAATGGAAGCCCCCTTCATCTACATGATTTTGCCATGCCACTTTTATATCATTTTTTTTTTTACATTTCCTTCTGCACACCTCTATCTTCAGCCCTTCACCAGTTTATGGTTTTAATTTACTTGATCTTGCCTTACAATATATCAAGCAGACAGTGAGATAATTCCAGCTGCAGTAAACTATGGACATACGAAGCACATTTTATTATGGTGACTGTTATTGTTATCATTATCATTAGTAGTAGTAGCACTAGTGGTAATACTGTTATTAGTATTCTTATCATTATCATTAATAGAAATCCCATCGATTACTTACTAAATGAACAGGAATCAGCAAGCATTTTCAGAGCAATTTGACTATATGGTGAGTTAAAGGATAACTAAATGTCAATTAAAGGATAAAAGGAATGTGTTCACTTGACTGAATATATATAGATCTCAAGTGACAAATATTTCATAGCATGTCAACTGACCCATTCACACAACACAGGGTATTGCACTATTTTCAGTGTTAGATCCCTATTTCTATCATCACCTTCTCGACATTGATGAATGCAGGCATGCTCTCTTCCATAGTTGCACGCTGTACACTTCTCTGCCCCTGTTTCTTCACCCCAGCTGGAAACAACAGAGGAAGAACCTGTAGAGCCAGGTTGCTCTTCTCATCATCTAAGGAGAACACAAACATTAGCAAACAAGTTCATGAAATGTGGCACGTGGAGTTTTATTATCTTTTTGATACTTTCTCTCTGTAAAAATTCAAATGACAAAGAAGATACACATTTCAATTCCAATCATCCCTTATAAAGGTTGCATTCTCTAGAGGGTTGCATTTTTTTCTCAATCTATTACCAAAATTAGTTTTATTTCATTTATTCATATCAGAGTTTTTAATTTTAAATCTTTATCAAGACTCAGGAAAAGATTCATATTTTTCAAGGATTTCAAAAGATCAATAGATTATGTATCAAATTAAAGAACATTCAATGGTCTTTTAACCTGGTATTTGAAACAAAGAGAAACTTAATGCATGAGTGAACACATTCATTTTCTCTTCTAATGGATCCAACCCCCCCCCCCCCCGTCAAAAAAAAAAAAAAAAAAAAAAAAAAAACTACTACAGATGAATCCTCGACTGCACAGGGTCAAAATTTATGTCTCCACCTTTGCCAGATCAGGAATATGACAGTGTCATTGACATTACGTTTGTACGTAAACCATGCAGATTCCCCATCTACAGGCCAATGTTGTGATCCCAACTCTAATATGATCGTTGTCCCTCTCATATGCAAGTATGATTCATGTTTGATCCACCAAATAAATAGTTAGCACAAGAGTGTCCTTTTCACATATATAAACGCAATGACCTTGACCTTTAAAATTGTGACCCCAATATCTGCTTAGATCATTGTCCCTCCTATATAATGCATACACGAGTCAAATGGTTAAGTTCCCGTGAGAATTGTGCTATTTTCATGTAATGTGATACCTGAATGTGGATCTTCGACATTGAGAATCTTCTTCCACTGCACTTGTTTTTCTGCATATTCCAGAACTCTTGCTGACATTTTCGGCCATTTTTCGAAGAGGGCATCTGCAGAGTTCACTTTCGAAAAGTATCCGAAAGTCTTGATCAACCTGTGATATATAAAAGCAGAAGTTAACATGTAGGCACTTTCATTATAAAATTAACAAACCCCAATCATAACTTATGCATCATCAAAAATGGGATTTCATGATTAATTATTAAAAGATATTGAAAATTTCATGGTAAGAGCAAAGGGAAAACACATAGGATGTTCAAAATAAGACATTTTGGGATCAAAAGTCAAATTTATCCATTTATAAGATGTAACCACCTTATCCTATACTCATTCTCAATTACATTTTGGAAATCCTCTGGAAATTCATTTTTGAAAATGTATATCTTTAGGGATAGAATTGAAATATTTTAAGTTATGACCACTTTGATCCTGATACGTGTAGGTGCACAATATTTAGGTGTCCTAAAGGATACTTTTTTGTTTAACTTAAAAACTAGAAATGTCGTTATGCCACTAGCTGGTATGCCTCCGCCATATCACATTATTCTCCTAATGGGTACAGTACATATTGCCAGTGTGAGACCATAATATAACATGACTGGCACACAATCATTTTCTGGGGATTATACACCCAGTTCCATGACAGTACTTAGAGCCACATGACATCAGTTTGTCGAATTTCCCTTTAGATATGTCAGTGTCATTAGACTTTTAATTCTAGACGTAATTATAGTACATACACAGCCCTGTCGCTCAACCGGCTCCGCACGGCGTCTGGTCGGGCTATTCTAGACTAAGTCTAAAACTATTTTACACGCAAGTGCGCGCTTGCATAGTGAATGAGTGTGGACCTATTTCACGATAATGCCTCTAGAGCTTCTATTTAGGGGTTCTACATGAAGGCTAGACCTTTTGTCTGGAACTGGTGGTAGTTTCTACAGTAGACCTATAGATCCGAGGTCTAGGCTACCATTGTACCAAGCGCAAGTGTCAGTTAGATCTAGACCAAATGAGAAGAGGACTGAAAGGGCTTAGACTAGCAAAAATGAATACGTTGTAGTTAGAAGATCTAGACTAGATGTTCAATTACCAAGTATCTAGATCTATATTGTATTTGACTATATTTCTAGCTTATCGTATCAGGAAAAGATCAAGCAACTAAGACTAACTGCTAGATTCTAGTACGGTACTTTACATGCAAGTGCGCGCGTGCGAAGAAGTGAATGAGGACCTATTTCACAATATTATGCCTCTATACCTAGTACTTTACCTACATCCTTATACTATAGATCTACAGTTCTTCTACATGAAGGCTAGACCTTTTGTCTGGTACTACTGGTACAGCTGGTAGATAGGTCTAGGTCTACACTACAGTGCAGAGACTCGATAGATAGATCACCGGTCTATAGGATACCATTGTACCAAGTGCAGTTAGAACTAGGTGCCAAATAGATCTTGGACCGAAGGAAAGAGGACGGGTGGGGACCGACAGGGTTGAGCCAAAATGAATTAAGCCCCCTAAAATGACGGAGATCGGCTCGTTCGCCTGTGACTTGCGAGTGCGCGGTTGTTTGTGAATTCATTCGAAAAGTGAACCTTCTGCTAATTGAAAGGTAGTGAAGTGCGGTAAATCTGATTACATCATCGTAATCGTCTCTAACCAAATTAATAAAGACCTCCCAATATTGTAACAGCATATCTTACAATTGCTTGAAACCATATTTGTCACAAAGCCGATTTTGGGGGGATTCTTTTTTTTTTTTTTTTTTGCAATGTTCACCGATGTTTACGCTGCTAATCATCACGATCATTGCCGCCCAACAACGCAACGGTTCATGCAGCACGTTTTACACATTTACTTTTAGGCTAGGCGCGAACAATTTGAGGCAACTTGATAGGCCCAAGGCAGCAGCAGCTCTCCCCCGAGCTCGCCCAATTTTAGCGAATTATCTTTTTAGATAATACTGAATCAATACCTAATATGAAGCTGTACACTACAAGCTTCTAAACACGATTTAAAATATGCTACAAAATAAATACAGCGCTTACCCTCAAAATTTTTGATAAATTTGTCGAGGCCCCACTCAGAAAGCTTGTCATCCACAAACTCCATTTTGATCAAGTACAGTACGTACTAGCGTACGTACGTGGCGCTTATAGTAGCTAGGCGCGATGCGTTACATATACGCTCAGCATACACTCCTCACGGATCGTGCGATCGAGTACGCTTTTGCTCTCTGCCTGCGCCGCCATCTAGCTCTTTGCGTGCAGCGCGCAGACAAGAGCCAATCACGTTTCAAAGAAGTGTTGACAAGACGGTTCTAGCTAAAGCGTAAAAACGATTGACTCGATTGTAGTCAAATTTGCTTGAAAGTTGATAGAATTCTAGTCAAAATAACTAGAATTTAGTTGAAAAAATATGAACCAAAAATCTAGTCACAAAATGACTAGATATTTTTAAGAGTGTAAACATCACCATTTCCGAAGTATATTATTCCAGTTTTTTTCCCCTAACTATAATCTGAAAGTCTGCCACATGCATGATCGCTAAACGCCACGCTTTGCGTGGATGTGCCGAAGTACGAAACAGTTACAGCTCGTTATTCCGAAGGTTCGTTATTCCGAAGGCTCTTTAGTCCGAAGATTCGTTATTCCGAAGGTTCGTTGTTCCGAATTTCATTTTCGGATAAACGAATCTTCGGAATAACGAACCTTCGGAATAACGCCACAAATGTTCGGATTAACGAACCCTTTTTCCTTTTCGGATTAACGAGCCTCTAGGTATAGGGAATTTGCGTGTTTCGGATTAACGAACGTTCGGAATAACGAACAGCACCCGCACGAAACACGTGGTTTCACTCAATTCAAAGGAATGAGGTTATTGCAAGTTCGATGGATCGAATGCCCCCTCATGACTTAGTTGAAGAAATCAAGAAGTCTTTTACGAGCAAAGAAATAAAAATGAGAATGAAGAAAAGAAAAACCCTGAACGAAAGTTGCTAGCCAAAATATCTCAGTAAAATTTAGTGGAAATTTACTACAGTATATATATATATTTTTTCACAGGTAAAGTTCCTTCGAACTTTGAATAAGAATACGCAGTTTTGAGGGGCATGAAATTGTCATGATTTTGCTGTCTAATCGGGTACATGTAGCTCTCAATAAGCATGCGGCTGCATAACATTCTCGTAGTGAATTTGTCTCGGCATACGAGACCCTTCTTACTAGTAATATTTCTGTAATTCCATTTTTGATTGAGTGATTAATCAATCCCTTTTATAGTTCAGTGAGCATTAAAAATACTGGTATTCAAGTATATACAATCGACTGTTCGATGTTGTCTAGTATGGGCCAAAAGAAAGGCTATACACAATCATGATGTGTTGCTTAGATTTGCCAATTACAAGCTGATCGTTGTTCGGTCGATAAATTATTTCCAGGCTATGTAATACGCTGTTTATTACCAGAAGTGCGCGCATTCTTTCGTCTAGCACCTGGAGTCTGCCAACCTTTTTTTTGTGGAAATGCCCACAAGTGTGTGTGTCTGTGTGTGTGTTGGGGGTCAAGTTTCTTCTATCGGAAGAGACTGCATACGCACAATCAGCTCTTCGCTTTTATTTTACTGTCGTCAACGTTTCTTTCCCCTTATTCTTTGCTGGTAATGAACATCTAACCCTTTATAGCATTCGTAATTTAACCGAAAATAGAAAAGGTTAAACACTCAAACGGTTGGTTATTCGACAATTCCATCCAAGTTGTAAGTTCGTTTATCATAAAGAGCAATACATGTACATGTACTAGTATTTGACAATTACAACAGTGAAAGAAATGATCAAATTTTATCCTGAAATTTGATCCTAATGGCGATGTGGAAGAGAGGGAAACGTGGCAGATGGAAGGATTTTTTTTATCATTGAATTTAAAGAAAATTACAGATCACCAGTATATTTCATTTCGTCAAAACTATATCGTGTTTTTGTGTTTATGTCAGTGCGTGTATGTGGGCATACGTTTACTTGCGTGTTTTAATTCAACTCTCATCGTGTAAAATATCCCGTAATTATAATTACAGCAATTCTGCGCATCCCGAGAAAAAACTGAAAGATGTAGCATCTCCTTAATTGCTCAAAGTCTTGTACTACGCCTCCCCCTCCACCACCCCCACCCCTCGAAAACCAACCTAACATAGTGTGTTTGATAACACCGCTATGCTTCTCAAAAAAAAAAAAAAAATGATTAGAGAAGAAAACAACTGTACATTTCGCGTCGTAACGTGTTGATTGCACGTCGGTCTCCGTCCCACCACTCAAAGAACCATCTTATATGACACCGTGGGAGCTGAACATGAAAGTTGCGTTCTTCCCAGGCACGCACATGTTGAATGACAGCATGTGGTTATTGCGCACCTCGCATTGGACACATACTGAGTAGACTTCTGCAATAGACTGTTCACAGATTCTTGCAGACTGACTTGATTACAGTTGTTCTCAATCATTCAACTAGTGTACGCTTTTCTCTTCATATTGTTATTATGCTGTTAATAGCCTGCAGGGAAAACAACAGCTTGTTTGAAATGGAATTGTTGGGAATATATCACAGGTTACCACTGATTTGAGAAGAATTTGCTTTCCTGTCTTCCAAAGTGGTAGGTACAGGCAATCTCCCCTAAAAACCTAACCAATTTAACGTAAAATCCAGCGGTTTTCTTGGGATTGCAACGGTATTTTAGCAGCAGCCGATACTCCTGTAATGATAGGGAGATCAGGAACGAAATTGCTTATCGTTTAATACAACCTTGAGGGTCCTTACACACGGAATGAGTTGCCCGTCGAGGCGTGGTAAATATTCTGTAGGTGTATGTACCATTATATACCAGATTAAGAACTAATTTCCGTAAAACAGTATCCCGACAGTGAAAAGAACTGCCGTGTCGGTAAAATAATGTCAATGTGACGATCATGCTTTAGTAACAATGTACAAAATACAATCTACAAACTACAAGAAAGACATGATATTACATTCGTTCATCAGAAGTGAAATTCATCCACCAAAATTTACGTCTAAAGGCGAGTCTAAGCAAGGTGTGAAACCGTGCCACATGCCGTATGTAAATAATCATGACAGTTGTCAAAATACTGCTTCACGATGTCTTTTTTGTGACTTGTGTTTTGTTTTGTCGTTTTTTTTTTAAACAAAGGAGCTTCGATATTTGAAGCTCACTTTTCCCATTGGCATTTTAACATGTCAAACGTTGCACTCTCGCTATTCAATTGCCTGACAAACAATACTATGAGTCACGTGTAGATATTTTTTTTCAGTGATTTCGTTCATTTATATCAACACAAGACTCGCGAATTGTCATGCCATATTATATAGCTCATTTCACTGTCGTTAAATCAGGATTCAGGTACTACTAGTAATCACCCACTTCATCCTTGGATGTAATTATTAGGGCCTACACTTTATTTTTTGAGTGATCCCGATAGAATAGTGTTTCAGCTTGAAGGTTGCTCGACGATATTTTTCCACCTCATTTGTGATTAAACTGGCATCCATACGGCCACAAACGATTTCAAGCCGTGTAATTCTAGTCTTTAAAAATCGCCATACGCATCGTAGTACACCCAGCTTCTGGCTCTCGTTGGTTGCGTTGCTGATCGAGTTCTCACTTCTGTTGTTTGGGATCACGAGACGCAACCAATGTGGACGCAACACAACCAAACCGGGCTCCCACACACACGCACAAAGCATGAGACGTGACCAAAATGCTCGCGCGCACGTTGCCATTGCATGCTTATTTTCACTTTGAAAGCAGCGGCGGTAGAACGCGGAGGGACGCCAGTCGTCCTGCCGCGGTAGGACGATTTCTCTCTCACAGAAAAAAATCACCAGCGCGCACATCATGTCAGATGCGCCTATATACGCGTAAAATCGTCCTCGAGCGTTCCATGCGTCCTCCTGCGGTAGAACGCTAGTGAGAATAAATATCCCTTCCCTTATGCTCCTAGAATACATCATTGATATTGATTGATTTTTTCCTAGTCATTCTTTCCAATTAGATCATGTGAACGAGAGTGTGTGAAATCACAAGTATGATAGTTTCAAAAATATTCAGTTGGATCTGAAAATACACTGTATACCTACTACTGTTGATCTTTTATGGTTATGTGGCTTTCAACAGCCTGACTAATTTTTACCAAGGTAGGCAAAAATATTTTCAAACTCTAAAGATGAAAATTAGGACAGAACATTTTCATTTCTGAGAAATTTTGACATTATTGCAAGATTGTGAATGGAATGTTGTCAACAAAACAGTTGATACTTTCCCTGTACTGTTATTATTAACTTTACACTGCTAACTGTACGTGGCGTGACTTTCCAATAGTCCCATTCACATATGAATTATAATTCTATTTGCCACTGTTCACACATCGCTCTCCAAAAAATCATTGAGATGCAGGCAAAGTGCTTTTAAGCTGTGAATTGTGCATGATTTAACTATGACCGGAGCGCAACCTCTGGCACCCTAGTGTGGAAACCTAGTGTAGCGGGATGCATTGTGGGATTAAAAATTGTGTGAAGCAAATTATTGCAAGATTTTCAAGAAAAATCAAAATGAACCAATTTTCATGTAGCTATGTGTATTGCAAAATTTAACAATCTTTTTTTTTTTTTGTGCCTACACACAAGAATTTGCAGTTTTGCATCACATTGCAAAAGTTTAATCTATATCTAAAACTGTTTATTTTGGGTTAGTATGAACAGGACTAATGCCTGTAATTAGCTGGGTTTGGTGTGATGGTATTTTTCCTCCATAACAGCATCAGTTACGGGAGTAATTAGTTGCCTTCCAGACCTTGTATTCAATGGTGTGTGCAGAGTGCAATTAAAGGAGCTGAGGCCCAAGCTTGATTCCATGAATAGTCAAATGATTAATTAGATCCAAACCTTCTAACAATCAAACTGAGAGTCCTATCGCTGGGCTGTGGTGTCGCTGACAGTCCATGATTAGTTTTGATACAATAGGCAGGAAAATAGACGTACAATGTGAGTGTAGGTGCTTCAGTTGGCATCACACTTTCTCCCATTGTGTACACTGTATTTATACAATCTGTGTCTAAATCCAACTAGTCAGCATATACGGACAGCTAGTTCTCAAACCTATGTATGTATTGAAATGAAATTGAATGACAGTTATTTGATGAGGCTCAATTTACATACTGGAGTGAGCCCTCTTTGAACACAAGGACTGTGAATTTGAGTCTACATGCATTATTTTTCTCTGTTTTTGGTCACTCTTGGTACTTTCAAGTGTTTATAAAGTCAGTACTCTCTACATTATTGGTACTACTTTGCAACAAGATCGTAAAGGCCATAGATTTTCCAAACAAAGATTTGATTGACTTGATTTGAGTATTCTCATATGAAGTTTTGACTGTCAAATATCAATTATCAAGATTGTGAGGAAGATTATAAGTTCTGGAAAACAAGCAACTTCTTCTGTTTGAAAGAAAAAGAATACATCTGCAGTGCTGTTTTCAGGGCATCTGTGATTACATTCAGTTTTTTGTTTTGTGGTGGTGTTGTTGTTTTTTTCAGTTTCATCGCTTCCGTGTAATCCTTTTGTGGGAATCCGTACTTATGCTTAAGAATCATCCATTAACGCTTTATCCTTTCAAAGAAAAAGGGATCCAACTCTTTTGTCTTGTTAACAAAATGATGAATATCTCCTGCAATTTCATGCATACTTGATGTCCAAAGTATAGCATATGCGATGCATTGTCCTAGGCCGTGGATTTGCAGTATGAAATCTCCTTCACTCAACTGTGTATGTTGATTTACATCTCTGTATGCTGTGCTGCTGCAGCGTAGCAGTGAGGCAGGGTTTTTTTGTTTTATGTACACTTTGAGCCTGGAAATTCATCTGTCTTTGCTCCACTTGTCATGATATGTTTGTGAGATTCTGTGTTTCTGAGATCCTGTGACTTCAAAGTGAAAGGATGTTGATTTGCATCAAATGTCTGGATGGGAAAGGGAAATATTTGGACCAAGAATGAAGTGTTTTGTATTCTAGGTGGAGTGGGAGGGGAAGGGGAAGGGATGGGTGAAGAGGGGCGTGGAAGGGAGGGGAGGGGAGGGGAGGGGTGGGGGGGTGGGGTATTGGCCAACATTGCTACAGTGTACATTTTATCTTTAAGAATGGCATTAGAGGAGCATGCTGTAGACAGTATATGGTCTGGAGTGGCGCAGCAGATGCTGTATGTACTAAAGGAATACTGTGCAAGGTTTACAATTACATACCCAAGATGTAGCGTAGACCCTTTCTGATGTACAACAACCCACCAAGGCTGTTCATCGTCATGTCATCAGTTTATTAGAACTAGAAGGACACTATCATGTTCTACGATTTGAGCATAAATAAAAACAAAACAGTCAATATTCATGAAATAAAAAGCTTAGTTAATCGAAAGTGGGTAGATTTACAGTGTATAAGTATTGTTGCAAATATCGGGTAAAATAACACCCTTGTGGTTTTGATTTTTAACATTTTACTAAGAATAGAAATTATTTCAAATTGACACCGTAATGTAGGGGAGATCAAGCTGCATAATGAAGGGGAGATCAAGCTGTATAACGCGATACCAATATTGATACTAGAAAAAAAATTGTGATAATGCCCTTGTAATTCTCAGCCGACAATATATGAAATGTGTGTAATATTCATGATCTCTATTTAGAGAATATAGGGTTTTCCTGAAAAACTTGTGTAATGTAGATTGACCCACACCTTCTATCTCTTTTTTTTTCCCCCCGCCAGCTTTTCTTATTTCAACTACTGCGAGGCCTGGCCTACTGCCACAAGCGCCAGGTCCTACACCGAGACCTCAAACCTCAGAACCTCTTGATCAATGAGAAAGGGGAACTCAAGCTGGCAGACTTTGGTAAGTAAGGAAGCTAGTCCTCCACCAGACAAGTTTCCCTTCACACGTGAAACATCACCAGCGCCTTCCAAGCTGACAGTGCCACTGGTACAAACTTTATGGACTATAAATTGGCTTGGCTGATTTTATTTGATGTGTAAACACACCGACAATGTTACTATTTATACAGTCCTTCTTTCATTGGTTGTTTTGCATAGTTGGAATTGGCCTACTTTCTTAACTACTCATGTAGTGTGTTTTTTTTTTCTCTCCATGATGTGGATAAGAATGTAGAAATTTTGATGGTAAGTTGATGTGTTTCAAAACATTTTATCCGGAAACTGAATCATAGAAAGAGCAAGCTGGTCACCATACTTATTCATGATGATAACCAAAGTTTTGAGATCTCAGAGGAATAACATTTACACATTTGCATGCAGTCTGTGAATAAATGATGCTAGCTTCTGTGTCAGGATTTTTAAAATGTGTACTTTTGTTGCAGTTTTTTTTTTCTTCTTCTTTTCTTTTTTCTTTTTTTTTTTTGGGGGGGGGGGTTCAAGTTGCTGTTATAGAATGATAACAGGTGATACATACTATAAAGGCTTGTGGTATTCTAGTGTACTCAAAATTCAATAAGTTGGGAGTATCACTGCTGCTATTAGCCCTTTTGGTGCCACAGACTGTCAACAGTGTGTACAACACTATGGGGTTTTCTATTCCAATTGGCACTAAAAACACATGAAGGGTAAAAAAGCCCTTTCTAAGATACACATGTAGTGACATCCTTGCCAGCGATGGCAGTAGAGGATACATAAAATGAGTACTAAGGGTGATGATGAAAATAAAAGGAGTAATGTACTTGCACCATGCAGGCAAAGTGTGAATGAACAACTTTTTTCTGTGTGTGACCTGAATTCCATTTGACCCTAATGCTATGATAGCAGCTGATCAAACTTGTCAAATGGTTTCGAGAGGCACTGGCTAGGAATGTGAAGATTGTAGAAATTAAGATTCCATTTGAATTGTAAGGAGGATACCAGTAGCGATCAAATGTGTGTGACAGAAAGAATGATTTTTTTTGAGAAAAAAAAAAACGACAGATACTAGTAGAAAGAAAAGGATAAAAAAAAGTCTTGAAAGAAGGCATGCTGTTAAAGAGAGATAGATACTAGTAAAGAGAGAGAGAGAGAGAGATGGGGGGGGGGGGGGAGATTATACATTGACCAAGAGAAAAGTGGAAGGTCAAAAACATACTTGTCCCTGACAGACCATAATGAAGGAGAAAGGGGATGGAGATTAACGTTGGTGGTAAAACGCAGAAAGCAGTCATTTTGATGAAAAAAAAAAGTGAACTGGATGTGCAAAGAGGGTTGAACTGTGACTAGCGCTGAGATTGTAAACAGTCTAAATGTCAACGTATGCAAATTTCTGTTAAAACCACTTGCGGCGGGCGGGCGGTGAGAAAGAGAATGGGACAAAGTGTAAACATGATCGCGTGTCTGATATCAGACCTTCAGGTAAAAACCAAGCAGGGATCCTGCATTAGTTGTGTTTGTTTGCCCATGCAGTCATAGAAATCGAGTCAGACAAACAGATTGGAGGTGGAGAGATGAATGAACCATCCCTTGAAAAGCCTGCAGGCTTCTTCTTTTTTCACCTTTAGAGAAACAAATGAACAAAACAGAGACTGTTTCCTGCAAGTATTCATGAAGTATTTTCAACGTAATCAACAGCAGCTGGTTTATTCTGTGGAGACATTGTCATGGATGATTGGGTTTGAATGGCATTGTCTGTTTTGAGGGTGGGATTATGAGCAATGCTTTGATATTATCAAGCTACCCGTCATATTGCCTCCAGGAAAGTCCTTCATGGAAATGAGGAAGCCTTTAAACCTCTTCTTTCATATCCAAAATCCATTTATTAGATGACTATATCTTTAAGAGTGTAAACACGTGGTCTTATTCTTGTTACGACCTTGTTGTAACTCAAGAAGTCCAGGGATTTACATGTGAATCATCTATATAACTTGTGCCACTTCAGTTAAATTAGGTGGGAGAAAATGTTAGATGGGGAATGAAGAAAATTGCTATTATGTAGATTGCTATAATGGACATATATGTCACAAGCAAACTCGTGTTGTGCAAAGTTACTCTCTTTTTGGCAGGTTGAAGAAGGGCTAAGCTGCCCCTCTTAGTAGTATGTAAACATTGATTTGGTTCTTCTGTAAATCTTACAGGGGAGTGAATATACCTCAGATGTGCTTTGTAGGAATTTTTTTATGAGATGGACTTGTGGTACAGCTTATGTGAAGTTCATATAAGTCCCCATAGTATCTCAGTGTGTCTGTGCTTTGCTGCGCTGTTATAAGTAATGATTTTAATTCATCATGAACATGTAGATTAATCTCTTTGGCTGCAGTACAGCCTCCATCAAAGATTTTGATGCCCTTAAATTCTGGAATATCATGTATAACCCTGACTCTCCAATCTCTTGCAACTCAAACAGGTCTGGCCAGAGCAAAATCAGTACCTAGTAAGACCTTTTCCAACGAAGTAGTAACTCTCTGGTATCGACCGCCAGATGTTCTCCTGGGCAGCACAGAGTACTCTACGTCCATTGATATGTGGTAAGTACAACGACCTCATCATCAGCGCTATATTAGTAATATATGACTTTGGTCTTTCTTTGACCTTTACCAGGTCAGGCCAGCTTCCCGAGAGATGTTCCAAGCCCCTACCTGACCTCCCAAAAGCTACTAGAATAAATGATTAATCTTCTTCCCAAATCCAGATGAAGTATGATGCATTTTTGTCATGATGGAAATCCTCATTGTAAGCCATTTCTATTGTTAGATTTGACATATAAAGATTTCATGCAGCATCTTAATAGCAATTGTTACATGAGTGTTTGGAAGGGACATCTAACTCTTTGATTTAATCAAGCAGCATCATTTGTGCTGCCTTAATGAAAGAAATATTAAGTGCTTAAATGACAGTAAATTGCTCATTCACTATCATTTTTTTTTTTTTTTGAAAACCTCTCCTGATTTTTCAATAAATATTTTTGACAAAATGGGTGACATATGTATATGTTTGCACTGGAGAAGATGCCATAAAGCAATGGTATGTTGTGATGGTGTGTGTCTGTGGCAGGGGTGTTGGTTGTATATTCTACGAGATGGCGGCTGGCCGACCCCTCTTCCCCGGCTCTACTGTGGAGGACGAACTCCACCTCATCTTCAAGTTTCTGGGCACGCCCACCGAGGCAACGTGGCCGGGTATCACTAGCAACGAGGACTTCATCTCCTACGGCTTCCCCAACTACCCCAAGGAGCCGGTGGTCAACCACGCCCCTCGGCTGGATCTCCAGGGACAGGACCTCCTCGAGGACCTCCTCAAGGTATGAGATGGTGCACATTGCACCATGCAACCCATGAGATTTATATGCCGCCCTTTGTCAAAAGATTGAGCAATGTCAATTATTGTAAGGGACAATGACACCTGAAAAAAATGAATGTATCCTCTATTTAGCTTACTTTTAGTTAGATTTAAATGCAAAAGTTATAATTGTGTGGGAAAAGATGCCAGCTATAAATAAACGAGGCAAACTTTACCACTGGCTTCATGACTTGAGGTATACCAGAGTGAGGATTAGTATCGAATCATACTGATGAGTCTTCATCTCTTGAGGACATATGTGACAAATTGTATCAACATTGCTTAATATGACTAAAGCAAAAGGTCATAAATTTTGAGTTCCATTTCCCTGAATCAGTTTTTAAAAGGTTAATTGCAAAGTACAAACTACAAATATTAGAGGATATTTTTGTTCCATCACAAGTTGGGATAACAAATTTTTTCCCTTGTTGGTTGGATTTTATTTATATATTCACCATAAACCATGCATCAAATGCTTCTGGACAGTGGCATTTCTTCTCTCTTCCGATTCTGTTGTTTCATAGTTTGAAGGCAAGAACCGTCTGTCAGCGGCCAAAGCCATGAGACATCCCTGCTTTAATTGCTTCGGTCCCAGGATACACACGCTAAGAGATGGTGAGGCTACTTACTGCTTCTCAATTTTATCTGCCTACCCAGGAGCATTTCTGAAGCAAGGGAGAGAGATAGAGCGAGAGAGAGAGAGAGAGAGAGAGGGTGAAAAATAGAACGAGAGATTATGGGAAAATACAAAGAAATAGATTGATAGATTTAGATGAGTAGATAAAGACAAGAGAAAGAGAAGGACAAATATATTATATAACAGGGCTTGACACTAAAAAATTTTTCCTGGTGGCCCAAATGGGCCAATTAAATCTGAATCTGAAATTTTGGCGGCCTGAAAAAGACTTGTAGTAGCCCAAAATAAAAGGAAAATGTCTTTTCGAATTGCAGGTGCCCACTTTGGCCACCAAAAGATAACTTTTTTGGAAATTTGGTGGTCCGACATCGATTGTTACTGGCCCTGGGCCACTGGGTCACCAATTTTTTGGAAATTTGGTGGTCTGACATCAATTGTTTCTGGCCCTGGGCCACGGGGTTACCACTAATTTTGAGCCCTATATGTAATTATATATTTATGTGAACAAATAGAGGGAGATAATAGATAGATAGATATATATATAGATAGATAGATAGATAAATATATAGATAAATATAAAGGTGGATAGGTAAATAGATAGATATTTATATAGATAGATAGATAGACAGATAGAAAGGTAGATGGATAGATAGGGATAGACAGACAGATAAAGTGAGAGAATTAAAATCATTGTCTGTCCTATTGTCTGTCTTCCAGTTCAATCTCTGATGGATCTGCCTGAATGCGAGTTGTCCCGCGATCCAGGCATCCGCTCATCCACAGTGCCTAGCACAGGTAAGAACATCGCCTGCCACGCCTACCTCCCCCAATTAACATCCAACATCCTTTGAGCAAATTGAATGTATTGATATGAAATCATGATGTACCTTTGTATTTATGGATGTTTTAGCTAAGCTTCAGTGTAAGGAATAATGTTATATACTGTTAATCTGCAAATGCTCTTAAACTGATCATACATTTGCATTTGAGAGCACAGTATAGCAAGGTTAGAATTAGATTTGTTTTATTTGATAAACATGTAAGTCTCTGTAACATCTTTTTGTAGTAAATGTTTGGTTTATTATGTTTCTTTCAAATGTCACTAGCACTCGTCATCAGTATACACCATTAAGGAAACATTGACTTTTCAGACCAGCCACTAGCAGCTGCAAAATACACAGTTGATTTGCTATATTAGTACACAAATGAAAACAAACATTCTTAAACCAAGATGCTTTATTTCACATTATTCATGGTGATTTCTCATTGAATTTCTTTACAGTATGGAGGAAGAAAATTTCATAATACAGCCTATTCTGAATGGGTTAACCTTGAAGAAATAGAAGCAAGTGGAGAGAAAAAAACCACAATATCACTTACTTTTGCAGCAGTTCTTATTGGTGGTAATAATTTGAAGACCAATTCTTGCAAACAGATTAATTTGTAAATTCAAACAAGAGTTTGTGGTAGGGGGAATGATGGATTTGTGAAGTGTTTGAATGTACTTTTAATGAATTAGAGGTCACTTTCTCACATATTGTTATTATTGTAAGTTTCATGGTTTCTACTTGCCATTTTAACTATGTCGATTCTCAGTGTCGATCGGTTGCTACCCAGTTCTCGCCACCGTAGCTGAAGTTATTATGAGTTGCAATTATTGTGCAGATTTGTTGAAGGTCGTTGGAAGCTATGTTGCCTTTTTACGTGATGTGCAACATTCTAGGCAAGCAGCCTTTATCTATTTCCATGCTCCAAAGTGTTCAAATGGATTCATTGTTGCTACTGGACTGACAAGAGCTTGAGTTGCAACGGATTGACAAATTGCCCCACATTGGCGTATATAAGCACTGAATTAATCATTTTTTAGTAGGAGCAATGATAAAAAAAATCTTGGGCATACAAAATTGTACATGCTTAGGCTGGACTTGAACCAACGACCTCCTGATCACATCCACTGGACCACCAATGTGGGGCAATTTGTCAGTCAGATGCAATAAAAACAGCTTCATGCAAGAATTTCTTTAATTTGTAGAGCTTAAGAGTGGAAAGTATCAAAGGTATTACGCAGAGTGTTCAATAATATAATTCCAAGGCTTAATGTCATTGTGTGTGATGCCCGAGTGCTGGAACTTTGTTGTGCTACATATATGGAAAGAGTAGTTCCCAAACTTGATATCTATTTTTGATCAGGGATATGTACTAACCCCTTATACCTGTCATGCTGTGGAGCATCATAGTTTGAGTGTGGGTGTTCATATTCCAGATATAGCCCATTTAATAGCACATACATGTATGTGTGTTTTTCCCTTTCGGTCTAAAGTTTATTCCTGGCGTGCGTACGTATTCAGTGAAAGCCTTATATAAAGTCTCTGTGATGTGAACAAGACTCTGGTGAAGCTATATCTTGTTGTGTTCTGAGGTAGAGTGTATTTTATCATCTTGGATTCAGTTATATTTACATGTCCTGCAGCATATGTGATTAACCTGTCAGTGCCTTAGTTCCAGGGGGGCATTTCATGAAGCATTTTGTCCAACAAATTGTCGAACAAATTTGCTCTAAGCCAATCAGATGCAAGAATTTCAGGAGCTTATAACAATTTGTCAGAAAAAAAAAATCTGACAAAATGCTTTGTGAAATGCCCCCAGGAGAGCATTTATTTGTTCGTTTTTAAAAGCCTAGTTTTATGATTGAGAAATAACAAAGCAAGTGTATTAATAGTCACAGGGGATCTCATTAATATTTTACATCATTACAAGCTATTCCAGGCAAAAGCTGCTTTTCTCCATGGGGAAGCAATTGAATGTGATAGAATTTATGTTGCAGGCAAATTGGAACACAATGCCTGAAGTACAGCTTGTGGCTTCATTTTGTTTATGTTCATTTGCCGTGTCCATATTTAGCTTTGTTATAGCAATGCTTGAAAGAAAGACAAAAATGATGTTGTTGTTTGTGTAGGCACTAGTGCTCTTGAATGGAATGCTGCATGTTGTTCACTAGTATTTTAAACCAGAGTGGGTAAATGCAGTCATAAGTTCGACAGAGTGCCACTGTTAAACCTGTAGCTTGATATCAGGCTAGTTTGTCTTAAGCAGATGAACTTCATTCTTGATGCTTTCTTGTCAGGCTGTAGATAAACAACAATGCTGGCATTCATAATATCATGTATAAATATACCCTTTTGATATCTGGTCATATATTCTCAAAATTGTTTGAATATTCCTGATATCTTTTGTACAAAATCAGCCCTCTGCCCCAAATCAGCCCTCTGCCCCTATAGAAAATAAAAAAGAATAGCCTCAAGTTGATTTTGAGGTACTATGAAACTGCCAGTGTGCACTTTGTGTGCTTTTATTGTAGGACTGCTACAACAATGAATGCATTTTCTTCTACATTACTTCAATATTTAATAAAGAATGTCAACCATGTTGAGGTTCTGTCTTGTAAAATTGATAAGTTACATGGTACAGTAAAAGACAAGATAGTGAAAGCTTCATTTACAGCACACATGAGTTCAACTCGGTCAATTTTCTCTCATGAGTCAAATTGAACTTGGTTCACCTCATGTGCCAATCTGTCATTTGATTGGCATAGAAGCAGAATTGAGATCTGAAAAATGGGGCTTCATCATATTACTAGAAATGTTGGTAGATGGACAGTTTACTTCTTTGCATAGTTTGGTTGCTGTGACATTAACATGGATATTAAGAGAGATGGGGATTTATTGAGAGATGAAATATATAATAGATCAGAGCATAGATGAAATTGTACATTGTTTCTGTTGTGATAGGCATGAGAGGAATATGTTTGCCAAAGCAGATTGCAGTAAAAAGCATCTTTTGGTTTATTAGTGTATGACTCACTCATATATATAGTATATACACATATTTGAAGTGAAAGTAATTCTTTGAAGTTTTCTGTGTTTTGCTGCAAGTTTGTGCATGAGCCTTTATAGTTCCTGCATGTTACATGTTGCATCTTGGCAATGTACTTTGCATGTTTGTCTTTGGTATTCCGTTTGTACCAAGAGTCTCTCTGTGCTGCAGCATGGCAAGCCAAGTTCACATCTCTTTTGCGCCTTTGTATTCTGTTCTGTGCTGTGACACTCTGATACACCATTGCATGATAATCAAATGATTCAAACGTCTACACCTTGGACTTAGACAATTCACCTCTAACTATGTAGGAGATTGAAACCAGTGGTGGTGTACACAAAATTTCTTTACTTGGGAACTCGAGAAGTGGCTGAAATGCATGGCTACCATGGATTCATTTTCTGCCTTTTACACTGTAGGTATAGGGGTGGGATTGAATATATGTGTGATGTGATGAAAAGCAATATTTATTGGGTGTGTGTGGTAAAGGGATGGGTGCCTAGCAGCAAAATTGCAGGAACTGTCCAAATGAACTCTTGAGTGGTGTAGTAGCCACTGTATGGAACACTATGTTTCAAATATTTTTTACAGCAGTATCATTCTTTGCAGGTGTATAAACTTACAGCCATAAGAACTACTTCCAATATGTATGGAAGGAAATTTGTCAAAATGCATGGTGTCTTTAACTGTGTGGTGTCCTCACCAGTATGCATTGTATGTGAAATCAAACTTTACTGTCTGACGTGCACCTTATAACACGCAGACACTGCTTTCTATACCACACTATGCTTGTTGAATGTGTTTTACTGTGCCACTGTGAGTATCTCTTTTTTGTGTTATCTTTATCTCAATTTTCTGACAGAGGAAACGAGGGGGAGATCAAAACAGAATTCTTTTGTAAACCACAGGTACTGTGCCTCGTCCCATCTTTCATAGCAGCGAGAAATGACTCCTAACAAAGCGTACCTAGTGCCAGTCAAACCCCCTATCTGCATCTCGAGCCCTAGTCTCTGCTCCAGCCACCAGTATCATGGGCTTCTGGTTCCCTATTCCTGGCTCCTCCCATTTCATCCCCCTGTACTATTCTTCATCTTTCCCTTTCAGAAGAAATTGAAAGGCTGTCGCTATGATTTCTAGCACTGCATGTTCACTAGCTCCATTCACATGTCATACCCCAGTTTAATAGTACATGTAGCCACGTTTGCACAAACCCTGCAGTAATCCAAAATTTCAGTTCATTCCCAATATGGAAAAATGGTCACTTCCTCTTGACTAGAGATTGCTCCTTCTATTTAAATAGTGCCTTTCTTTTCACACCCTGGCAAATGTTTGATTGTGTGATCAAATGATACAGTATATGCCCTTATGCTGCAAATGTGTACATATTCATATTCATACCAGTTCGACTGAGACATTTTCTTGTCACAACTGTGACTAGCATTGATGCAGCAGCTAATCAGAATTACAACTCATTCCATAGCGCAATCATTCACTTTTGTTTACACCTCTTTCTCTCAAAGGCTTCTGGACAAGTCATACTTTTTCACCTAATGCAGTGTTTCTTTTAATGGTCTTCTAATATGCCATGCCTTCATTTCCAGCCAGTTTGCATGTGGTCAGTGTGAAGAGTTTTCATTACTTCCATTTGCAAGTGACCTTTTCTGTGTGTTTTTTTTTAATATTTTATATTTTGTATTTTTATTTCAGGTTAGCATGTCATATGTAGTATATATTACCATTAATATATATTTATGCATTATTTTTTAATTCTTCATAGCATGATTCATCTTACTAATGCAGTTAATTTTTTTCTTCCAAGAAATATTTCATGTAGAGTTAGACATAGAGAGATACATGGTAGTAGAATGTAGTGTTAAACAGCTTTTAGGAGCAGTACTGCATGAGACAGTAGCAGTCAATTTTCATTCATACACTCAATTACATTTTTCCGTTGCTTGGCCTTTTTCTGTATATGGGATTTAATTCATGAAAGGGATATTACAGTATTTACATGAGCTCCCAAGCAAATCTCATTTTCTATTTCAGGACCTAGAGTAAAGCCCCTCCCCCATTTTTTTCCCGTATCTCTATAGTATCAAGGTCTATTGTTTATTTACTCAATTGTTGTTGTTGTTTTTTTTTTCTTTAATGAGACTGAGAATGCTTTTCTCGAAGTCAATATGGAAAATCAAAGCAAGAGAGCAGCAAAAGTTCACAGAATTCAAATACTGTAAAAGTGGATATTTTCGCGCGACAAATTTTTTACGCTTGGCCGGGTAAAGAGAGTTTCGCATGTTTTTAATTCTGCAGAATCAAGACATCAACTACTGGAACATATGGCATGCAAAAATATTTGCATGGTTTTATTTTTGCACTAGTTTCTGGTTGCGCGAAATGCACGAAAATTTGAACACCGCGAAAATTTCTAGTTTTACAGTACTCTAGATGTTTAAAAAGAAGTTTGAATATGGTACGTAAGCCATCTTACTCAGGTGGGAGAACCTCCCAAACAGCTGCATGTGCTAAGTGACTGTGACATCATAATCAGAGAAACAGTCACACCTTTTGTACACAACATGTGTTAGGTACACTTTCTGTGAATTTATGCAAAAAAAAAATAAAAATAAAATGAAATAAAATCCTTTGACTTGGAAGATCTGTAATATTTGAAATAAAATTCTCAGGCTCTTACTGAATGTTGTGCTGCGAAGTTTTACTGACTTGTAAGGGTCAGACATTTCTTCTTGTGTTTGTTTGATGTAGCTTCAAGTTGTTCTGATCTTTTGCTTTGCTTTTGCTGACTTCATACAAAACGTGTTTCCCAGCGGGGTGCATTTTTTTTTTTTTTTTTTTTGCAGTAACTTCACTTCATGGAGGTTGCTTCTGTCATTGTTTGGCATTGTTAATTGACACTGATGAACTGATGATGTTGGTTGGTAGTTCTGCAGAATGTTGAACCAGTTACAGACAACTTATGCAGTGTTCTTTAACATTGGTATCTTTAAAGCCATGTGCCAATGATCCATTGAGTTTAAAGACTTATTCCAACCATGTGACCATGTGTCATAAATTCAGTATTGTGCCTTTGTCTTATTAAAAAAAGAGAGCTTTTTTACAAATTGCCACAATTTCTTTTTTATTCTGTCAAGCTATCATGCATAATTCAGATACCATTTCCTGCTGAAAGATCTTTCGCAGCCCTCTTCTGATTCGCCCTCCTGTTGTAATGTCTATATTTTGTAAATTTGTATTCAATGTCTTGTATTTTGTATTGTTTATGTGTCCATTTAGATGGTGTGAGCTAATCTTACAGTAAATGGAATTGTGTACCATCTCATATATAGACAGAGACAGAAAGTGCAAAAGTAAATACCATCTACATGGTAAATTTTACAAGAAACATGGATTATAGCAAAATTATATTTGGAGTTAATGCTTGGAAAGATTCATCTACTTGAAGTGATATGAATTGGCAGGTGTGAGTTACATTAAAGAAGTGATTTTCCTTTTTACTTTTCAAGTGACTGCATCTTCCAAAATGCAATGCCACTTTCACATGTTCTTAGATATGTGATGTTGCTATGTTGGATGGTCCTCTTCACAAAGGTCAGATAAAATATATGAACATACTGCTACAAACAAAACAAACAAAATAAGAATGTCCACTTCAGCTGAGTCATTTTCATCCATACATACAGAGAAGCATGATCTAATGATTGAAACTTTCTCATCATCATGGCATATCAAGCGTGTTTTAATGCTGTTATTCATTACATATTTATACAGATGCTAAAGAAGGAGTTTTTAACAAATACATTGAAGGATATCACTTGAAAGGAGGAACTTCTTTTGCCAGCTATCATCCCTATTCATTGCATAAATATTTGAGCAGATGAATACATTTGCAGTCTACTATTAGACATTGTATAACATCAATCAGGGGAGGGGTTTGTGTTTGTTTTTGTACTTTCCCTAACCATTCTTATTGTCATTAGATGAGCGTTGGGCCATATCATGTAATAATATTAAGATATATTTATCACAATTTTACAACCTTTATGACTACCGTAAATTTCTTCTTCACTGAGTAAACCATAGTGAAGCCCATGCTTCAGGTAAAATGTAAATGGTTATGTATTCTACCCATAGCAACCCCTTTTGGTTTACTCCACCTAAGATAGACTAAAGTAGCAGCTTTAACACAGATTTTCATCACATAATGTATGCTAATATCCAAGTTCCATAGTTGTGGTATTAAAATAGGATGTATGATATCAGCTAGAATATTGATAAGTGACTCAACGTCCAGTATTTGAATTCTCTCAATGAAGTAGTGTGACATTTTAAGGACCTCAACAGCTGGCTGGTCTTGATGTAGTACTCACAGAATAAAGTCTTTGGCAACTGCTTATGAGCAGCTGCCCATTGCATCTTGCTGGACACCGTAAAGTAACACCAGAGGTGACACCGGAGGTGCAGCCGGTGGTCTCGTCCGGTGTCGGTGCCCTCATCCCATATGTATTGTGTGGATGTTCTCGGTTTCACGTGAGCGCTTTAGCTGTCATCATCCATCCAGCTGCACCTGTGCCGTGTCCCCTCTCATTGCATCGCCCTAAACATCAGACTGGCAGGCAAAAATGACTCTGACGTCATACCATCAATTGGTTTGCCAGCCATGGACCAGGCTCTGCCAGTGCATCAGTGAAAGTGATTCCGATTTGGAAGAAAGTGGTGCTTTACATTCCATCATTTGGAGCTTATCTTGGATGGAGGGAGATTTGTATGTGGCAGAAATAATAGATCCGAATCACTGTGGCCTGGTGTTTTTATTCAGCTGTTGAGAACCAGCATTGATTTTCAAAGTCTTTCAAGCAAATGGAAATAGAATTCTGATATGGAGTAGATATCTAGTGTCTAGTGTCCAATATTCTGTTACTTTGTCAAAATTCAAGAAAGAAGGTGATTTGAGCAATTCAGGACATATACTAGGAATTTCTTTTTGAGTAAACTCTACAGTTTACAAATTGTAGAGAACTTTCAGCGTGTATGAGTAGAACATTATGAGAGAAAGAGAGAGAGAGAGAGAGGGAGAGAGAGAGAAATAAGGATTACATGAATTGTTACAGCCAAGTGATTTTGTCTTTCAAGGATGATTTGCTTGGCAATATGAAAATGATTGGATTGGTTCTGAGTGGAGTACGATGATTTATTTGTAGATGGGTGGGCATTGCAACAAGGCAGATTTTTTTTCCCTTTTATCAGACTGATTTTGTACACCTGACCTTCCATATGCATTATAGTGTCATTGCATATATCATCTGTGTGTATCCATTGGTATAGATTACAGTTATATGTATCCATGAGTAGCTATTGCAATCATGTGTTAATGCTGTATACTTCATCTGCATGCTCATTAGGTTATGATTCAGTTTTGACAGTACTATTTATGTGCATTCCCACAGAACAAGATAACATCCCATATTTCATCTGTGCCAAACATAATGCTCAGTTATAACATCCACTAACCTGTGGCCTAGCATTTACTTCTACTCATTCCAACCCCCTATCCAACCCCTTGTTTTTATTTGATGTCTGTGCAAATGATTTAATTCTGCATGTTACTCATACAAATATGTAATTCAATAATCAAATACTACACTATATGATAAACTCTTCTATGAGAACATCTATTCACCAACCCATCAGCCAGGGGCTGTCGGTGTGGAGATGCATTTCAATGCTGTACTGCTGTATTTTTTGCTGAATACGGAAGTTAGATTCTGTAGGACATACCGTCATGGAAGATTTTTACAGGGGAAATCCAGTCCAAATATAAGTTAATCTGATAAGAAAGAGTAAAACATTTGAGTTCAATGGTAAAATTTTGATCAAAATCGGGTGAAAAATAAGGAAATTATGACATTTTGAAGTTTCACTAATTTTTCAGGAAACAGTTTTGAATAGTCGCATATGAATGTGCAACTGGCAAAGTGAGCATGTCATCCCCTCACAACTTGCCATATACATGTAGTTTGTATGTAAATTTGTGAAATTTCCAGTTTTTCATTCATATGCAATTATTATGCCCGAGGCTCAAATTCTGGTGTATCTAACTGATCACTATTCTGAAGTTACTCAACCAGGAATAACATCATGTTTCAGACTTCAATGGCAGAAACATTGAATTTTCATCTTTTTTTGTACTCGATCAATTGAAAATTGTGAGGTTATGACATGGTTAGCTCACTCATTGTCATATTCATATCCACTGTATAAGAATTGTTATGCAGAAATTAGCAAAACTTCAAAATGTCATAACTTCCTTATTTTTCATCTGATTTCAGTCAAATCTTTACCTTTAAGCTTGTAAGATTTTACTCTTTTTAATCAGACTAATTTATATTTGGACTGGAGTTCCTCTTTAATAGAAGCATATACATTTAACTATGGTATCTATCTTGTCTCTGGCTATTATCATCACATCATATGCCTAGTAACATTTTGACATTGCCTTAAAGGTACAGTCTAGAATACAAATAGGAAAAAAAATATATTACAATTGGATTTAACATGTGCAACTGTTTTGCAATATCCTCGGTGATGGGAATGTTGTGATGTGATGATATGAGAAATATGTGTGGCATGTTAGAAATCATCAGTACCTTTCATACAAATGGGATTTTAAGAATTTATGATTAAATGCAATTATTCCATGCCACGATCAAGATGAATTTAATGAGTAGAGTAAAATCAGACTGAAAATATCAGCAGTTCTATCACAATTGGACAAATGATGGGAGGTGTGAAGTGTTTAAAGTTTCTGATTCGTATGAATTCACCAAGAAGTGATATTAGTGTATACCATGTATGCAAAACAACTCTCCTCTTGGTTTGTACACGCATTTCATGTTTAGTCAATAAATTAAACTATAACCCTTTCCCTCAAAGATACTTCTTTGTGAAGTTCTATTGAAATACAACAAAAATTTAATGTAGTAGATACAAGAAGGGTGCCAGAACCATAATGATTATGGGCTGTCTGTCCACCCCAGTTTTCTTTTTGTGTGATTTCATGTAAAGATAAGAAAATGAGGAAATTTAGCTTAAAATTGATTGAAAAAAAGAAGTATTTAAGTCAATGAGAAACTTGTGAATTCAGGACAACCTTGCCAACTCCAATTTGCGTATGTGGTTGCTACTAACTTTGCTGTAGTATCAAACAATGTAACATGAAAAATTCTGTAACTTTCATATTTTTATGGCAGAATGAAACATTTGAAAACAAATGAAACAGTTTGATTTTACTCGTTTGAATCCATTTTGAGCCTGGTGTATAAAACCATATTTAGGACATTTTGAAACGAAATCCTCAATTGATACCATGTTGTGCTCGTGGTATCCTACACCCCTTGACCTGACCCGTGTTTCCTTTCAACTTTTCCTTCTCCAGGCCCCTCTCGTGGGCGACGCCAGAGCATGCACTTCTGACCTGACACAGGAGAAGGGTTTGCTGTTCAGCTTCCTTGGTTGTCAAGGCAACAACCTTGATAGAACATCACCAGTATCTAAGCCCGAGAGAGCGTGTCAACCAGACGTCAGAGGAAATTTACTTGTTAATAATTTCCCGAACTAATTCTGGGCAGACGGGAGGACGGGGCAGTGCCCTGTCTTTAGTCTCTCGCAGCAAGGAGCGAAAAAAAAAAAAACTTGTGAAATTCCGTCTATTTGAAGTGCCACCCCAAATCACCTCATGTTGCATTGTGTTCACACTGGAAGTCCGATCACGCAAGCAATATGAATGAGACCTTCGCCTCTCATTTTCAGAGAACATGCACTTGTGCACGCATCTTCGTTGGAGGATCATTGGTACAGAGAGGAAGGAACCGTGATGGTGTTACTGAGTGGCATTGATCAATGCCCTTGCGACACAGTGGGGAAGATGCGTTCACCATGATTGGGTGTGACTATCCATTCACAGAGGCTCACTCTTCTCGTCATATTTGTTTTGAAGCATGGGTGAAAAAAAAATGCAGAGCAGAGGAAACACATTTATTCCCATCCCACATCCACAGAGGTAGAACGAAACTTTGGAAATTTTGTCAGTACTTTGACTAATGCTGCTCTTACAGAGCACTGTAACCATGTATTGTTGCTTGGTAGCTGCAGAGGTGATTTTAAATTATGGTGTACGTTTACTGAGGACATTTTGCGTTTCATGCTTATTGCAAACAAAAGGTACAACAAACTGCAAACAATCATGTGTACAAAAAAAAAAGTGAATGGCTTGACTTGTAGACAAGTGTGAAATGCATGTAGAGGTAAAGAGGCATGTGTTGATGAGTGTTAACACGGTTGATATTCACAACGGTTTATGCAGGTAATTGATTCTTGCAGCCATCTTGCTTTTGAGCAACTAGTTTTGTCATGATTACTATTTGTAACAAACTGTAGAAGAGAAGAAGGACAATTGCATCGACATGCACCCTCACCTTGTAGAATGTCTCCTTCTCATTTGCATACTACTGTACAAACAGTGGCAGAAATGATACCTTTTTTTTTTTCCTGTGGAGCTATGTCAATGGCTTGGGGCAAGCACCATGTAAACTCTCAATCGATTCTTGTGTGTGTTTGTGATCCATGATGCTGAACTCTTCGAGCATTGAGGATCTTTATGTATGAATTCAAGGTTACGTCACTTTCTTAAATGTTTTTTTTTTTTCACTATCCCACGCAACTCCATCTGCCCCACGTTATCAGAAGAGGGATGGAAGTATTTCTGTAACATGAAAACCAAAGCTGATATCATATACATACATATTACTTTGTTTTCCTGCCATTTGAGTCCCACATAATAAGACTGATTCGTAAGAAGTGTAAACCCAAACACCAAATGGCTGTGGGTAGGGGTAGTCGTACCACCCTTCACAGTACAAAATAGTGAGATGTAAGTAATCAAATGCTAAGGATTTGACCAGCAGTTATGGAAAGTGAAGCTTCGTCTTGATGATATTAAGAGTTTGTATCTTTCCTGTTGTTCCCACCTGTCTGTATTTATGTAGTTTTTATGTTAAAGTGATTCTTCTATAATTAAAGGCAAGTATATTCTGTATATACCTGTTTTTATGTCTGGCTGACAGACCTACTGTTGTGAAATCTTTTTACAGCCTCCGGAGTAACCAAGTTATCCAATTGATAATGGGAGGAAGATGCTATGAATGAAACATATTTCACAGATAAGTCAGAATCCTAGCGGACGAGTGACCAAAGGTTAATAAATGACCTAGACACGTCCTCTCTCTCCTCCAACATCTCTTGGTCCTATCCTCTCTTGCACCTCCAGGGCTGTATATTGGCGCCAATCTATTCTTCACTCCCAGCAATATTGCAAAGTGCCTTCAAAATGGAAACTCCTTGTATCGCAGTCGAATGATGAGTGGGGAAAGGCAACTAATGGGATGCAGTATGCCGTATGTTTATTTCAGTTTGATTTTGTGGGTTTGTCTTTAATAGTCTAATACACCAGCTTGGGGGAAAGAATAAGACATGTCAGGATGGTAATTGAAATGCTAACCAGCTGGCTCACTGGTACCTACTAACAAACTCAGATCTTCATAGGCGTACTGCTCATAAAAGCAGTACAATGAACTGAAAGTCATTAAATTTGATTTATGTGTCTCTGTGGTGCCTAACCTCTTGAAGATATGTAATTTGAACTTTTTTGGCACAAGTACACATACTTGTCATTGCTTATTTATAGGATGTTCACTTTATGAATTGGACACTACATAAAAGACAATGTGGTGTGTGGGTGCTTCTAGTTGTGATTGGGATATATGTCGCTTAAAGGACATTTGGAATTTCATTCTGTGTATGCACCAGTCTTGGATATCATACATATGGTGTGTGAACTATTGTATGTGAAGGGCCCAAGTATTTCTGCGAGATTTTCTTTTTTCATGATGTTGTATCACCTAGCAACACACAAATGTCAGACAGCCAGTCACTGTGAAGATATGCACCATTTAGAACAGAGAACAAGCTGAATTTCACCGTTGTGTAGCTTCACATGTCTTAATGTGTTGTAAAATTGGTTTAATACTATAATAGTGATCTGCAATGTGGTGTGTTTTCATGCCAGCACCACTTTGCTCGGATGACTGGTTGTAATCTATTTTTGCCATCAAGATATGTCTCTTACCGTCTTTAGCACCTACCTGCAAGATTTGATTGACTCTACTTGTTGAAAAGGCGTGGGCAAGACTATCCCAGGTCATGGAAAGTAAGCTGTAGTATCACTTGTGAGGATTGAAGTGTATTGCGCCATGGAGATAGCTCCAATGCAGGAAAAGTGGCTGATTCAGGGTTGCTATCAAAATGTCTTTATGTTCACTTGTATTCACCTAAGCTGTGTCATTGTGCAATGTCTAATGGTGTAAACTCAGTTTCTGCTGTATTTGTGTTTCAGTCTCTTATGAGTCTTTGTGTTGTGTGAAGATGTTTCACACAGGGTTATTTACCATGAGGAGTAAAGAATAAAGCCACCCACCTATTAAAAGCTGAATGATCAGGAGTAGTGAATGGTGATAGTTTCTCACTGATCCTGATAGCAAGCAATGAAACATATCAGCATTGACTGGATATTTTTAGCATCTCATTGTAGGGAAAGGTCTTTACATATGAAGCTGCCTTTGATAGCTCATTAGAAGACAAGAAAAGACAAGTAATCTTTATATGTTAATTTAAAAGGAGTCAGAAAATGTATGTGGAAGAAATATTCAACTGGTGTAGCAAGCATGTAGCTGTAGTGGCTATTTCCCGGTCAGGCGTTGAATTCTACAGCACTGGCATGATACTGTGGTCACTCATTAGGCATGTTTGCTTAGGAGGAGGTCAGCCTCTCTCTGTATCACTGACCACAGCAAGGGGACATATATGTCTGGCCATCAGCATTGGTCATCCAGTGTGTAGAATATTTCCTGTGTTGTTTGCAGGATGAGGCAGGCAGTTTTCACTTTTCATGTGGTGACCTATACAGATGCCTTGCTTGTGAATGTCTCCAGCAGTAGCAATGACTTGATGCTCACCAGTTGAATATCTTATGTGGAAAAGTGGAGATGTTGTGGATTTCATAAAAACAGACTCATGGTTCAATAACTCATTGGTTGTTCCATGCTAATGACATAGCAGAGTTTTGTGTAATTGTGATAAGTATCTTGCTCAGCGATGTACAGGAGTTTATTTTCTAATACTTGCTTTCTGCTGCCATACAGACAAAGTACATAATTTGGTATCTTCACCCCATCTATAGAAAGCCTTACACAGGTACAAATTAGCAGTGATTTACTCAATATCATTACACAAACTTAAGTAAGTTGAAATCCGTAAGGTGTTTCTGTATAGTTGATATAAACCTCATCCATTTTGTGTTAGCGAGGGTTGATTTTTCTAATATTTCACATCACCCATCCTTTCTTGCCTTCATGTATGAAATGTCCTATCAATGGAATTATTTAATGACATGGAAACAGAATATGTTCACAGTACCTAGTCTATGTACTTCTCTTTGACATGTGATAAAATATTGCATTAGGTCAGCAAATCAAAAAAATACAGCAAAGCAGATGTACAAAGCGCATGCACATTTTTTTGAAAGAAAAGTACTTTTGTGCAGTCATTACAGTTGACGGATTGCAGATCACATTTGAGTTTATTAAAATTCATACTGTAGATTTATTTTGTCTTGCTATGTTTCTTCTACTTCCCAGCACTTTGATACAGTATTTCTACTGACTGGTATTAAAGTACACTTGTGTTATATCCACAGTGACATACTCAGTAATATAGACCAAATATATATTTCACAGATCCTGTATTAACAATGCAATGCAATCTTTTCACTATTTCAAATTCATGTGTGATAACATGTGAGTGTCGTTTTGACGTGGGACATGCATTTGGTCTGCACTAGCAATTATTGTGAGATTGTGCATGTCAAGCGGTCTAAAGAAACATTGAACTTGGAAAGAGAACAAGGAGCTCCATGTTCCATAGGACAAAACTCCTGCTTTCCTTCATTTTCATAAGCACAATAACTAGCATGATATTTCCTTTGATTTTCCAAGGGAAATATACATTTTGAAATGGAGAGTTACGGAAAAATTAATAATGCAACTCCAGTGATGATTTACAAAATTCAGATATGTAATGCTATTTCATTTGCCAATCACAAACGTAATGGGAAAATTCAAATGGTAAATAATCACAGTAGGTCATAGCTATTGATGAAAACCTGCAAGACGGGTGCTTAGCATTGCCTTCTTCTTTCTCTTTTTCAATTATTGATGATCTGGCTTCATCCCTCGGTATATTTCTTTCTTCTTTTTTTTTCATTGATTCACAGTGCAGAGAATCTCATAACATTGTGCCGATTGTCACAGGTTGTAAAACCATTTACTGTAGTTTTGATCGTAGACTATACTGCCAATATGTTGATGTATATCTGTCTCCTGGAAATCATACAGGTGTCATCGCTTGATTTTTTTCTTTGTTGAAAAAAAGGTAATTAAAATGCTCAATGGAGTTTAATGTTGCATTTGTCAGTTAGACGTTCAAGGATCACATCCAACAGCCTTGATTGTTGCATCATCGTCGGTTTGAATAGTGTGAAAAGGGGCAAGAATGGACCCTTTCAGACTGGTAGCTAGTAGGCTACTCTATGCCTGTCTGTGCATGGACTTGCTACATAAATTGTGCAGGAATGGAAGAGTTGTTCCCTGGCGACTCTCACCGCAGACGTTTCCCAGTCCCACTACTCTTGTATATTCTTGGACACGTGTATGTATACTAGTCGATGTAGATAGGAAATTAACTTATACTGAATCTGTTATCACGAAGAAAGAGAAAATATACCTGCATTTTTCGATGAATTAAATGATCTAAATGATGCATTGTACTGAACACTGTTTTTGACCTCTTGTTTTGGTTTGTTCCTGTGAGGTTGAAATAATGGTTTCATATATTTTGTGCAAACACATACAGATTACTCCCATTACAATGAACATGGTTATAATGAAACTCTTGTCACAGCAAAGTAAAGACAGGTCTAACAATCATCATCTACATATTTTTATAAAAGATACTTTATTGTTCGGCTATAATGAAATTTCTATATAACGAAAGAAAACTGCTGGCTGCAAAAACTTCATCATAATGGGAGTCACCTGTATGTAAGCATTGTATGGTAAACCATTTGCATGTCAAACACAGATTACACTGTATTGAACATCAATATTACATGAAGCATGCAGCATACACACATAAACACATTCACACTGTGGACCTAACCAGCAAGAGTGCATGGTATGATGACATGATGTATCAGTGTACTCGGATTGATGACCTTGTGGGACTGTGTACCAACTGGTGTTTCAATTTTTTCATGTAACATCTTTTATGGTTCACCCTTCCAATGACCCCATTGCCCAGTACATCTCCACAGCACTTATTATATAGTAAATAAAAATATTTTGGTCTCATTGACATTGAATTCAAGGGGTTTCTGTGTTGAGATAACAATTAAGGCATGATGTATTTGCCAAGTATTGTGCTTGTGCACACTTCCAACACTCACATACACAAGGATTTCTTTTCCAATTCATGGGCATGAATACAGTTTGAATTTGTTTGTATCCAATAATCAAAGATCCAAATATTAATAAGTATTTTAAGTAAGCATTAATAAAGTGGGTATATCACACTACTGACACATGAATCTCCAATGTGTGTCTTGGTGTATCACACTGTGGACACTGATCTACAGAGTTTCTTAGGCTATCACACTATGGACACACGGATCCCAAAATTGTCTGGTTTCACACATCGTTTTTGTGTTTATGTGTTTGTAAGTGTGTGTGTGTGTGTGTGTGTGTGTGCGATGATATTCAGTGAGTGTGCCAATAGGCACACTGGCACATGAACACATGATCATAGTCTACTAAACATGTTCAGCCACTGTGGACTGTGCATCATTGACAAGTGTCCTCCATAAAGCCGATGCATATTTCCAATAATATGGTCAGTGCCTCAAAAGCATTTACATGTACTAAAGTATACCCGACAACCCCCCCCCCCCCACCTAACCAAGACACACACACACACACACACACACACACACAAACATAGGTTACCATATTTCAAATAGTACGCAGCTCAATAAGATCCAAAAGGGACAGAATTTTCCTGCAAATACTGTTTGCAGATCATCAATTCAATTTATTCTTTTTTCTCTCTGTAGCAAGTCCTGAATAAATCTGCAAAGTGACCATCAGAAGATGACATGGTTAAGGATTACTAGATATGAGAATATAACATGACGAAACTAAAGAAAAAACAAAAAACTGGCATCATGTATCCAGCAACAGGCAGATGGGGATATATAGTTAATAAGCAAATAATCAATGTTGGTGAAGGTGATGGGACAAACTATCACTTCCGAGGCGATCTGGATGTAGCTATCTTTCCGAAGCGCAGCTGAGGAAAGATAGCGTACACATTCAGATCGCCGAGGAAGTGATAGTTTGTATCATTGCCTGAAACTAAAAGTTGATTATTTGCTTTATATTCCACATCTAGGGTCCTAGATATTCCCATTTTATTCCACATCTGAAACCGTTTTAGCTGTCTTTAGGTATCCTTTGGGCTTAGGCTACGTAGTTTACTTTAGACTTATGCGCATAGATGACAAACAAAGACGCTTACTATCTTTGATGACAAAACAACGAATTTGCTCCGCACCGCGCGCGGCACCGAAGTGAAAGTGCGTTGCACTGTGGACTATCATTTGACCTAGTTCATGTGATAGTCCACAATGCAACGCACTTTTATTTCGTGCGTACTCATCTCACATTAGGACTGTATGGACTAAAGAGATCAGCAAAGCGAAAGGGACTATCAACATAGAGTGTAACGAACTTTTCTTCTCAGGTGATGTGATGGGCAAAACTACGCTTCATCACGTGATCAGCTCTTGACCAATCCTTTAGCAAGATTCTTAATATGTTGAATATAAACATTAACAAAAGGCATTAAAAAAATGACTATCAGACCTTTTTGGACCAACATGAGACATGTGTGACTGTTGTAAGCTTAAAATATATTTTTCAATGCTAAATACGGAATAAAACATGCTCATATCATCATGGATCTTCTCATCAACACATTTTCAATCATTTGATGCTTCTTTGCTGAGCACCTTGGGATATTTTCCTCCTCTAGGATAGGATCCTGATCACATCTACGGGACGTTGCTATGTCTGGCAAGGCTCAGCACATCCGTGAGTCATTACAAACAGCTAGTCAGGGAATGGTCTGCACAATCACAGGACTTCATCAGAGAAAGTTCATCACCAGCAGCTTGAGAGTTGGTAGTAATCCTCATGGGGACTTCCAGCCGAGTTGAGGCTACGATCCTTTCTTATCTTTTTTACCTCTCTGTTTCAGAGATTTCTCCCAGGCGACCCGGTGTAGGGTGTACAACCTCATGGCTGTCCGCGCATCCACCACTGAGCTGTGTTCCCCTTCCTGGATGGTCACCCCAAGAACAGTCTTAGCAAGCTTCTTCAGACCGGGACGTTTTGTCTGACAGGACAAAATGAGAAAACTGCATGACACACCCAATCAAGTAAAAGCCTATTTGTATTTCAAGACACCCTGCAGATTCTTTTCAAGCAATACTGAAATCATGCAGGAATCTGGTGAATAATTAGCAGAAGTTGGAAATTTGAGAAATGTGAGACTGTTTTAACCTCTTGAGTCATCAAATACTGTATACGGCGAATATTTTGCGAGGTTTTTATTTTCGTGAATTTTCGCCAGTCAGGTGCTATTCGCGAAATTAAAGACACGCGAAAATATTGACTCTGATCCTGATGTGAATGTGACGTACGCATGTACATTTCTCTGTTCCGTACAGGACTCCACAATCGCAAATTTAACCACTCGCGAAATCATCAGGAATTCCTGATTAGCGAAAATTTAGACTCGCGAAATATATGGCGTATACAGTAATACATCCAATGTCACTTAACTATACATGTAAACCTACAGGTATACAATATGTATGTTAGTATTGGTCTTGTGAATGTTTGCATTAAAAATAACATAACTTCCACTGGGTAATTCCCTTAAGTACAATAACATCAAGATTACAACTAATACAAGCCCTGAACACAGAGTGATGCACATTACAGAATGTCATTTGTAATCACGGAGAAAGATATATATTCCCAGCACACTCTTCTGGCACACATGCTGAAACAAGTTTACACAGCTTTTTCCTATCATGAGCAGTCTACATCCATAATGCTCATATAATACATTCATCTCTATGTACTCGGCCGCCATGCAGCTAAGTTTCATCATTAAAGAACATGTATCACAAGCTGTACATTATGTAAGTGAAATGCAATGACGACAGCCAAACTTGTAATGACATCATAAATCATCTTCACATAAAAAGATGACGGACAGACAAGTGGGCAGATGGCTGCAGAGAGAAAGAGACATATTGTAGCTACATTTAAGTATACAGCTAGACAGCTACACATGCATGCACGGAGAACTGAATTTAAAAGCCTCTTTCTCAAACTCACCTTCATGATCTCTCTAAAGTGAGGATAGGTAGCAGTGTCCCTGATCAGTCGACGAGGATGACCGAGAAATAGTACCTGGCAGCGTCAGGAAGCAAATCATAAACATCGTGATGGAAAGAAACACAAGAGTTACACAGCAAGGTCATGTCACTGCTATAGTAAGTCTAAAGAGCTTTTGGTGACATTCAGGGAGAATTTAATGTCCAAGGTTGGGTGCTTACAATCATCTTAGAAAAATGTGCAAATACCATGTTCATGTTGTATTTAAAGGCAGAACAAGTAACATTACCTACCAAATGCAACATGACCATTACCCCATAATCCAGACAGGCAAGACATTAAAGTGTACCCAGAAAGCCTATACGCAGACAAGATTTGGTCTAGAAACCAGAACATTTGATAATTATTACATACACACTAAACTATCACAATTTTCACAATGAAGGTCTGCATGCATTCATTAAAACTGCCCCATGTTTGCTGTTGACAATATCTACAGGTATGAAGTGTGATATGCAGTTGCTAATAGACATTTTGTTCTAGCTAATCTTTGAACTTGGGTCACACTCAAGAAAATACAAATCAATATTCACAGTACTGTATGGTTGTAAATTGACCATGTAATAATTTTGATCCCTAGTGCTAACTCAAAAGAAAGTAACTGTGCATTTCATGCTGTACTATTCAAATGAGCTTTGCTCATGAGCCAAGCACCACCTCACATTACCCTGGCAACCTACGGATGAAAAGCTGGAGATGCAATCTCCTCACCTTCATGTCATTCTTCAAAGCATGTCCGACTAGGACTCGGTCCTTCATGATTGCTGCAACTTCCTTCTGTACAGTCAGAAACTCTTCAGCTGATAGACAATGAAATAATTGACAAACATCAACAAACCACATAGATAGCATCATCAGAGACTGGTTTCATCAAACACTAATGGCTACAAACTCTCTGTATATCAATTTGCTTCATGTTAAGTTCAAAACAGTAATATGACATCCACAGCCATGAAAAACAACAACAAAAACCAAGCTTTATTTTCTTTCCAATGCCAAATCAAAGGAGTGTTGGTTTTGCTGGTGTGTCTGATCTCCTACAACCAGTGCAGCATACGCTTCAGATTTCTACTCTGCATTGGTCTAAAAATTTGGATCTGAAGCACTAAAGACTAAAAGAAAGCAAATTACTCATTTCGAATGAAAACAAAAAAAAATGTAGTTGTTATTGAACAAATATTGTGATTAAGTGGTGTCCATATGATTGAAAGACTGAATGTCACATTATGGCTCTCTACACAAAGTCTTTCATGTAGCAAGCTGACTGTAAATTAAGAAATGCATTCAAGTAGAAAATTTGGGGTGATCATACCTTTAGCTAAGTTGACTGGTCTGACACCACTGACCGCTGTCCTGTAGTCAGTGACTTTCTCCCTGGGCTTGACAAACTTGTCATAGATACACTGACCATACTGGTTGACCATGGACACTCGGGCAAGAATGCTGTCCTTTCCCATGTGACCGACGCCCACCATCTCGCAGTCCAGCCCAACACACTTTGTGATCCTGTCCAGTAAGAAAATAGAACCATGACCCAGACATGTAGAGAAAATATAATCAACAAGTATTTTTCAATAACATCACACTCCAATGATTCAAACAATTGACTTTAATCTCAGTTTGTGACATTTCAAATGATTGTTGTAAAATACAATCAACTAGTTTTACTTTGATAAGAGTTATATCAAACATTTCAATAGCAATGATCAATTTCATTGAATTCACTACCATTTATCATTAGCTATTAATTGCTGTTTATGTATCTCATTAAAACCTATCATAAATATGTTTCAATCTTTATTCATTCCTGTCATAGCAGAAGTCTTAAACACTAGAAATATTTCTACATGGTTAAGCACTGCAACAGTAAAAGTTTTTTTAAAGTAAAAAAAAAATATATAAATATTATATATACATACATGAAAAATAGCTAATCTCAACAGGTTGGAGGCCATTTGTAAACTTTGTCACCGGAATACAGTAATATCAATTTTGATATTCAATTTCTGTATCACACATCATAGATATCCAATAAGTCGTGTTCAGATTTACATCTACATTCTCAGGCATCAATAGGAGGTAGATCACAATCTTATTCTGTGATAATGTAATTTCTAAAATCTGTGATAAATGTGATTTCTAAATGTTCACTTCTTCAACTACTGTACATGGTATTCATATAAGTCTTGTTCATTCAAATTCATGAAATTCTTCCGTCGAGATGTTTTCATTGCAACTGATTGACAAATTGCCCTACATCGACGTAAATAAATAAGCACTTTGTCAATCAGTTGCAATGAAAACATCTCGACGGAAGAATTTCATGAATTTGAATAACAAAGCAGTACCCGCTGCATGCTATAAGGATTAGAACCAGCACTTGCTTTCGGGCGAAAGCTCGGTGGTCTAGTGGAGATGACGCCTGTCCGGTGATCAGGAGGTCGTAGGTTCGAATCCTGCTCGAGTATGTACGCCCATGATTTTTTATCATGGCTACTACTAAAACACTGATCAATTCAGTGCTTATTTATTTACGTCGATGTAGGGCAATTTGTCAATCAGTTGCAAGTCTTGTTCACTCGTCTTTCTTTTGCAATTTCTTTATACATTTTATGGGGGAGGAGAAGGTGGTTAAAGGGGAGCGTGAGTAGTTCTTGGTGAAGTCTGGAATTGCTAGTTATTATGCATAGCTACAAGGGTGCTTGAAATCAGAGTCGAATACCCCCCCCCCCCCCCCCCCCCCCCACACACACACACACACACTTTGCAGGAAATTTCTTGATGGCTACTGCAGGCATATACCTGTTCTAGACTGTCTTAGTCCTTAACCTGCCAGGTACTTAACTTGTCAAGCTTTTTCATCAGTCAGTATTCAGTAATTCCATGTGATACCTGTCAGTTTAATTTGAGATGGTGGTTTATAGGTTTGAACGGTATTGAGGCTATGGCTGCGTTCGAGCGCTCTAAAGAGAACCAAAGCGTACCTTACCTAACTGTGCCAGTTTTGGAGCGTTCGAGCGCTCTGTGGAGAAAGCGTACCTCACGAGTTATTTTTAGAAAAGGTCACCCATGTTTGTAGCAAGAATGTCATCCACCTGGCGCTTGAACTACTTGCACCTGTCCTGAACAAAGAGAATGATGTCTTGGCATTATGACGTATGCGCATGATACGCACATGCTTTACAGAGAACTTTTGGTACGCTTTTGGTACGCTTTTGGGGTACATCGGGAAGTGGTCCACTTTTGGCTGGGTACAGTACGGTACGGTACACTTTAGGAGCGTTCGAGGGCTCCTCTGGCGTGGGTACGGTACGGTACAGTTCGCTTTTGGAGAGCGCTCGAACGCACCCTACGTCCCAGAGTTAGAATGAATCACTAAATGGGTGGGTGCTGCCTCTGAGACTTGCTCGGAAAGTCACAGATGAATTGAATAGAGAAGAGGCTTGTGAGACACTGGTTATTCCTCTGTAGAAGTTGGCTCCTTACTGGTCTAAATTTAGGACAGCTAAAAGTTAAGACAATTTATCAATCACTGGGAGGTTATTTCTTGTCAGTTTGTGATGAGGGGAAAAGGAAGTGATGGCATCTGTGGGGACAAGAATAATAATTTCATGCTGATTGCTTTGAAGATGAAATTTTAAAGCCCTTTCTATTGTCATGACAGGTCTGGGTATCAAGACAGCCATTTGCGATGTGCTGGATGATACTAGAGTGCAGTTAACAAAGTTATACAAGATGGCCAGTGACATGGTTGAGCAGTTGGTTGAGGCTAGGAGCAACAACACCACGAGAAAGAACTTTTTGGTATTCCTAGAATGGGAGGCCTTCCTCAAAACAGAAGGAGGTAACACTATGCCAGCAGAACCAATTCATGTGACAGCCTACATATCCAGTCTATTAAAAGACATTGCTTCATTGAGCATGATTCAGGTAGCTATATATACAGCCTAAAGTAGGCTCAAGGCATCAGAGTTGTCTGACCCGACCAATCTGACCATTTGTGAAGAACCTTGTGGAGGGCACAAAGAGGTGCCCGTCAAAAGCCGTTGAGAGGAGAGACATCATTACTTTGGAACAAATCATTCAACTGTGCCAGATGCATGATGGTTTGGAGAGTCTTACGGTATCGAGAGATCCCACACACATAATTCTCAGTTTCGTTGGATCATTGAGATAAGACAAGAGGAAGTCGTTGAGAGCATCAAATGTTTGTTTTTATGTTGATCATGTTGTCTTTGCAGCTGAACAAAAGCAAGACGGATCGGTATCGTAAGGATAGTACTGTGTTGATAAGCAAAGGCGAATCAAGCACTTGTCCTTTGAAAGCACCAAGAAACATGAATAAATCTGGTATCACTCTGGGTTCCAATCAGTTAGACCAGCACTCTGTACAAAAGGGGAGCAGAGTCTTGTGAAAAGGAATATAAAGCTCAGTTACAAAAGAACATGAGAGACAGCGGTAGCTAGTTGTAGTTGTTTACCTTTGGGAGCAGTGATTTAAAAAATTTTCAAGATATCACATTTAATGCATATGTGTAGGTCTGTTCTATCACATAACATCCTACCATATAAAATTTTCACAATAAAGCCTAAAATATAAGGAGATTTTTCTCAATAAACCATAACTGTAGATGGTTTAGTCTGGAATTTTTTTTTAATTATAACTATTGTTCCCATTTTATGTATTTAACAATACTTAACATCGATTATACGGATTCAATTTTTTACAGCGATTGCTTCTATCCCTAACTCACATTTTATAACTATTTTAAAGCACTAATGCTGGGTTTTGTTTCATCTGCAAATGGTAAATTAAGCCTTTAAAGGGAGCATCTAGTCAAATAAAGTTAGGTCTGTGCTCACTGAGAACAGAGGGTGCTAGTGTTGTAGTGGCATTAACTGAATACTCATGCAAGATTGGTCAGGATACATGGTGACAACGGGTATCACTCTTCAGGCTTTCCTTTGTAACTTACTCATTAGACATGACATCTGCTCCTTCTGCTCCGGCCTCCCCATCTCTACCTCCTCCTTCTCTGTCTCCTTCAACTCCTCCCTTCCCTTCTGGAGTAATATTCTCTTCCTCTAGGAGGGCTGGGTCCACATCATCAAACCAGATCTTGTTCTCCTCTTTTTTTGACCTGCCACACAGAGAAAACAATCTCCTAACTGAAATGAATTCAACTCAATTTTATTCAGCTGGAAAAAGCATATAAATTGCCACAACATACATCTATGCTGTGATGATGGAAACCACGGCCCCGTTTCATAAAACTTGTTATCAGTGACAAGTTGTTATAGTTATTATAAGCTACTGAAATCCTTGCATCTGATTGGCTAAGAGCAAATTTGTCACAGAAATGTGGCAGTTGTCACTGATAACAAGTTTTATGAAACGGGACCCAGGTAGCATACCCATGGAATTAGAATATGCTGTGTGAAGATTACAATTTCACTACAATAAATATAATGCCACCACTACAAATACAACTAATGACTAAAAGATGATTGATCACAAAAAAAAAAGTATGCTTTGATCCAACATGAAGATCTCTTCCTCTTCCTAGTTAATGCACTGTCGTGGTGATTGTAGAACTTTTGACGCTCTGTATTTAGTTTTTTATGAAATACTGGCATGAAAAATGAAATATCAGAAAAAGATGAATAAGTGTAGAGCAGCACCATTGGTCATGATATTATCTGGTAATTATTCAACCTCTATTTTGACTGTCACTGTAATCTCATCTGTTTCTAGGTGGATTTGTTTTCCCTTCCCATACCTATCAGAGAAAGGCATTTGGCTTAGGGTAAGGGCACCAGTATTCGGTCAGCCCCCGGTATTCGGTCACTTATTACTAGTCAACAGCCAGTAAGTTCAACTGTCACAACACACGCAAATCACATTGATTCACACACTTGCACACTCATTCACAACAGAAAACTTCCTTAGCCCCCTCCAAAAATCGATCCGAAATCCCAAATTTTACCGTGAAAAGTGCAGAATCGGCGCTACTTTCCAAAAGCGCGCGCGGATAAGGCCCAGTTTTAAGAGTACGGGTCGCCGAAAAAGCGCTAAAAATCGAGAAATAGGCCGTTCTCTCGCGGGATTTTTTGCTTATCGCAAGCTTGGAGTGTGATGGTATCCTCAAAAACGCAAAAGAAAAACATAATTTCCGTACGTGCCGATACAGTGTCTCAATGCACAAGGGTTGAATGCAAGTGCCAAGTCCCCAGTATTCGGTCACCAACGGGCGCCGCAACGTCCCCGATGCAATTTTGCGCCAACAAGGTAGCGCGCGCGCGTTTTTCAGCTGCCTTGAACATGCATTGACTTTGAACGCACATATCGCGTGACCGAATACTGGAGCCGGTGACCGTATACTGGGGAATTTTCAAGGTGATATATTTTGCGATTTTGTGAAATTCTGTGTGATATTTAACAAAATAAAAATTGATATTAAAGAAATTTGATATATTTCACATACATTGCTGTAGATATGATGTATGTATGTATTATTTTAGTTTGAAAAATATTGCAAAAAAGCTTAAGTGACCGAATACTGGGGATGTTACCCTAAGTGCCTTTTTTTTTTTTTTTTTTTTTGGGGGGGGGGTTCTTTGCTTTCTTTTTTTTTAAAGTGAACAGTACAAGTACATGCATCATATACTTCAAATAATAATAATGACCATCCTTTGCTTCAATCAACATAAACCCTTGAAAAATGAAAGAAGTTGGATGACACAACGATGTATCAATGTAAGTAAAGCACCTTTAAGTAAGGAAAAACTTACTTGTTTATGTATAAGTAAGGAAAAACTTACTTGTCATCTGATAAGTCCTTCTTTCTTCTGCCTGGCTTGTGCTTCTTGGGAGCAGATGACTTCAGCTTCTGAAACACCAAAATGTACATTGCTGGCATCACGCATAATCAAAGGAGACATTATGAGCTCACTCGTGGAGACATCATATGGTATATCTAACTTTCTTGTTTAATACCTTTAAGATTTATTATGTTTGATTTATGTTAGTATTGTCTGGGGCAAATTATTTGTATAGGGCCCAAATGTTTTTCTCTCTCTTCTTTCTTTACAACACAACAACATAATCAAAGGCAAATTCCTCATAAAGAGTAATTCTTGCCATAGCAGTCTAAAACTCATTACAGTCAGTAATGAAACATTACACTAAAGAAATCACAAAATTCTTCACATGGATTCTTTTCTTTGTTAGTTTAACAGGTTGCTTCATCATTTGAAGTTTTATATTACTCATATATTTACTAAACAATAAATATAACATAACACGCTTCCTCACACAGCCAATTCTCTTTTCATGAGAGCATCTACCAAAGTTAATTGGTCCTAGCAACTAACAGAGTAACACGAGAGGATTCAATGACAGAGCAGATACCACATGATTACCGTGAGAAGTGTCTTCCAGTTGGTGGCCACATCTTGAGGCTGGCTTGGAGGCAGGGGCGTCTCGGTCCCAGACGACATACCTGAATCAAGACTATCAGCATCAACCTTGGGATACTTCCTGCTCTCACTATCATCACGCTTTGCTTTCCTTTTTGTTCCCTTTTTCTGATTTTTTCTCCTCTTGAGTTCAGATGTCCCTTGACAGGAGCCACTACTGTCTGCAACAGAGTCACGAGCTGCTGTTTTTCCTCTCGACTTCTGAAAATCACCATCTTTATCACATCTTACCAACCTGCTACTATTGTCCTCCTCCTGGTTTGATTTGTGCTGTTTTGGCCTTTCAAAGTCTGCATGCGAACTATTTTTCAAAGCTTGTCCCACCTTCTCTTTCTCTTTTCGCTGCGTGATCTTGAGTTTCCTTTTTTCCTTCCTTTTCCTTTGCTTTGCTTTTTTAGCATCAGTTTCAACTGTGCTTGTGGCATTTTGAGAATGGGTCAAGCTTTCTAACTTGGAATTGATATTCTTTTTCTGAGGCTTCCCACTAAGAACATGATTTTCATTCAAAATTCCAGTAACTGCGGGGTCAACCTTTGCCACACCTTCTATCTCGTGCTTATGATTGGCTTGCTGCAGCAACTTTTTATTCTGCTTTCGTTGCTTTTTTTGCTGTTGCATTTTGGTGTTGTCACTTCCATCAAGTTCAGGCTTTTCTTTTGATATCTGTTTACTAAGTTTCGCTGTAAAGTTTGTCGCCATGCTCTTCTTTTGCAGAAAATATACCCATGATTTCTGCTTTTTCTTGCCTGGTCTCTGGGATGCTTTCATGATGTCTGGTCAAGCTTCTTACCACCTCTGATCTGGGTTCTGTAAATGAAAACATTTGAAACAATCAATATACAACTTACAAATCAATAATAACAAAGAGACATTCCAAAAGCAAACATATGGGTTATCTTACTGTACACTGTTGAATGCACATGCAGCACACACACAAACACACACACAAGCACACACACACAAACTACATTGCTGTTTCAGAAATATAGATTCTACTTGGAGTCTAGTGGTCTGATCCCTGAAAACTTTGATGGACACCTGAAGATCTTCAGAGACAGAGATGTTGCTAGAAATTACAGTTTGGGATAAAAAACAAACAAACAAAACTCAAGATCTAGCCACATGGCATAGATTATATAGGGTCCTACAATAATGGTTGCAATTTGATCTGTCCTGGAACTTGAATGTGGCAGACTGCAGACACACATACATAGAACTTGTCTACAAAAATATGACGTATGGGACAGAATAATAATTGGTTATATATCTTAATACTTGAAATAATATCATGAGGCAACTATTAGTTTGGCATGTGCATGTGCATGCAGGGCAGGGCAGCGCAGCACAGCCAACAACCTCTGTCTACAGACTAAAAATTACATTGTAGGCCTAATTACACCGACATTTGTTGACTGAGAGTGAGCACAAGTGGTGAGTTGATGCAATCCCACTGATGGCTTGCACACACGGGGGAAATGTTATTAATTCAAGGTGGGGGTTGGGGACAGAGAAAAGTTCATATAGTGTACAATTGTATTTTTGTTAATGATTGGTTGATTATTTGCACATACGAAGTATTAAGAAGCATCTAGATGCAAAACCAAGTCAGTCAAGTGTTTAAATATCAAAACATGCATTTCATTATTATTATTATTATTATTATTATTATTATTATTATTATTATTATCATTATTATTATTATTATCATCATCATTATTATTATCATTATTATTATTATTACTATTATTATTATTATTATCATTATTATAATTATTATTATTTATAGTGCGCTTTTCCCACAAGGCCCAAAGCGCTTACAATCAATTCAAAACATGTACGACAGTATGTAAAATAATGGATAAATGTTACAGAGCTAACTTTGAACTAGTTGCTACTGAAAAGATGTGTTTTCAAGGCTTTTTTGAACACACTGACTGATGGAGACTGTCTAATGGTAAGTGGTAAATTGTTCCAGTGCTTTGAAGCAGACACAGTAAATGTCCTATCACCGGCTAAGGTGCGAGTAACAGAGTATGTGAGACAAAGCGGATCACTAGATGACCTCAAATTTCTAGTAGGTGTATATAAAGTCAAACAGGCGTCTAGATATTTTGGAGCTTGATCGTTAAGGATTTTATAAACAAACAAAACTAATTTGAAAATTATCCGTTGCGTCAAAGGAAGCCAGTGCAACGACTTCAGAAGTAGCTGAGATGGGTAGTCCCTAGAAACCTGAAACACTAATCGGGCTGCCCAATTTTGAAGTCGCTGCACACGATCCAGTTGAGTTGAAGGAATGGAAGAGAGAAGTCCGTTACAATAATCTATACGGGATAGAACTAAAGAGCGCACTACGTTATGACATGCAGATTGATCAATAAATCTCCTAATTCTAGCGATATTTCTGTTCGGTCACATGCACATGATCTGAATGCAGGTCGTCGCGCTGGCGACTGCCACGTCTGCACTCAAGCATTGCCGCGCCGCCGCGCCTGGCGACACTCACGCCAGTAATCGCTCGCATTTCTGCATTCGCATGGGTCGTTTGACATCGCATTTAAATCCATGATTTTAGATATGATGCCTCAAACCGATTTTGCTCAAATTTCGTGAGTAACTAGGAAACTTGTGAAGCTTTATGGACATAATCAAGCAAATTGCCGCAGTCCTTTCATTTTCGCGTTGCATTGCAAAAAAGCGTGGAGACTCCTTATAAGAGGGACGGGGTTACTTATATTATAAGGGGGACAGGTTAAGGAGGGGCCCCCCTTGTGAGTGGGTTTCCCGAACTGACATTAAAAGTTCAACCTCAGGGTCACTCGCGGTGCGGTGAGTCTTAACGGACGAGGATTGATTTTACTATTCATTCAGCAGCAGTCCACTACGAGCTACGGTGCAGTCCGTGCCCAGCCAGTGCAGTACAGTGGTCATTTTCCATTTTGCAAATTTGTATTGCATTATTGTGGATATACAGTGCCATCGATTCACTTACGCAAATTTAAGCGTATCGGACCAATACGCACGTGTTGAATCCCTGTTGCGATGCCCACTAGCTAGTGGCACTACCCTCAGTAACCGCAGCAGCGACCCCATACGGACAAATACGTACCGTAAAGGGGTCGCACAGCAAGGCCTATCCTGTCACGGAAGCACCTGATATGGCTTAGCATTTACGTGACCAGAGACCAAAATACAGGGTTTTATACTGAAATTAGTAGCCTTACTCTTAGATAAGATACTTACAATCACAGCAGGCGAAGTCGATTTACAATATGATCTGTTTTGAGAGCCCTGTGAAAGAGTTTATCCGAGGGTTTTAAAGTCCTACCGCATTTCGTATTGTGGTACGACTTACACAGCGCATGCGCGAATATGGATAAAACGTAGCACATACTATAATACGCAATGTATGCGTGTGGAAAATAACCCGGACGGCTCGCTGAGATCTGAAATGAATATTCATGAGATGTAACAAAAAAGAACGCATGCTGGGCGCTGATTTACTATCGGGCCTACCGGCACTTATTAATTTCGTTTTTAAAGCACATTTTGAATGTGTGGTTCATTATTTATTTGCAATAAAGGAAGTGCACACATAATGAACATCTGGAGATATGACGGATTAAGAAAATAACAGGTGATTTTCATGATAGAGGGTATGTTTGTTTCTTTGTTTGTTTCTTTATTTGTTTGTTTTTTAACAGTCTGCAGGGGCAATGTCCCAGATGTCTCATCTATAAATCAAGTTTCCTTTCACACTGTAAAATGTTGTACATTCACAATGGGCTCCACTCACAAGCTCTGCTTCTTGGGGACTCATATTCATTTTTGCTTCATGTTTATTATCTGCTGTGATTTGATTTGAATACACTTCTGTTACATACATGTCTTGTCTATTTTCAATGTTTCAGGATTGTTTGATTATTTATTAAAGAGACCTTTCTTTTTTCAAAGAATTCCACCGTATGGGAATCCTTTCCTGTCTTTTTCTTTCGGGCATGTCACTTGCTGTTTGATTGTGTGTGTGTGTCTGCACGCATGTGTGTTTAATGATTATTTGTGTGTAACAAGTTGGATGAACTGGAAGCTAAATTTCTATGTACTGTGATATACAGATCAATAAAGTTGACTCTGAGTAGTCCTTCATTTTCTTCATTCATTCATTCATTCATTCATAGCAATGGGACAAGAAGTGTCTTCCGAAATTTTTATATCAGAATGTCATTATTTCCTTTTTTTTAAAATCTGATTTTATCATTTTTGCAGTGTTCTCCTGGATTTTTTTTTTCATTCTCATGAAATATAGATAAAGTTTTAGACTGGCTTTCATCTTAAAGGTATGATGGATTGGTTAATGAAAAACTAGAAAGTAACCCTTTCAGATCCATCCATATGGTCATGGGGATTGTATTCCACTGCTCCCTATGTCATTTTCAAAACATTTAGTGTCTTTTTTTTTGCACTATTATCGACACTATATCTAATAACACTATACACTCAATTATAGCTTCATATTGATATTGTTATTTATACATACGAGTGTGTGATACACCTTTTATGTATTGGTGATGGTAATGTACAAGCATATTCATACACTTATTCTCTTCCTTCTCATTCGCATTAGGAATAAAATAAGCACTAAATTATTATGTCATGTCCCTAGTACTCATTCTCATGATCGTGATACTATATACCTGGGGAGGGAAGGTGACAATAATGCAAGCCTTTCTATTCGTGTTCAATCAATAATCATTTTTCCTTATCTCATAACCATGCTTGCTTTAATTGATCGATATTTTAATATTATTAATATGTCATCAGAACCTGCCTTGCTTGATAAATTATATAAGATTATGATAGTGATATAATGATTATCATTATCATGATTTGAAATATCTAATCATAACTAGTACCCTGTATGGCTTCAGTTTGCTACTTTCACTGTACTTATTGATGCCATTGCATACTCACTTTATCCAAGATTTGGTGATGGAAACCAAAACAAACGCTCTTGCCAAACCCAGTTGGCAATATCATTAAGGTGTCCTTCTGTTTCACTGTGCTTTCCATTATTTCTACCTGCTCCTCTTTAAACTTAATTCCAGCCTCCTCCTCTAATTCCTTGATAGCATCTTTGAACTCCATGATGATGATACTGATAGCTATGAATGGTCCGAGAACTACGAGCAACATTGTACATATGTACATATATGGCAGATGACGTAAACATGAATATTCATTTGCGCATGCCCAGATCAATTTACTTACGTGATATTTTCAAAATGGCGAGCGGCAGTGTCGATAGTGTCGAGTGGGGTTCCAGCAAAGATGATGGCGATTTCTCTTGTTTTCGGAGGTAATGGTGAGTAATACATAGTCGGCTAAAATATTCAACATTATGGTATTACAACATGTGGCTTTTTGTTGCGAATCCATGTGTCGTTTTGAACGGTGAGTTTGTGACAGAATTGTACGCGTCGCAGTACAGTATTCATCGCATAATCGGGCATCTGATAATCGGGATCCTCGCTTAAATGATATACGCTTCCCAGAAACATTTCCAACGCACGTTATTTTCACTGGATAATCGGGCGGGGACCTCTGATAAACGGGACAATTTTTCTTCAAGCGATCTTTGATTTTGTTAATATTTTACACAAAAAATCTACCAAAATACCACAACAATATTTCAAAGATTCCGTATCAGTTGTCGTTTACAACAAACTTACAAAGCAAGCTTCGGATTGGTGTGTTTTGACCTCCGTCCATCCAGTACATGTACATGCATAGCCACGAAAGCGCCGTGTTTAAAAGAAGCCATGTGCTCGCTTGCAATTCCTACTCGACTCACATCCAATAAAAAACATGCCTCGCTCATACAGCCCAGGCTGTGTGCGTTGTTTAATCTCAGTCATACACTCTGAGGGCAAAGTCCATTGTTATCGCGCGCCTTCGTATCTTGTTATCTACTGTCTTTGGTTTCAACTTTCAATACAGCTGTACACTGTGATCTGTGTGTACGTCACAATCTTCCTCAGTTGTGACTGGGCAAAAGTTACGTGATTGAAATGAGGGCTATGAACAGTTACGTATTCAGTGAAATGGGGGAGAGAGTGGGAGGGAGAGCGTGAAAGATGAGAAGGGTTCAATGCATGTGCGTATACGTAACGTTTTATGAATCTAGACTATGAGCTGACATTGATTACGTGTACACGCGTGTTTGACAGAAGAATCGAACCCGGTTGCGATTACTCTACATCATTGCGAGAATGCAGGGAGAGCTGGAGGGTCGCGCCGAGGGGTAGCGTGTTGTGTATTCATGTACATGTACAGTACGTCAGTATGCATGTGTGTGTGTGTGTGTGTGTGTGTGTGCACTACATGTACATGTCGTATGCCGTTAGTGTATGGTGAGTACTCATCGCGAAATCGGGCACCTCGCTTAAAGGGGCCGTGTTTGCTACTCCCAACCTGTCCCGATTATGCGATGAATACTGTACTTCCTAAAAATCGCATGGGATGCTTCGGGGCGCTGTTACTGTGTTACAGCGCCCCGCGACGGGGTTATACCCTCAGATGTATGATGGTTACAATGATGGTAGGAACCCAATCAAGTCGCACGTCGGCACGTCTTTGGATTCTGTGTATGGCCTATCCACCGTTTTGGCAATTTTCCTGCTTCTCAGTCCATGTTTCTCACTATTTATACAGCACCTCTAACGTTACGCTAGTGCTAATAAAAAACAGAGGTAGTGTTGCGCTGCTGTACTGCCGGTATGCCTGCGCCTGCATGCACCGCGGCAGCTAGCTGCATGCGTCACGTCACGGTCGGTCGATCTGGCCCGCTTTCAACAACTGAATGCGGCATGCGACTCACGCACGTGTTATCAAAGATCCTATATGGTCTTATGTGTTGTGGGCTAGTGTTTTCGTGCAGTGGAGACAATTCATCTATACAACAGAGATGTGTGATCTGGCTGAACATAATGATATGGAAGAACATCCTGCTAAACGGTAAATTATAATTTTAAAGTGGAGAGTTTTGTGTAGTAAGATTTCCACGTGACGAACAGCATACTGCAACTACCTAAAACCATGAAATGAGCTGACGGTGCTGAGTCGTTTGAGAGAGCTTCGAGAGGTCCCTGCCTAGACCCACTTGTTCACTTCTGTGTTACTAAAATTTTATAGTAGCGAACTATCTTACTCACTACGACACTAGACTCTAGCACTCAGTAGTAGTAAGATATACTAGTCTAGTAGTAGTACTAACATCTAACCGCACTGCACTGCCGACCCAACAGTCAAATACATTGTACGTCGATTACAGCGCCCCGGGGTTGCATGAATGCCTGAAAGTGTCTTAGTCAAAATACGGCTCTTGTGATTATGGAAATTTCGACAGAATTTTTACAAGTGAATCCGTTCAATTGTAACGTTGTTTACCGGCACTGCAGTGTGTGAGTTAGATCTACTCGTACCACTTACCCGTACTAGATTAGAAGTTGAGAATCTACTCAATTTGATACTGACTGGTTTGACTGGTCTATCGACTATATATATAACAGCCTAGCCCTGGCTTAGGTTTAGGGGATAAAGCTAGTGCTAGTACTATATGATCAGGCTGATGATACTACTAGTAAAGTAGAAGGCAGAACTACGCCTACGCGACCACCACTAGCACTACCTACTACTAATCGTACTGTGTCTATGCTTTTGCGCATGGTCGAACCTTGGCACAAGAGGTCAAACCTTGGTGCAGGTGCCAATACAGCCAGAAGCGAAGTGAATTTATCACTGCAGTGGGTACCAAGGTATTGATGAAAATGACCTTCTGCTTCAGGTTTTACTTTTATTTAGAGGTTCTCTTGCACAAGGAGGAGGATATCGAGGAAGTGAGGATACAACCAGAGAATTACAACTGATGGTCACAGGCACTTTAATTTATTGATCTTTCATTACGACATTAGTGTGAACTGAATCTTACGTTGTCCGCCTAGTCTATGGTGACAAACCACATTGGAAGCTGTTTGTTATGGAAGTCCTCTCAGTGTCATATGAGATCAAGGAAATGGCAGGTTGTGAATAGTTTGAAGCTCTTCCTGCTACCCATTTATACCAAAATGAATGGATTAATCATCATTGTAATTATCATCTTCATCTTTCTCTATGTGCAGACACTGCCCTACAGGTTCTCCACAGGAAGCGAAAACAAATGAAATGGATGCAGCATACTTCAAGTAAGAGCCTACTCCTCTTCTTCTCAGTCATCTTCTTCTTTTTCTTCAGTAATCTTTAAAAAGCTATGCAACCTATCACAATGATGAATTTACTGAAAATTATTCTGCTTGTTTTGAGGAGGAACATGATCCTGCTTAGAGGTTGTCGTGAGGCAACTTTTAAAAAGATATTGTTTTGTTTGTTTGTTTTTTAACCAATTAGAATTAGCCACAGAACGTGGTCGATCATTCCACTCAGGTATTGATTTTGGAGCCTTTTTTTTCAGTATTTGTTACATCAGTTATGTTTGAGAGGACTAGTTCTAGGTTGAATATTTAGGGGAGAAAGAGAGAAGCAATATTTCCTGATTGATTTTGTAATTTCATAAATCAGTGAGTATGTTACCAACTTCAATCTGAGTCAATCATCTGCTTGTTGAAGCCACGTCACCACCAAATATCGTCCACGTCTCTGCATTATACAATATTTTTCTCATTTTTTTTCAACAGGTCATATGAAGACATTGGCATCCATGAAGATATGATCAAGGATATGGTTAGAACGAACTCTTACAGGTAAATTACACATTATTCAGTGGGTCTTTGTGTAGTTTGTTAATTTCCTATCCATGGTTGAGGGAGAATTGCATTAAATTAGTAATCAGATATTAGGTGATAAGTAGTGTCATAACCCAGAAAAATATATGCAGTCTAGTTGAACGAGGGAGGTTTGATAGAGATCTCACCTCCCTGGTAGAACTTTTGTCAACTGGTTAGATGAGAGTGAATATTAGACACATCTCACAGTAGATAAGTGATGTCTGTTTCTCACGATTCATGATGTTTGCTCCTCACGATTCATGATGTTTATACAATACTTTCTGATTTCAGGCTAGCAATTCTGCGTGCAAGTGAAAAACTGATTGGCAAAGTAGTACTGGATGTTGGAGCAGGCACAGGTGAGTAGAACAAATTTTGTGCAACTTTCTAAAATCCTTTTTTTTTTTTAATTATCCAATAAATTTCAGTTACAGTAGCATTCAGTCCATATTTATACTGGTCATATTTGCCATTGTTTCATTTGATGTGAGAAGATTGAATTCTCTGTAATTCTAGTATCTTTGAGTTGCATTTGCCCTATTCAGTGGCCCCACAGGTAGGCAGGGAAATTCACACTAAGTTGATATGACCGTGACGATACAAATTTTACTTTTTACCTTTCTAGATATTTGCTTCATTAATTCTTCCTTTGTTCAGGTGTCTTGAGCTGTTTCTGCATCCAAGCAGGAGCAAAGAAAGGTAATTACTTATTTAAATCGCATGCTACAGCAGCAACATGTAATATTTTGAGATGATTCTCAAATGGAATCTTCAGAGACAATGACTTGTTTGGTATGAGTAACTTGAGAGTTGGTAAAAGATGCATTTAAACATACCTATGATGAGATTTTAAAAGAAGAAGAAAAGAATGAAAAGTGATAGGAACTTTGTCAAGTGTTCTTATAATGATAATCTGAAAGAAACATGACTTAATTGCCGGTGCTATCTTCAGTCAGTTTAATATACAGGGGAAACTCGGTATAACGAACACTGCTATAACGAGATATCGGTTATAACGAGGAAATTTTCCTGGTCCCAAATTTCCTTCCACACAAGTCTATGTAAAATGCTACTCTTATAGCGAGATCGGCTATAACGAAATAACTGCTATAACGAGATAAATTTTGTGACTTCCAAACAAAGAAAAACATAGCCAATCAAACCTGCTATAGCGAGGTAAAGCAAAATGCCTTCGGTAAAGCTTTACTTCGCCTGTGCTATCATCTTCAGAGATTGTAAAGCTTGATGCGCCAAAAACTGTCTTGTACACACATGATCATTTTCTTCAATGCACTCCAGCTAGCACTGCATGTTGTACGTGTAAGTGTGTGTGTGCGCGCACACTGATACATGCAGAAAATGTAGTGGGACGGCCATAATACATGACATCATCATGACGTTTAGCAGGAATGAGGCAATCTGATGCTGTGATTGGCTTTCTACATAGGGAATTCCCCATCTTCACACACACGCAGTCATAATGTACATACACAATGTGTCACATACACACACAACATTGTGCAGACCATATTCAAGCTTCCATACAACACACACCCATACGATAACCACATACCGATCCACATACGATCTTGATACAATCGCAAGCTATATAAATTTACAAATTCAAACATCTACAATTAATAAGAAACACATTCTTGACTTGATATTGGATTTCCTTGGCGAAAAACATCTTCTTACCCATAAAGGTGAGTTATTCCCTCACACACAATATCAAGTTATCAGTATTGATTGAAATGTGATGGGTAGTCCCACATGTGCAAATTAATGTCTTTATGTTATGCCTTCTTTTATGCCTACTGATATAACGAGATATCGGCTATAATGAGGAAAATGACTCGGTCCCGACCATCTCGTTATATCGAGTATCCACTGTACTCCAAAGAGTGCATTCAATGCAGGGGCGGATCCAGGAACTCCATAAAGGGGAGGCGCCTTTACAAAATTACAGGGGGCGCATGAGCCCCCCCCCCTTTTTTTCTTTTTATTTCTTTTGTTTTAACAAAAATTAAAGAGGGAGCACGCGCCCAATGCGCCCCACCCTCTGGATCCACCACTGCAATGTAATTCTCAAGACATCTAGAAGCATTGATAAAAATGACTTCTTTCATTATGAAATGTTCCTCTTCACAGTGTATGCCATAGAAGCAAGCAGCATGGCAGAGCAGGCCAAGAAGGTCGCTGAGGCAAACAGTGCTGGTGGGAATATAGAGGTCATCAGAGGTCTTGTTGAGGTGAGTTTGGTTGGAAGACCTTTTCCGTAAGCCTGCTGTGTATGAGGGTTTGCGATGTTAGGAACTCAGCAGAGTCAAGGTCAGTGGAGGCGTCAGACTGACAAACGATGTGTAGCTAGCTGACCCTCTTGTGCAAGCTCAGACCATATGCTTAGGAAACAGAAGCAGGAAATCACTTTGTGACTGCATTCATGAGCAAGAATTTTTGCCAGTCTTAACATTTTTATACGGTCTACCCAAAACATTTTGCTGTAGTGGTACAGTAATTCATCTGTTTATGCACGGCAGGTCGTGTCATGTCTCAGCAAGAAGGTCACTGTTGAAATGTTTTGGCATTGGCACCAAAGGCTTTTTAGTATAGAATGCATGATTTTAAATCTAAATGTTAAATACTGTTAAACATGATATATTCACGCCATGAAATTTTCGCAAATTGAAGCCAATGACCTTTTTCACGGCATGAAATTTTTGCGAATTGCTATGTAGTGTAGACAAGAACTTTCGTGTGCATTTTAATTTCGTGAATCTTGGCTCTTGCGAAATTCGCAAAATCAAAATGCATGCGACAATTCCTCATTTTACAGTAATCTCTCCCCCTCTTTACCTCCTCTCTCTCTGTCTTTCTGGCAAGTCATTTGATAATATTGCAGAAGATTTGTTTTCGAGTAATGCAGAAGAACAAGAATTTATCAGTTAAGCAAGGAACATTAGGCCTTCTGTCTCTCTTACACAGTACAAAATGATCACAAAACTTTGCAAAGTATTCTGCTTGCTTAATTATATGAACCTATATTGTGATGCACGAACAGGATCAAAAACACTAGTATCAACAGGTAAATTAAGTGAATGTACATGAGCATAAACAGTCATTGAGTGGAACAAATATCGGTAGTGTAGTCCCATTCATTGAGTGCTCAGCACAGGATTTTTACAGGGTATGAAACAAACCTGTATAGGCCCTATAGATCAATGCTTGTCAAAGTCTGTGTTATTAAAGATATGACGTAGGCAAGATATTTTGTGATTCAAATTGTCTCCTAAATCTGGAGAAATTGTGTCTTTTTTATGCAGGCAGATTGAAAAGGACTTAATTGATGGTTTTAGACACACTAACATACTTCAAATTAATGTCTTCCCATTCGTTGCAAAATTTCAAGGTTCGTTTCTGTGTTTATTTGTTGTTACTTTTTATACAGGACATTGAGCTTCCAGAAAAAGTTGATGTGATTGTCAGTGAGTGGATGGTAATATATATATCATTTTTGTATATTCATCTAATACATATAATTGACATACAATTGCTAAACTTCATAATGACAAACATATTTGTGATGAAACACTTTGTATAAATACATATAAAGATAAATGCTGACCAGTTGTACAGAACATCTTCTTATTTGTTACTCCTTGCTTTTATATGTATAAAGCCTATAGCAAATATTTTTTGATATAGTTTGAACTGTTATGCTTACTTTTGTTTCAAGATTCTCTAAAAGTAAAATATTTTGTAATTTTCTTATCCACCACCAATGTGGAAAGCTATCATGATACACATAGAGGTTAATTGAATTGTATTTTCCTCTCTGTCTATGTTAATTGGATGACAATCAAATTGCCAATGGTACCTAGAAAATAAACACATCAGACATGTCTTAAACTTCTCTGAAGTCTGCTGAATGTGCATCCCGTGGACACTATTCATGAAGTTAGATCAGATCAGATGCAGTAAAAGTTTCAAAGTAATTTTGATTAATCTATTCCCATAGTCTTTTTCAAAAAGAGAAGATGATCTTTTCAGATAAGGACTAACGTGAGATGTTTGAAATAAAGCAATAAACAAGAGCACAGTATTTTCCGTGCAAAGAGTAAGGCTTTTAGAAATGTTAGTGTTTTCTTTCCTATAAACTCTGAAATCTGGCAAAGAAATTAATGTAGATATGGTGTATAACTAATTATCGTTGGCATTTCTCCTTTAAAAGGACAAATAAAATAGGGAATAAGAACATATTACAGAAAGCAGTGTTATGGTTAGACAAATCGTAACACATATTAACATGACTGAATCTGCCCAATCCATAGTTGATGTGCAATGTACTGCTTAATCATGTTTGCGTGTGATACAATAATTTGCACCATGGTGGAACACTTGGTAATTTGGTATCATGATACTTTATAGGGTGGTGCATTGGCATGAAGAGGGTTTCAAATTGCTGTCAAATGTATCTGTTCAATTACAACAAAAAGCAGCCAGTGCATTAATATCAGATTGTTTCATTCTTTTGCAGGGTCACTTTCTTCTGTATGAGTCAATGCTGAACTCTGTGATTTGTGCCAGAGACAAGTGGCTAAAGAAGGTAAAGGATACAGTTAATTATTGTAACCATTTCCTAAATGATATGTACAAATCTTTGATAACACAATCAAGGCACGAATTCTTCTTTTATGTATTCAGTGTCTACACATCAACGGACATATGTCATTATTCATTGGAGCGTAATGGAGCAAACTTTGGTAAATTCACCTCAGTGATGTGACTTGTATATGAATACAATGTTTACAGTTATTGGCATGACAAAAAATGTTTTTTTTTTTAAATCTTATGCCAAATGTTTTCAATAAAAATGAAATATTTCTTCCTCCAGGATGGAATAATTCTACCCAGCAAGGCCAGCTTGTATCTCTCCCCATTTACAAACGAATCAATTTATGAGGAGAGGTGAGTTAAGATTTAGTTATGTTCTTGTCTTGAAGCATTATCGACCAACTTAGCATGTGGTTCTAACCTGCTAATGCACAAGGGACACATCGGAAATACAGGTCCCTTCATCCCTCCTTGAAAAAAGGTTGCATACATGAAAGTTCTGTACAATTTTGATGGCATTACTTTAGGGGCAACGCAATTATCTGTTATACGGTCAATTTCTGATCAGACAGCTTATGAGCACAACTGACAGTAGCATCTGAAATGATTCTACTTCTTACCCATTCAGGTCATATTTACATGCATTTATGATGTGTTGGGGATATTCTCAGTTTGATAGATAATTTTGCTTTTCTCATGCAGCATATAAAGAAAAATAGTACATAAATATGAAATCGGAATGATCTTCAATACAGCCATAGTTGTAACAACCTGATTTTGATGAGAATATAGCTAGGGCATTTTGTAATGTCTTATAGCTTATATGAAATTCAAATTATCCCAGAAGAATGTGTTCTGTTTTAGACCATAGTGTTTGTGTCTTGTGGATGTGTCTTTGACAGTATGTTTGACAAAAGAGAAGTTAGGGTTAATTTTGTGACTACCGTTTCTGTCATATTTTCCCCCAGTGCTTTGAGGATCCATTAAAGTATGTTTTGCTGTGTACACAGTGTCAACAAGGAATATTTTTATGTTTTGGAACAGCAAATGTATCAAGCAAACTCTAGAAATCTTTGGTGTCTAATGATCTACAGCCAGTTCGGTTCCTTTTTCTTATTCACACTTATTTCATAGGGTATCTTGTGTCCATGTGTATTGGTATATTTGATATCATATTTCACAATTCTGTGGAATCAACTTTTTATTGTCATGCAATGATTTCAGGGTGAAATTTTGGAGAAGTGTCAAGGAGAGCATAGGAGTTGATATGTCCTGCATTGAGCCTCATGCAAGAAAATCATTGTGCAGTGAGTATGAAATTATCCAAAAGTAGACTTTAGAGGGCGCTGCTCACAATTTGTATACCAATGGTATGTCACTCTTACTCAGGAGATACACTACCTTTGAAAACTTCAAACAAAATGTGCCTCACTGAAATTTAAGCTGCACATACTATACAAGTTGAGGTACCCTCAGGTCAGAGATTCCATGAGTATGTCTTTTGTGGGACAGCGTATTACCTTTTTTTGTTTTCTTGAGACGTGATTCATAGTCCTGGTATGACAATTACAGTTGGCCAAATTTTGTTGAGGATTAGGTTGCCAATGTTAGGGACCATTTCTTGCTCCTTTCTTTCTTTCTTTCTTTCTTTCTCTACATGTATTTCAAACAAGTTGGATGCTTGGATGGGTCACATAGATTGAGAATGATTGAATGAGAACTGTACTTGACCCCATCACTACTGTTTTGAAAATCTTTCTATCCCATGTGCCTCGTAGGACATGTCCATGTTGAGGAAGTAGGAGTATGTGACCTGCTTGCCAGACCTTGCCATCTCAGAGAACTTGACCTCTACACTTTGACCTCAAGTGACCTCAAATGTATTAAGGTGAGGATGTACTGTCATGGTTTGCATGGAATGTTGTCTGTTACCATGACATCAAGGAAACAAGAACAGAAATTTGCTAATGTTTTGTTTTTGTGGTGAATAATGATTTTATCACATTAGATGTACAGTTCAAACTGTTTAATGGTAAATTTGGACATGAAACAAGACATACTTGTAGCTGCAAAAGGAAAAAAGAAAATCTTGAATTAGGTTTCAGTATTTAGTGTGAAGAACATTGTTTAGTCTGACAAATGACTTACTTGTGGAAAATGAAAATCATTTTATTTTCAGTATAAGGGCATGAGTGAGAAGGACTTACACAAGCCTTACTTTCCAACATTGCAAACATAGCAAAGTACATGAAAGATGTTTGGTGTGCATGCAATAACACAATCTTCCTCCACAATTCATTCCAACTAGATGCCATTCAAGTTCATGTGCTATGGCAGGCAAGCCTTCTGTGGGTTTACATCGTGGTTTACCGTGACCTTTGATGCTAGGATCAAGGGGAAAGAGCCCCTGATTTTATCAACATCACCAGAAAAGCAGTAAGTATGGCAGTAAACAGCAAGAAGTAACCTATTTTACTCAGTGCAGGTGTAAAAAGGGTACCTGGCAATGTTGGGAGACTCATGCATTATGGCGGAGGCATCAGTCGCCATAGCGACATTTCTAGTTTCTTATGTCAAGAGCCCTCTGGAAGAACAGTGCTTATACTGAAGAGGCCTACCCTAGGTAAATAGGACATTGTCATCATCATTTTCGCTGTCATCTTTGTCCTTGTCGCCATTGTTGCTGTTGTTGCAGCTGTAGTGGTAGGCTACCTTGTGAAGATTTGGTTGTCCCTCTATTGCCAACAAAGTCAGTGGTCACCATACTGATAAGATGTGTTCATGTCATGTGAAAGCTGCTGAATGGCAGTCTTCATAATCACTGATTGGATTGAACTACTAGTAGTCATCAACTGCATAATCCTCAATTAGATGTGCATCAAAGCTAGAAGGCCTGTCCGTTTTATGTAGATTCATGCTCTGCAAAGTCAGAATAAGCTTTGACATTGTTATATGCTGTTTTGTTTTTTGTTTGTTTGTTTTGGTCATTCCTTTTCTGGAGTTAACCTATGCATTGATAGTATCTGTCAATTAAAGAATTGTCAGTCATGCTATCTTTTAAACATTAAAGATATGCTTGGTATTATAATGTAAATATGAAGATCAATTGATATCCAGACAAAATAATTTTCTCACAATCTATGCATTCCTCCAAAGTGTCACCCACTGGCGTCAGGCTTGTATGTACCTGGAGTATCCAGTAAGTGTAGAGCAGGACACAGTCATAGCAGGCAACATCACTCTAACACCAGGAGAAATGAATCCAAGGTGAGGCCCCTCTTTCTTTGGTGTAGATCCAGTGGGTTTGTTGAATCTTGCTTTAAACCACAATAAATATGCCATGGATGAAATCTTAAAGTCATTAGATAGCTGGCTAAGAAATTGTTAACTCCAAGATTTGCATTAAGGGTCATAAAAACAACATGATTTGGTTAAACGCCTAACTTACCTGGGCTATTTAGTGAGCTTGAATTCCTGGGGGGGGGGGCATTATGGCCCCCCCTTCAGATCTCGGCCATTGACCGCGCGATCGCCGCAAAATTTTGCATGAACATAAAGCCGGATGTAATCTACAAGGCTGTTAAGTTAAATTTTCAAAAGATTTGCATTTTCTGTTTTAAATCAATTAATTATGCAAATATATGAAAAAAAAAATCATTTTTGTATGTAATTGGCTTATAAAAGCTTATGGAATGCTGATTTTTGGTGTAAATATTCCTAGTGACATTCCCAACATTTGTGCGTAAAAAAAATTTCAGTATCAAATCAATTTCTTATGTTTTTTATTGTTTTATCAATTCTTTATGTATTTCTTTGTTTTTTCGAACTTTTGTTTTTGTTGTTTTTTCAGCAGAATTTGTCACATACATTTTTTGAAGCATAATTATACTAAAATAAATTGATTTCAGCTGTTAAAATTAAAAATATGAATCTTTGTATGAATTAATTGAAAAAACACAATTTGTATTGACTTTGTACACAAAATCACGTTTTTGAGCAATTTTGGTGTTGACGAAAGTTTTTTGAAGGGGCGTGGCTTCAGAACGGTATGCCCGGGCACGACAAATTTGGTCTCAAAAGTTGCGCGAGACTTGAAAGTAAAAAGTCAGCGAACAGCACGGTCAAAAAATTTTGCGCGCCGGAATGGTCGCGGAATTCATCGAGGGGGGGCCATTATGGCCCCCCCCCCCCCCCCCCCCAGGTAAGTTAGGGTTAATCAGTGTATAGAAATGGGTGAAACACTCATGACTCTTTGCAGTCATTTTTATTACCTGACATGTCATGATTTCAGAAGTCAACATTTAAGTGGCACAGACATCTTTTTGCCACTTTTTATTTCACAAAAATGGTGATGTCAGGTTGTCAAAAAGGTTCAAAGTTAAATGATGATGTACTATAGTTGTTGATGAATGACTTTGCAAGTGCTATTATTCTGTTCTTTCATCAGAACATGATATGGTACAAAAACAAACAAAAACGATTACAATGGTGGTACATCTACGTTGTATTCAATTTCCTGGTCAGGTTTCTGGAAGTGGAGGTAACATTTGCAGTGGATGAGGGCAGCCCTGTGATGAGATCCTATTCCATGTCTGATGGATCCAGCTGATGATCATCATCCAAGGTCCCCCTTCATGAAACAGATTGTGACACTTTACAATGCACAATACTAGCAGTTTTTACAATAGCAGCTGGGTAACGAAGAATCAGATGCCAGTATTTCAGTTGTTGCCAAGGTAACCGCAATAGAATGTATTGTAACTTTGGATTGTTACATATCTTCTGATGAAAGGGGTTTGTGGTACAGTACAGAGATGACTAATGCTCAACAGAAAAATGTATGTCACCCTTCTCTAGCCTCTCCAGTCATTAAAAAAAAATTATGTTATGAGGCTATTCCAGACTTAAACATCAATGCCTGGTGTGTGGAACTACTGGTGCTTTGGAGCTAGTTTGCATGAGATTTGCCTACCATTTCTACTGGTCATCAAAGTGGATGGACGGTGATGCTATCCCAGCATTGTCCGTGGGTGGTCTGCACTGGATGCCATGGTGGCCTTCAGGTTGTGTGGGCATTTGGGGTAAAAGTGTCATCTAGGACCACATTGCAGCCAATAACTCCGCCACTACATACATGTCAACTCACTTGTGACCATCATCAAACAATGTACAAGAGCCATGCCATGCAGTGTTTTTTTGAAACTTCGCTGAGTGATTTATACCTGTCATACATATGCGAACTGGTATTATTTTTAGCATCTACAAGAAGTGTTTAGCACATCATTGAAAGTGTCCTTCATGTAAGATGTGCACTCAAGATGCAATTGCATTGATTTGTAGATCACCTTGCTTTTCTAGTTTCTATCAGGGTGGTACAGCAGAAGCTTAGGTAAATATTGAGAAGCCTTGAATATTTGGGGGTGATTCATTCTGTGCTGTGTAAACACAGTGAGAGTACTGAAGAACATTTTACCTTTGTCAGTGCAGAGTGTGCTTTGTTTAGAAGTACGCTGGAAATACAGTGAGAGTCGTGGAAGAGATGTGAGATGTGTCTGCTGCCCTCGTCCATATTTGCATGGTAGCTTTCAACATGCAAGCATGGATGGCTACTAGTGAAGTCAATTGCTGTTAGCTATGCTTCAGCCCCATACGTTGGCATTTACACTGTTTTGAAGGGATGAAGAAACGCTTTGATTAGCCTGGGTTCTCTAAAGGAAGAGAACACTTGTAGCTCCTTGTGATACAATGCTAGATTACCTCACAGGATAGACATGAGAAAAGTCAGCTGTGTACCCATGTCATACAAAATTCTAGTTGGCCACAAAGAAAATAATTGTTTATCCATCCCTTGTAATTTGTATGTCTTATGGTTTGTTTGTTTTTTATCATGAAACAGGTCCTGAGTTTACCATTAAATTGTGCCAAACAACTTTATTTTATGCTTGGTGTGTATATACAGTGTACTATCTTTTTGTGGAATGTGGAAGATGTGCTCCAAAATATCTTGTCTCATGAAGTATTTGTGTAAGGTATGCATACATACTTCTAGCAAATTTTTACACCAAGGCCTTAGAGACTACTATTGTAGTTTCTGCCATTGGATATTTTAGGATTACAGTGAATACTGGTATATTACACTACAAAAAATTTCATTTTGAAATTATCAAATTCCCTCCCCTCCCCCCCCCAAAGAAAAAGAAGAATCACCCACTTGAGATGTATTAAAGAACAAAAGTAATAGTTAAGGGGAAAGCTTATGCAGTTATCCTTGTTAGACCTGGAAAATAAGGTAATTGGCTTGTATTGTATGTTATACTTTGTATCATTTTAGGAACTTGTAATTATACAACACTGAATTTCATAGCATACATGTAAGTGTGTATGTATGTAATATATACAGTGCACTCCCATTAAAATGAACATGGTTATAATGAAATTTGGATACAACAAATTCAGGTCCAAAATTATCATCTAAGTATCTTTATTCACTTTATTTGTTCAGATAATTATAACAAAATTTTTATGTACATGTAACAAGAGAAAATTGCCAGTCCCGAGCATTTCGTTATAGCAGGCATTGCCTGTATAGGCACATCCAGTTCATAACAAAGTCCTTGGGATTGGAAGTTTTCTTTCTTTGTATTGAAATTTTGTTGTTCATGTATCCAAACAAATGAAATATACATGAAATAATTTTGGGATCTGAATTTTTACTTCAATGTGTCGACATATTTTAGGAATGTTTGTTGTAATGGGAGTACCCTGTGTGTATATATATATATATATATATATATATATATATATAATATGTTTGTGTGTGTGTGTACATACATACTGGTAATGCATGTAGTTCCGATAGATGTATATGTCTGTTATGTGTATCTGCTACTACAGTTGACTCCCGTTATAACCAGACAAATAAACAATAAAAATACATATAGCGGATGATGTTGCGGCCTGAATTTTTACTTCTTTGTAACCGGAATTTTGTTAAAACCGTGCTCGTCATAACGGGAGTGCACTGTATGTTTGGTATCTTTGAAGGTAGAGGTTTGCATGGTGGTGTCGATATCGAAGATTGAGTTTGCGGTTCACCATGTGGTAAGACCTGAAAAAAGACTGTTGGAAGAGGAGATAGTAGATAAGTGAAGAGAGAGAGGTGAGAAAGGAGAGGCGAGATAGAGAGTAAGGGAGAGTAGAGGTTTTCTCTCTTGAAAATGTGTGAGTCCTGAAAAAGACTGTGAGCCAGAAGAGAGGGCGAAGAGAGAAGGCTCGACGTTCCGGACAGCTTGACTGTCTGTCCCCAGATCAGGACTTACCACATGGTGAACCGTAAACTCAATTTTCGCTATGTCTGGTTTGTTTGTTTATGTATATGCATATCGCGTGAAAATGATTTTCTTTTTTTCGCCAATACGCAATACCAACCACACAGTGATACACGTGTATACATTTTCAAATGCAGACAGATATTTAATCAGGATTTTGAAAAGGCATACTTCACACAAACGTGCACACAAGAAATAATTTTGTCCTTGTTTTTGACATTCATGAAATAGATCTGAATATTCCACACTAGTGCAATACAAATGGATATTAGGAAATTACACAATAGCATTTCCTCAGATTACATGTTTCATCATGATTCAATAAAAATTTGAAGTCCAGAATTGTCAATGATACTAGTAAAGCACATTCTGTGAAGAAAATATTCTCGACTCATATAGTGTTTCCCGAAATAAAACCATAAAACTGATAAATCTTATGATATGATAAGAGAACAGAGTTATGTAAGTTTCCAGAATTATTCTTGCAGAGAATTTTCTCCTATAACTTCAAAACAAATCGCTTTCAAAATAAAGTACTGCCTAATCATATCATGAGGCTGATATCACGAAGAAGATGGAGCAATGAAAATAATTATACAGGACAAGAAGTTCTTTAACACTTGTCCAAACAAAGTGTCAAATTAGATAGAATGCACTACTGTTTGCGGCCTGCCATTACTTTCAAAATCCTCATGTTTCCTTACATCCTGAATGACTAAAACCATCTTTAAATGTTTCATATCGACAGCCCCAGAATCCTGAAAGATGAAAACACGGATGTGAAAGAAACACACCAGTAGATCAACGCACGATACCAGTATAATACACCAGCGTGGTTTTCCATTCCCGTTGAAGGAATGAGAGCCAATTCATAGCAGAGTGTTTACATCCTGCCGTTAACATATAGTTTCGTGATAATTAAATTCAGAAAAATGAAAACTTGCACCGCAAGTAGGTATTAAAAGTTGCAACTTGAATTCCTTACTACAGCGGCATTACAGTCCACGAGTATATTGTTGTAAACAATATTCAGTCGAAGTGCCGTATCTCAAAATCTGAATGACGATTTAAACCTCAGTTCGCCCGATCACTTTTTACATCATCACCTTCATCTCTATCATCATCCTCAAAGTCGTTATCAGGGGTGAAGGGGGCGCACGCCCCCTCCATTTTGTTCTTTTTGTTTCTTTTGTTTTAACAAGAAAAAAGGGGGGTGCCCGGTGCGCCATCCCTTGGATCCGCTGATGTTTATTGACATTATTGTCATCAATTTCATCCTAACCATCTTGTGTGTAAAATCGTTATCCCATCACTGCCACCCATCGACGTCTTGATTTTCAGCATCAGCATTGTGTTGTCACGGAGAATGCCATGGATTTCGAGTTACTCTCATTGCTTCTCATCGACACACCGTGAGATTTCATATTGCCAGTGGATTGCTCTTGAGAGAGAAGGAAACAGCGACACAACTCCAGCCTTTTAAAAACAATTCCGGGACAATTTCGCTTTTCCTAATGATTCCTCTCTATTTACGAAAGTCTATCAAGTTCGGTAGGATTTCGTAGTCACTGGTCTCCGAGACCATAAAGTGACATTGAGGGCCGTCCGTCCCAGAGCTGAGACTGTTTGCCAAGATGGAGCAGTTTTTGGAGTGAAAGACTCCTGGAGTAAAGCCGTGCTTCACATGACTGAGTGTATCGTCCTTTACCTTAAATCGATCATCAACGTTTAATGCGCAGTATACATGCTGTAAAATGGAAGCTCTTGTGTTCGTTGCTTCATAGCTCACACTCTCCAAGTAAGCCTATGTCATCTCTGTGCTGATTTCTCCCTCCAATATCAAAATTCAAAGAAAGCTAATGACAATATCTGAATCGCTGTCAGAGACACTGTTGCAACGTCTATATCCGTGGAAATATCAGACAGGTGGGCGTGGTTGGGGCCCGTTCGACCTCTGGCCGGTATGTATCTCCTCCATCTCCTCCACCTTCTTCTTCCCCGCCTCCTTCTCCATCTCCTTCTCGTAAATTTGCTGATGCTATCGCCTGCATGGCTGCGACTAGACTGCCATCAATGTCCGGGAGATTCGTTATCCCTCTCTCCATAGCTTCGACAGATTCTCGTCTGCAAAGGAAATGAGGGACAAAGACGGGGATAAAGAAAAGAAAGATCGTCAGTTTACTGTAACTTGAAGGAATGATAACTTTTATAGAGTAGTCGTTATTTTCGCAAAGTGTTCACGACCGCCAGTGAAAAGATTGCTAAAAACTTAGACCCCATAATGGATGTAATATGGAAGTTTCATTAAGTATGAAGCAAAATAAAAAGTTATTCTTAACAAGTGATTTTAAAGTTTTACATTGTTTCACTGAGCAGTGATCACAATAGCAGACATACCTTTATAATTCAGTCTTTATTGATAAAGTAATTATGTGACAACAATCAAGACAACAATTATATCTCACATCAAACATAAAAGTATAATGAAATAAAAATGATAAGAGGAAGAAAAAGGAAAAAAGGGCAACATTATACTTTCATACATAATGATTACAGAAGATAACCATAACCATTTACAAAAAATTACAACTCAAATCTCCATTTACGGAAATGACAAGGTAATTTACCTTGTGTGTGTGTGTGTGTGTGTGTGTATGTGTGTGTGTGTGTGTGTGTGTGTGTGTGTGTTTGTTTGTTGTTGTTTTTTTGCAATCTTATACTCTGTTTCTTTATTTACCTTCAGGTACGTTTTAAAGGCTTGGTAGGTGAGAGAGTTATTTTGAAATTTACAAATATAAATAAAATATTTCAGTAAAAGAAATATATAAGTCACAAGTTTGTCATCTTGATAACCAAACACTTGTTCAAAAGGTGTACATTTTACGTTTCTATGCGTTTTTATATTTACAAATTTTATCACTTCGTTCCATAGAGGTTGAACCTGTGTGCACATATTACTTATAAGTGAGGTGATGATGTAGCCCCACAAGTCTGCCGACGACCTCTACTCATATCTCCGCAAAAATTTGTCTCAATGAAATTAAATGATAAAAAGTATATAGGCCTAATTACTTTTCCATTTGAAATTAGCAATGACAACTTTCAACGAGCGGTATATGTGGTTGCTATATCATAAACCAAACAATCAATGAAAGACTTGTCAGTAAATGACTTGAAAATTTGTTTAAAAAAAAAAGTAAGGGGTGAAGCAGATCTAAAGCTCATGTTTTTCGGTTGCCCTACCATGACAAAGCCATTTAATGTCTTACAAACATATCATTATTATTGCACAATCACGACATGCGTCAAATGATAACCTCTTAGATGTTTCAAGATATCACATCATATCATCTTTCCACTTAAGAGGCCTTATTGAGCTCACCTTGCGGGAACGAGTAGGCGCTGCGCTCGTTCAAGTCGAGGGTTAAACGCCCTCATTCGGTCAATGTGGACCTTCACTTCGCTCTTCAGAGAGTAAAAGTAGCGGCCACGCTGAGAGACGAGCTGTAACCGGGAAAGAAATAAATAGTTAAATTGAATACAGTCCTGTAATATCTAAGAAGCACTGGTGATAAACCCTGGATTGAGGGGGGGGGGGGGTGAATAATCCATTATGTCTTCCATTTTTTATATTATTCCCGCCCCCCCCCCCCCCCCCCACACAAACGCACTTTTCGCGAAAATGATAGAGAACATTATGATACAGATGTATAAAGAAAATAATGGTTATCTTATCTTAGTTATCATTGTTGTTATTATCTTCACCTGGTCTTGAATATAATGCTTTCCTATAATGTTAGTCCAATAACCTAAATTTTCGATCGTTGTCGCTCCCTCGCAGATATTCCCACCTCTGATCTTGCGACTACATATCACTCTCTATTATCAGTGAGGTAAAAGATCCAGGGTTGTTGACAAATGTTATGAACATCGGGTACTTCATGCTAAATATAATTATGTGTATATTAATGATAATGAAACGTATTTTCTATCACTGCATTTCCATCAGTGTATCATCATAAGGCAGTTTTAAAGTTTCATATTTGTAGAAACGTTGTCATATATAGTTCAGTAAATAAGACCACAGTTTCTCAATCTTGAGGTCGTGGCTCGAGTATGCAGGCAACAGAAGTCGTACCAGTATTCACAGGCAAGGCGTCTAATCCTCATTGTCTAGACCTGGGGTGGCGTCTTAAAGTCGTCTTTCCTTTAGCAGTTTACTCATAAGCATTTCAGTCTTTCCCAAGTGCCCGCGTAAAATGATTTAATCAAATTAAATCCAAACAAATTTAGATGATCATTAAGAATACTCGTATGCAATCATTCCATGTCAGTGATTTCAAGCACGCATCAAAACTGAAGTTCACAAGATGAATAACGATCACAAACAAGATAACTTCAACCCCAGGCTCAGCGGTGAAAGCAAAGAAAAACGAAAAGAAAACAAAAGCACACAAAAAAAACAAAAGAGAAAGACGGGGGTGTTGTAACTATAACCACGTTAAACTGATTTATGCTATTAGATGAAACCTAGAGTGAAATAACCATTTCGTTTTGAGTCAGCCCTTGCTCTTGCGGGCAAATACGTTTGTCTACTTTGTCGTAACATGCTCACAAAATCATTCTCATTCTCAGTGTTTTGACGACCTAAAAAAAATGTGATGATTTTCGTTTTTGTAATGTAAAAATCACTTTTTTTTGTAGTCATGTCGCTCTGCAACTTGGTAAAAAAAAGGGTAGGGTGTTAAGAGTCGCGAGACTCTCATTTTCCTTTCGCCCCGCCCAGCCATTGCTATATAGTTTTAGCGAAGGGCACAAAAAACGGTATGCGCTTATTAACTTTAGAGTGTCTTTGAAGAAAATGCAAAATTTCAGGGCTCGTCAGTAAATCACCAGCCACTTTGTGTTAATCTGGTTACTAGTATACTAGTATACGTCAAGCTATATTTCCGTGTAATTTTATCTGTGCAATGCATAATAGTTTAACCACTATATATGTGCAACATGCCTGAATCAGCTATAGGAATAGATATTATGTTGAACGACTAATGATGATTTACCTTTAGCATATTTCTTTGCTCGCCTGGTTCCATCTGGCTCAGCTGTTTGTAGCTGACATTGTGTGATTCCATGGCAAGTTTGTTCGCCTTAAGGTCGATGAGATCACGTCTGAGCTGGGCCTTGATGCGATCCACGCGAAACTCGGCTAGTCGTGATGCCTTTTCGATCTGAAACCAACCCGAGATCGAGATAAAAATTGTTAGACCGTCATTATTTGAGTTTAGACTTGAACACTTCCTTTCATCAGATGATCAATATCTTTAGTAACATAAATTCATTATCTCCTGCAATTTTACAAAATTTTTAGATTATCACAAATTTCGCTCTTTAGCCCCGAAACTCATGGACAGGGAGCCGAATACGAAATATTCAGTGAGATATTTATCATCATAATTTCACTGCTGTGATTTTACGGGGTATCTCCAACACCACCCATGATGTAATCATGCACCGAAAACGATATTAACTGATAGTAGCTTCATACTATGGGAAAGGGTAAGAAACAGTGGTGAATTGTGAGCGTGTTACCTGTCGTAGCAGATGCTGTAGCCGGGCCTTGGCGTTGGTGTTGGACTGACCAGTCTTAGGATAAGCGGCACTTTCCGTCATCTCGGAAAAAAAATCGAAAAAAAAAAACACACGGAAAAAAAAAGGTTTCTTCGATGGAGCGATTCAATCACGATGTCAGCGTGAAATGGAGGAAACTCTCTTGATCACATCATCACAAGCTTTCGATATCGTCATTAGCTGTCCCAGGTCTCTCTACTGTAATGTTATGTATAAAATTCTAGAGCAGAGGAACAACATACACAGGAACCGGCCTCCTGACGCTTGATCTAGTCACCCGATTAGCGAAAACGGCAAGAAAATCCCAATTTCAAGATGAGCTTTTATCACTGCTTGAGGAGGTAACTCTTCTCAATGCTAATTTGATATCAAATCAATCGCGTCAGTATTTGCACGAAGTTTAGCTTTTCATTTCCAGATGGGAATTCGTACTCGCAGGTGAGTCGCAAGGAAAGGAAGTCTTCATTTCCCCAAAGAGTAAAGGTGGTCGAATCTACTCGATGACATTGCCAGTAAAGGTGGCTGCAATGAAAGCGGCAGACGATAAATTTATTAAGTTTACCACCGCTAACACTGACTAAGGTGCAGTAGTATGACGTTGTCAATTTCTTTTAGACGCCAATTTCTTCGCTATTTTGTCACTTCTGTCGGAGAACCGACGTATCATCTCTAAAATTTTGTTGTTCCTGATACAAGATGAAAATGTTGCAATATGGAGACAGCATTTGCCTCTAAAAGTCATTCCATTTTGTCGTCAAATATGGTCAAGTTTACAGTTGCTGTTCACTCGAAACAGTGTTGAAAACGCTGGAGTTGAGCTGACAGCAAATCGGGACATTTCTGACAGCGTCCATTCCTGTAGTTCATGCATCTTCACTGAACAGACCGCTGATTGTATCAGCACCCTTTACGAATTAAATGACGAAAGTGGTGTTCCAATATATACAGAGAACTTCTCTCCGAAGGAGTCATTATCTAGAATGATTTCTTGAATTTTTCGCCAACGAAAAAACGGTGTCTTCATACACAGACAGTCGTATTGATGGAAAAGGGCGGATCAGAACCAGGGCATGGCGTATCCGTATCCAAGCAACGCGCCTCTCACCGCATCAGGGATGACATAAAATATCGATCAGATCAATCTCCTCCACAGTTTGAAGCTTGAAGTTCACGAGAATATTTTTGTGATGTCGACATTGACGTAATCGACCCCGTCTCAAGAGAGATGGAAAATTGGGGCACGTCACAAAATGTGTGAATGGCGGCGCCAGTCTTTCTGAATATTAGTTGCTCAGGTCACCTGTCTGCTTTTCTGTCTGTCTAGTGAGCTCAATCTGCGTTTGTCTCTCACTTTAAGCCTGGTGATGATACGCCGCGACCTTCCACAGCTTTCAGAAGGAAGCTTTCATCCAGGCTCTGTATCTTTTGTTTCTGTCTCCCTCCCCCTCCCGTCTCTCGGAGCAAAGAGACGCTCAAGCGAGAGAATAGAGACCGTGTTTGCGGAGAGTGCCTTGATGAACACTTACCAAACAATTACATCTTGCCCGTGAGATGAATACGCGCACTTTATTTTTTCATCTCTCATCGCCTAACTTCAAGAAGCCTTTCATCTGTCGTGGGTCTATGTACAGTGAAGGCAAACTCTCTCCTTGGGGAACTCGATGGTTGAAACTCGATAGATAGCGTTTGCGTCCAGGATCAAACAATGACGAAGGTTGAAAAACAAAAAGATGACGGGGCCCCAGGCGGAGAATATATGTCGCTGTAATATTCATGACGCAAGATGGTGTTTGTTGTGAATTTCACCTTAGATCTCTCTCTCTCTCTCTCTCTCTCTCTCTCTCTCTGTTCTGTATCCTATTGTCTGTGTCTGTGGTTACAAACATGTAAGCTAGAGGCCAGATTAGTTTCTTTTATTTCCCTTGATTAGCTGGTGATAGCGTAAACGTTGGCTCATTACCGTTATCAACGTGACAAAGTGCCTCGTGAACGCCACCACTGCTCTTAGATTTTTATATTTGTAAGATCAGATTGGGAGCTGCAAAATAATTACGGAAAGGAACATAAATCAAGGGAGGAGGAGGAGCAGGAGGAGGAGAGAGAGTGTGAGAGAGAGAGAGAGGGGGGGGGGAGATTTTCTTAAACTATATATATTCATTTATTCCATTTTATTTTCACAGGGTAGCCCTTTCAGTTAAAAAACTGATTTACAAAGGGGCCCTGCATAAAAACAATACAAAATACAGTACATACAAAGTTGAATATAAAAGTATAGTAAGTCAAAAAAAAACAAACACCACAAATGGCTTACAAACTCAATACAATACAATATATATATATATATATATATATATATATATATATATATATATATAATTATTATATTGTATTCCTTGAAATAATAGTTAAACAATCTGTTTTGTCTTATTTTGTTGCTTACGATCATAAGGGTCCAAATAGTATTTTTCTCCTTTTTCATCTTTGTATTTCTATCAGGAAGTGAATCATATCCGCATGATATAAGCTTTCAAGCTTCTTGCTAAACACACACACACATACGCACACACGCACAATAGAAACACAAACTTACGCAATGTATTGCGTGTCACAGAAAAAAAAAAAACACACACACACACACACGTTGGCCTGTATGGATGATTTTGAGAGAGAAATATATTTTCCTTTGTTTTGTTTTGTTTTATGTTGGCATGTTTTTACCCAAGATTCTGTTCTTGAAATCCCTGGCTTAAAAAAGATAAAGAGCGCATACAGGACACAACCACTTTATTCTGATGACATTAATCCCTTTTTTTTGTAACTGCGAAACCTGTGGCCCATTGCATAAAACTTACCATTGAATTTCAACGGTAACTACCGTCAAAATTAGGTGTCACAGCCAATCAGCATCAAGGATTGTAAAATTTACCGCTAATTTGAAGACTTACCGCTAGAAAAGAGCGGTAAGTCCAGCGGTAAGGGTTTTATGCAACAGGGCCCTGGATGAGCTTCTTAATTTTTCATACAAGTCCTCCCTCCTCCAGCCACTACCCCATCCTAATTATAACCTCACCTGTCTCTTCCATGATGTTCACTCGCGATGAGTTAGCAAACATTTGCTCACTGATTATCTGTCTGCCGTCATTTGTGTTTACTAATGGAACGGTCCGTATTTATTCATCCTCTTCGCTGCCAACTCACGCCCGGGGGGGGGGGGGGGGGGGGGGAGGGGGTGGAAAGGATGGATGTAGAGGAAGACGACCAATGGGATGGCTGTTTGCAACTTCGCACGTTCTCGGCAATAACAGAAACCAAACCGAAAACACTTAACACAAGCACGACGAAACTTCTCCTTTTGATATAATTTACAGAAGAACGGAACTCCAGGGCAGCTAGCACCGAGCCATTAGTTTATAGTTTGACAGGTTTCCCGAAGTCTGCTACTTTTGTTTATGTGTGCTGTGCACTCTTTTACAGCACTGTTAACGCAACACTAATCAGAATAGCTCGTTCTTGAGTTTTCAGATGCGGATTCCAAATTCCTTTCTTTATGGTGCAATATAGTTATGTTTGCTACCTTATCTATAAAGGGATGACTTTATTTTGCACTTTCTGCATTTAATACTTGATGTGTTACAACAAAATACTATCGTAAACTTATGATTAACAGCAAGAAGAGACAAATGTAATACACGTACAATACATGATGAGAACCACTGCTTAACTCAACGCGTGGGCCTACCTCGTCGTAAAATGTTTTACTGTTTCGTGTATACTTGCGAAACATCCAAGCTTCGAAACTTTAATTTGTTTTGTCTTATCCTATTTTCTTTTTGTCCACCTGTTTGTTTGATCTTCTCTAAGATCTACATCACCACACAACTCGCACATGAAGTGGGGTTTCACGCTATTTTCATCATAATTATGAAAGGGACATTCATTATAGATATCTTTAAAAAAATTCTAATATATATATAAGCTCACATGACCTCATTTTGTCAGACATTGACAACGAAAGATTATCAAACGGAAACATAAGTTCTTACCATTATTTCATGGCTTAAATTACATAAATACCACATCGCTATCATAAGTAGGGCCGGCGTGATGGACAGATTGCGTAATAGACTGGTTCACAGACACATTATTAGAATCTAATGCAGTTCTTGTTTCTGACAACCAGAAGTCTTCTTCGGGACTTGCGTATAGCAACAGCCATTGCATTCAAAATGGGGGTCAAGTATACTGACATGTACATGTAGATATCAGCATGAGCAAAATAATTTAATAGTCCGTCGATAATATACTGATGGAAAGTTGACGTAAGTTTCACCACATTGATATGCTGTCACCTACCCCCTAAAAAAATACCATCTTTCCCTGAATGTCGCGACAACATTGGTGTATTCATACGAACAGATAGTTAGAAGAGATTGTAAACTTTGCACAAAAATGATTTGCATGTGGTTTTACGTAAGAAGTGAAGGGGACGGGAACACCGAAGGCAAAATAATTATACCCTATAGCTACAGGAAATAGCGGCCGGAATATAGGCCTACATATAGGACCTATATAAATTCATGGCCGTAGGTAAGAATACATTCATTTTCTCTCTTTTATCTATTTCTTTTTTTTGGGGGGGGGGGGATGGGGCACGAAAGAGAGGGTGGAAACGGGTATCCACCCGTCATACAAGGGAGCTTTTGCGTTTTTAGAATAAAAATTCAACCATCTGGTGCACACTTCCTACGGAATATTTGAAAAGTTATAGGGCCTAAATCAAAAACTTTGAATCTTAAACAGGTTAGCAGATACAATCTCTATAGAAAATGTTAACTAAATAGAAAAATAAAATCGAGGGACGATCCCCCAGAAAATTCCAGGGGGATACCGCTCCCCATCCCACCCCATCGCCGCCTCTCATGTTGATTAGCAAACCCTCCTCTAGGCCTATAGTTCACCTCTCCAATTTCTTCCCACAGTGTTAATTCTTTATTCAAGGTCCAAAAATCCTAGTTATTTCGGTCAGACCTGCCTTAGCGGCCACCTGTCTAAATCGGCCACCTGATGTTTACGGTCACTATCTCCCCCCCCCCCCCCCCCCCCCGGGCCCATAAGCCAAGTTGAAGACCCTGTCTATATCGGCAACCTGTCTACAACGGCCACTTTTATCGTCTCCCTTGGGTGGCCGCTAGACAGGTTTCGAGAAACCTTGAAGCGCCATATTGCATGAACTTAATGATGCTAACAATTCTGATAATTCGGTGCTCTTTGAAGCGAACACCGAACTACCAGAGAGGAGATAATTAGTCCGGGAGCCAGCGGGGGTCAGCCTAGCTGAAAAGGTTACCAATTTTTATGTGTATAGCAATTTAGTACATATGCCCCTGAGTATGGAAATGCACGTCTGGCTGGTCATCGGTGGTGGGTGTGGCCAGGAGAGCCACAAAAAGGACCCCCCAAAATTAGGCTAGCCTAGCTGGAAAAGTAACCCCATGAAAACAACTGAAACTTGTTCGTTACACTTACAGGATAAATGAATGACCATTGCCAGACGTTTTAAGTGGTGGGGGGTAGCCGCCAGACGCTCTTAAAGGCCCAACTCCAGCTAGGCTAGCCTAGCTGAAAAAGTAACCTCATGAAAACCACTGGAACTTGTTCGTTACACTTACAGGATAAAATATGAATGACCATTGCCAGACGTTTTAAGTGGTGGGGGGTAGCCGCCAGACGCCCTTAAAGACCCAAATTTTTCCAGCTAGGCTAGCCTAGCTGAAAAAGTAACCTCATGAAACCCACTGGAACTTGTTCGTTACACTTACAGGAAAAATGAATGACCATTGCCAGACGTTTTAAGTGGTGGGGGGTAGCCGCCAGACGCCCTTAAAGACCCAAATTTTTCCAGCTAGGCTAGCCTAGCTGAAAAAGTAACCTAATGTAACCCACTGGAACTTGTTCGTTACACTTACAGGATAAATGAATGACCATTGCCAGACGTTTTAAGTGGTGGGGGTAGCCGCCAGACGCCCTTAAAGACCAAACTTTTTCCAGCTAGGCTTGCCTAGCTGAACAAGTAACCTTGTGAAACCCACTGGAACTTGTTCTTTACACTTACAGGATATATATGCATGACCGTTGCCAGACGTTTTAAATGGTGGTGGTGGGGGGGGGGGGGGGGGGGGGGTAGCCGCCAGACGCCCTCAAAGACCCAATTTTACCAGCTAGACTAGCCTATATATAGCTGGAAAAATAACCTCCTGAAACCCACTGGAACTTGTTCTTGTGATACACTCAAAGGATAATTGAATGATTGTTGCTAGACAATAGCCGCCAGACGCCCCAAAGACCAAACTCTTACCAGCTAGGCTAGCCTAGCTGAAAATTAGGAAAGTAACCCCATGAAACCCACTGGAACTTGTTCTTACACTTACAGAATAAATGCATGACCGTTGCCAGACGTTTTAAGTGGTGGGGCGTAGCCCCCAGACGCTCTCAAAGACCCAATTTTACCAGCTATAAGGTTCACATATTTCAGAAATGATAGCAGTGTAATTCCATAACAACGCCGCTTGCTTGCGAGTTCACCTGTCTATAATCTATGCATGCCTTATTCTTTTGTTCTGCTTCCTTGAGCCCCAACTCATGCATTCTTATGGTGACTCTCCCATGTCATCATCCTTGTTCATTGCAATTTGTTCTATTTTTTGAAAATATTCTTATTCTTCATCCCAATTATCACAAATTCTGAAACTCTGTCCTCAGTATAACTAATTCATAGTTGTACAAATGTAAAAATCTGAGAATCACCCAGAGGTCTCCTTTAATGGGGGAGTTTCTTGAGCGCACAGGGAAACATGCTTTGAAATATCAATAGGGCAAGTGTTGAGACGAAATACTATAGAAATATGAGAATATACAGTGCTGTGGTTTTGGTAGAAGAAATAGGGTATCTGTATTTGTCCTCAGTGATAACCAAAAAACTTAGAATAATAGACATCAAAAAAGAATTGCCCAATCAAAAATGTCGGGATTTTTCTCAAACATCAGTGTTCTCATTTTCTTTGGAGTGTTAAAAAAAAAAAAAAAAAAAAAAAACAGGGCCGGGTACAGTATCCGGATGGAAATTGGTGGGATGGGCGTAAACCCGCGGGTATTATAACATACTGACGTGAAAAAAAAAAAAAACAAGACCAAAAACTACTTTCTTTCTGTCCCCTGGGGAGAATGATCATCAATTGCATTTTGGAAATGTTGAAAATCACAACTTTTGATGAAATTGTGTCCTACAGTATCTCTTCTTATATGAAGGCTTTTTTTATAATTAAGTTTCTTTCCTCTATGACCATGATAAAACAAACCCCTGATGATTAAAACAAAAGACAATCAAAACTTGGCAAATGAACTCTTTGGACATTAGCAAAAGGGAATACATTAACAGTTTTTGCAAACACTTTATACAATTGTCTAACACTCCATCAAGCTCATAAAAATACAATTCTACTGCAACAAGAAATCCATTCAGTAGGACTCGTCCTCGGTGTACATAGCTTAAAATGCCAACTTTTTAAAAATAATTCCCCAGCTCTTAAATTTACTTTAAAAAGGGGAAGTAAGGCTCAACACCTTTGGCTCGACTTTTAGGTACCGTATCACCTTACGGTTGAGGAGATGGGTAAAGAAAAATTATTAACGAAATAATACTTATAGGAACATGCTTAACAATGACCTCACCGTTTTCTTCTCTTAAGAAAGAAACGAAATCTGAAAATTGTTCAAGAGTGATTTTGAACATAGTACATTGCAAAAGCAGAAAAAAACAGTGTTTTTAAGAAACATAACTCACAACAACAAGGAATTCCTGTCGTGTCTAGCATTGCACGTTTTTGGTTTGGAGGGTTTTGGATGCTAATATTTCAAGACAAGTTCATGCTCCGGCACTTCAATGAACTTAAATGTAAAGTAATGATCAACCTCTCTTGCCAATAAACTCAACATTTGCTGTTCTTCAGTAAAGCATATGACAGAAACATATGAGAAACATGTCTAAAATTCATATGAATAAGCTCACAGCAACAACAAAAATATTATGTTATCTATAAACTAATACTGCATGTACTTAGTTTCGAGGTATTAAGATGCAAAATGTTATGACAAAAGCCCCTACGTGGCTACCAGCAATTAAACATCCTTCAACTTCTTTAGCAAATGAGCTCATGTGTATCATCTTCTTGTTGAGAAGACGAAGATGAGTAATGATAATATAACCAAACTATCAACTGAACATGTCCTTATCATGTTTTACATGAAATCATTATTGCCTTCTCGTAACGAAATTGAAAAAACCAGAACATCTGAAATTGTTCAAAATCGCTTCTTGATAATGATGAAAGCAAAGGAAACTTAGTGTTTGTAACCACTATGACACGTGTCTACAGATCTGTCATGCTCATAAGAAACGTAACTCACAGGAATATAATTTTATACAGTAAGTACTTTGTTTGGAGGACATTTAGATGCCAACTTTTCAAGAATAATACACCAGCACTGACATTAACTGATGAAAAAAAGGAATGCTCAGCTTCTTTATCCAATTAGCTCATAGGTAATTCCTTGTAGTTGAAAAAAAAAACCGAGTACACATAAAAATATAGACTTCCCGTAACATGTATCACAGGTCATGATCTCCACATTTGCTCCTCTTAACTTAAAAGAAATAAATATATATTTAAATTTGTTTTAAATGACCTTTAAACAATATGAAGAAAAAAAATTCTGTGTCTGCAAAGGCTTGACACGTGTCTAATACTGGGTCACGCTCATATTAAACGTAGCTCACAGGAACAAGGATTTCACGTGTGTATAGAATAATACTGCAGAGAGGGTGCAAAGTTGAACCCTTTATTGAGGGTGCGAAACTGTTCCCTTGGGTACATCTTTCCACCCACACTAACTGGTGCTAGATTGCACCTCTTCTTGAGGGTGCATCTTTCCACCCACACTAAGTGGTGCTAAGTTGCACCTTTCTTGAGGGTGCGATCTTGCACCCTTTACCTTTCGGCGCACCTTTGCACCCCGTGTAGCCTTTACATCTTGGTGCAACTGTACATCCTTTCGTGAGGGTGCAAAGAAACACCCAAAGTTCCAAGATTGTGCCTTGTTTTGAGGGTGCAATCTTGGAACTTTGGGTGCTACTTTGTACCCGCAAGAAAGGGTGAAAGTTACACCCTCGGGAGCAACTTTGCCCACTTGAAAAATGCGCAACCTCGTACCTTTAGGTGCAACTTTATGCCCAAAGGATGCAAGAATGTACCCTCTCTTTGATTTGCAATCTTGTGCCTTATTGGTATGATGTTGCACCTATGTGGTGCTTATTTGCTCCATGACTGCTGTAAAATTGCTCCTTTAAAGGAGCAAGTCAGTGTCACTGCCTGCTCATTTATAGGGGCAATATTGCCCATCATCTCAAGGTGCGACTTAGCATCACATAATCGGGTACGATTTAGTTCCTTAACTACTCTAAACCTTGAATAGTGCAAACTGATGTAAGCCTATTTGCTCAGTATATAACTTATGTTGTTGTTGCACTCTGCAAAGTAAATAGGATTAGTGTAACTTGGATCTTGTGAATCATGAAATGTGTGTGCGTGTGGTCTTTGTGAGTTTTGAAAATGTTAATGTAAAAGTTAACTTAGTTGTGTTTGAATAATATACTGAAACCAAAAATTTACCCAATTACCTTTTCAATAAGGTGAGCATTATATCTATCAAACAGTTAACCTTCTCGGCAAGAGTACACATCTGCATGAAGGAAGAGGTGAAAATATGATATGCAGTTGTCTGGATACGTTTTATTCAAAACGTTCTTGAATGCGTACTTATTCACATAATCTACTAGTATAAGAATAACATATGCTTCTTACCAGTACTCAAAGCCTCTAAAACAAGAGCATGCTTCTTACACTTCTAAAGTATACACCATATCTTAACAACAAAATGTAAGAGGATTTAAGAAGCTGTTTGTATGCATTCAAACGAATCCATATTTCTATCTAAAATCTAAAACGTGTCTTGTAAAAGGGGAATTCATTTTATAATGACGATGCCAATTGTCTTAAAGTCCTTATCACGACATGTCTTGGAGTTCACGCTTATTGAAAACATGAGATTCTTGGCACGTAGATTACAACTATGGTTTAAAGAGTTAACTGAGATACGCATATACCGTATACGGGCATTTCGATGAAAACATTTAAATACAAGGTACTGTAAATAATATGAAAATCAAACTTGATACCAGCCCTTATCGGCAACCAATAGAGACTATGGAGGACTGCAGTTATAATTGTGTTCAGATATTGTTTTGGGTCATACACGCATGCCGACTGATTTGGGATCAATTCGAGTCCCTCGAGCTGAGATTCCGGAACTGCAATGAGCAAACCATCATTATGCATAACAAAGTGACTGAGAATAATGCATGCACCAGTTTCTGTTTCGTTGTTCTATACACAGAAAGTTGTTTCGTTTTCCAATCCTGTGCAGGCACACAGAGATTTACAGAATTCAATCATCTTTGGCTATAACGCCATGGTCGCGTGCAAAATGAATGCAGCTTATCTAACTTAAAGGACAAGTTCACCTTCATAAACATAAGGATTGAGAAAATGCAACAATATTAGTAGAACACATCAGTGAAAGTTTGAGGAAAATTGGACAATCGATGCAAAAGTTATGAATTTTTTAAATTTTTGTGTTGGAACCGCTGGATGAGGAGACTACTACAGCTTGTGAGTCATATGCGTACAACAGTATAAAGAAAATATAAAAGAAAATTCAACATATTTTCACTTTTTTCGCATAATAAAAGAGCAATTGACTTGCCTCTTTCTAAAGGCAGGGGGAATAATATTACCCATAACATTTATCGGTAACGAGTCAGGGGAATGTGTACTTTTTTCAAAAGATGGAATTTTGTGAAATTCTCTTTATATTTTCCTTATATTGTTGTACGCATGTGACATCTAAGTTATTCATACACTGCAGTAGTCTTCTCATACAGCGGGTACTGCACAAAAACTTCAAAAATTCATAACTTTTGAACGGATTGTCTGATTTTCCTCAAACTTTCAATGATGTGTTCTACTAATATTGCTACATTCTCTCAATCCTTATGTTTATGAAGGTGAACTTGTCCTTTAACCTGTAGTTACTGAATAGGGGACTACTGTATATTCAATTTATACATTATTAATCGGATGATTAGAACCTGTCAAAGAGTAAATTGCGGATATCATTAATTTACTATTGTCAAATTCACTCTCTGTTCTATACATAGTATCAATGGAATGTTATGAACCACTTCAGCATTACCAATCATTATCATAATTATTTCCCTGAAACGGCTGCATTTGTATGAGCGGGAAGAGTTTGGCATCATACATAGCAAGAGTCGTGACTACAAAACTAATTACATGTATTATACAAGGTTTTAGGACACTTTGAATCATGCCCCCCCCCCCCCAAAAAAAAAAAAAAAACAACAAAACACACCAACAACTTAGTGAAATGTTGTACAATGTATGCCCTACTTCCATTAACCTATGATCTTTGACCTTTGAATACATGGCCCGCATTTTTTCAACGAATAGGCATTTGAATGCAACGTAGGTATTATATAAAAGAAAAAATGTTTTAGGAAAATACATTTAACCACTTCAGAAATAATTATGGAACAAATAGCAAAATATTGACACGTTCACTTCTTCCGTAATGACATGACAGAAAACTTTCCTCACCGAATCGTTCTGCCGTAATTCATGAGCAAGTCATGGATATATACTTAGTTCGATTAAAAGTATACATTGAGTCATTGCAAAAGCATCTAATGAAAAGTATGCTTCAGGGGGGTGTTTCATCAACGAGTTCGTCGGAGGTTTTCACCGACAAATTTGAAAAGCTACTGAAATCCTTGCATCTGATTGGCTGATTGCAAATTTGTCGGTGAAAACCTCCGACGAACTCGTTGATGAAACGCCCCCCCCCCCCCCCCCGAACTACATCATTGTCAATTATTCTATAACACTAATAATATAGAGCTATTGGTCTGCCATATTGCCTAACAGGTCGTTGTCCTCCTATCACTATACCACGTTTGTTTAGCAAATAAGGCACAGAATTTAATTTTGCACTTGTTGCCAAAGACTCTAATCTTCTTTACCGCTATTCTCAGACATGACGTATGCTGGTGCTGTATGAATTAGAAACGGAAGCTTATTCACCATCTAACAAGGCAAAAGCGAAGTGATGTCTCGTCCACGTATCGACTTTGTGATTACAGAGATTTTTAAATGGCATAGGCCTAGTTCATTGACTTTTTGACTGTTGACGTAGTCGGACTTCACCATTATTAACACTTGACAGCAATCATTAGATGATCTGAGGAGTGAATTTGGTGGTCATATAGCTCAAAAGTGTGGAAAGTTATTGAAAGGACGCCAGAATACTACGTCGACAGTGTTTATCAGGTGAGATACAAACATAGAACAAGTTCCAGTGGGTTTCAGGAGGTTACTTTTCCAGCCAGGGCTATAGTCTAGCTGGTAAAATTGGGTCTTTGAGGGCATCTGGCGGCTACCCCCCCCCCCCCACTTCTTAAAACGTCTGGCAACGGCCATGCATATATCCTGTAAGTGTAAATAACAAGTTCCAGTGGGTTTCATTAGGTTATATTTTCAGCTAGGCTAGCCTAGCTGGAAAAAGTTGGGTCTTTAAGGGCGTCTGGCGGCTACCCCCCACCACTTAAAACGTCTGGCAATGGTCATTCATTTATCCTGTAAGTGTAACGAACAAGTTCCAGTGGGTTTTATTAGGTTACTTTTTCAGCTAGGCTAGCCTAGCTGGAAAAAGTTGGGTCTTTAAGGGCGTCTGGCGGCTACCCCCCACCACTTAAAACGTCTGGCAATGGTCATTCATTTATCCTGTAAGTGTAACGAACAAGTTCCAGTGGGTTTCATTAGGTTACTTTTTCAGCTAGGCTAGCCTAGCTGGAAAAATTTGGGTCTTTAAGGGCGTCTGGCGGCTACCCCCCACCACTTAAAACGTCTGGCAATGGTCATTCATTTATCCTGTAAGTGTAACGAACAAGTTCCAGTGGTTTTCATGAGGTTACTTTTTCAGCTAGGCTAGCCTAGCTGGAGTTGGGCCTTTAAGAGCGTCTGGCGGCTACCCCCCACCACTTAAAACGTCTGGCAATGGTCATTCATTTATCCTGTAAGTGTAACGAACAAGTTCCAGTTGTTTTCATGGGGTTACTTTTCCAGCTAGGCTAGCCTAATTTTGAGGGGTCCTTTTTTGGGCTCTCCTGGCCACACCCACCACCGATGACCAGCCAGACGTGCATTTTCATACTTAGGGGCATATGTACTAAATTGCTATATACATAAAAATTGGTAACCTTTTCAGCTAGGCTGACCCCCGCTGGCTCCCGGACTAAATCCCCACCCACTGCTCCGCAGAGCCAGTCGGAACGAGCGTGAGAGGACTAAATTTTGTATTGCTTGCTGCCGTGTTATTCCAACCATGTACCAGCGCGTGTTATACATAACATACACACAGAACTGTCTCCAATGATGTCTGCTTATCCCGAAGACCACCGGTGGCTAAAAGCTGCCGCTTCTTGCCGAAAGAATCCCAGTACGTTCTTTGCGCACAATAACGTCAGTGAAGATGATTTCGTCCTCGATATTCTGCAGGTACACTATATAAACAGTATCATTTTGGTTGTAATCCACATTTTGCATCTCTAGAAAATTGACGCAGTTCAGTGGTGTACAGTCCCACGTATGGAGTTATTTGTTGTAAACGTAAGCTTAAGACTCTCGCCTCGCCTCTCGCCCACCACACCACCGTGTGATTTAGTGAATTGCGTATTCGTATGCATACACTATCGTTTTGCGTTATCAGCACTACATCCCAGTGCGCGATTTGCGTCTGAATAATGACTGCTAATGACAGTGCCAGTAACTAAAAAGATAAGTTTAAAACTTAGATCTAGATTCTATATTTTTTTTTCTAGATTCTATACCGGTAGCGGTACTCTAACTTAACTATTAAAGTCTAATATTTTGAGTAATTACAAAATACTAGTAAGGTACTTCAAACTTGCATGGTTTAGATAAACTGCGTAACTATAAATTTAATTGTGGAACTATGGTGATGTCACTGACATAAATTTAACTGGTTATGGTTGAAGTATAATCTAAATCAAGCCACGGCACCTATAATTCGGCCATAACGCCATCCAAAAGTTGACTGCATTTGGCTACATGACATGTATGTAGAAATGTATGCTTGCGTACACGGTCAAACCATGGTTGTTGTTGTTGTTGTTGTTTTTTTTTTTGGGGGGGGGGTTACTATGGAAACTTCATATTGCTGCATTCATATTCAGCATTAGAGTATCAATAGGGTTATGCCATTGGTACTGTAATCCGTATATGCCGTACTGTACCATTTATACCAACAATTATATTAATCTGCTGTCTTCATTCACTTTTTTTTTGGGGGGGGGGTGGAGTGAAATGATGGTACCCGGTAATACATCAGTGAAAGGACTCATAATGTCTTATGCATGCTTTGTTGTGTCAGTACATCCTTTGTTTGTTTTTTATTGTCTGTATTGAGTGTATGCCTCTTGAGGTTGTAAATTCCGGGTCAGTTTGACAGTTTGTCTGTACTGAAACAAAGTCGATCTTTTTGCAATGAGTGATCTATAGTCTCTACTTGCTTGATCAGTCTGTTGTTTTGTTTTGTATTCTTTTTTAATGATGATTATTTGAAAATAAGGATTCATTCTCACAGTTTTGCTCTACTGAGCTACTGATCCACTGAGGTGATATTGTTGATGTAGATTGTGTCATTCCATTGTGCTTTTATTTAGGCCCTATTTTCAGATGACCTCAGTAGTGGTGCCAAAGTTGTACTGCTTGGGCTCCTTCAAGAACACAGCTCAAGTCTTTTGTCCAGTCCAGACAGGTGGGTTTGAACACTTTGTCAGCAAAGTGTAGCATACTTTTACCATATTGCATATTATATGCTTTTAAATGAAATGTTAATCTTGCAAATACTGCTTTTGAAATGATAGCATAACACACAATTTCATTGAATTCCTCTACATTTAAAGTCTTTATGCATCAAACATTAATTTGAATTGTGTATGTCTTCAACGTGTTGTCCTATGTGAAATCTGATTAAATATATTTAATTTGAATTTAAACAAGTGCATTAGTTGTCATGATACACTTTTTTTTGGTCTTTTCAAAATGGAAAAAGAGCAAAGAAGTGAATCAGTTTGTTGTTATACTATGCAGTTTCTGAATATTTTTCAGTAAGTGAATCACATTGCTATTCAAACTATTTACTTATGTCTGTATTTACCTGATTTGTTTCCAAATGGGCAAGTTATCATAACCTATATTTTCAGTATTCATATTGTGGTCCCAGAATATTGAATATGAGCTCTATGAGAGGGTAATATTCTAACTTGTTCTCTACTGGCCCTGATGTAACCCTTTGTTTCTGGCATTTATTGATCAACTTTTATTCCATTCTGTAGCATTGAACAAGTTGTGGGTTCGCTGACCAACATCTATCACCAACTGCCCCTGGACACAGATGCCTTCCTCAAGGGTCAGATGCTGGTCACAATTACTGATGTCCTTCTGGACTGTAGTGTGCTGGTAAGAACTACTGAAGCTCACTCACATTATCAGTGTTTCAACATATTCACTGCATTTCTTCATATGCAAGCTGATTTAATCTGATTTGTGCCCCATGTTTTTATTCCTCTGAGTGATCAGTTATGTAAAAGTTGCTATGGCATGTTAAAAAAGTGAGTGCTCAAAACAACACATGATTCAAAGTTATCATTATTCATTTATTGATTACATGCAACCCCTTCATACAATCTCTTCAAGCAACATCCAGTTTGAAAGTTAATATATATTCCCATTTGACCTTCAGGAAAACTTGAATTGATAGATTCCTTCATGTTATGGATAGAGAGCAATCTAAACTGTTGTTTTCTCTATATTTTCTCCCAAGGCTGATATTTTCTCTCTTTGTTTCTTAATTTTTGAAAATGTATAAAGGAAGAGCAGCCTAGAATCTTCCTGCAGTTTGTGGATCTACTCCTCGATGTGGTATCCAGGGTAAATGGCAGCAAGGACAGATGTCTCCGTGGCATGGCTTGCGAGTGCTTGAAAGAAATTGAAATACTGCATCCTGTAAGCAAACCTACTCGTTGAAGATATACCTGTCCTTTATCACTCGTCGATCATTATGGTTGTGCAAACATCTACCAGTGAACTGTTGCTTGATGGATTAATGTTTGTTCTTCATAACCTGTTTAGTATCAGACAAGGGTTGATTTCATATAAAAGCTTAAGGCATGGCTCTGTTTTCATCAGATTTCATACAAGTTTTTCTTGGTGATTAGACTGCTATATGCAAATTAACACATGTGCAGGGAATAAGTGTAACTTTCAATGAAGGAAGTGTAACAACAACCTACAGCCTCAAGAAAGAGACTTGTTCAGTGAGAACTAATGCTATTTTGAAAAGGTATAAAATGTTCCTGAAAATGATCTGTGATAGATGGAGAATCTGCATCAGCCAATTTATCAGAACTTGGCATTCATATAGTCAATGTTATTCATGTCTTATTTCATTCATCTAAATATTCTGAATGACTAATAGAGTTCAGCCAGATTTTTGCCATGCTGCCTTGTTATCAATCGTGACATGAAGCTACTTTATTTGTTCTATCATGTTTTCCTTTGTTTGTATCAGGGTTTGCTGTCAAGGAAGGTGGACCACTTTTATGCCATGTGCCAACTTGAAAACTCTTACTCCTGCCAGAGTTATATGGTGAGTGCAACTTTCATGATCTGCCCAGCTCCTCAGTCTTGATGAGAGTTGCTGCAGCATTCTCACCAGCTTCTGATTAAACCCATTATTGCCTTTTGGATGATCTTGAGAGAAATGATAGTTTATTTTTTATAGATTGACTGAAACCATTTTATCCTTGCATGGTATGGTTTAACTAGTTGGTTTATCAAAGATACAATGATAAAGATACAACGCTTTATATGAGTATTGGGTAGGTGATGTGTGGGACTGATGATTTTTTTTGATCATCAAACAATTTACGAAAAGTACTGATTTACAATCCAGTGTTGTGCCCACAGAATGCTGCAATGGGTCTAATTGCGTATTGCTTTTGTTCGCGCAAGGTGATGAAATTAAATTGTACAAATTTATATACATGTAACAAATGCTGTTAAATAGTAAATATCTTGTCTATGTTGTGGACATATCATACTACCACTGGAAAGCACATTTATTTTGTAGGCTCCACCCATTATGGCCCAAGACAACAAATAAGCCTCTTCCAATGTGTCATGAATGAATATGCAAAAATGTCATGTCCAGTGGAAAGTGCTTGGTGCCAGTTTTGTGTCCATTTTCTTCTTTGAATTCCTTCCAACATTCAGACCCTGTTTTCTACAGTTTTGAAGAACAGCCTGGACCAACTTCTAGAAAATTCTAGCAGGTACAATGAAATTTGTTTAATTTCAGAATGTTACTAAATATTGTATATAATTTTGGCATTTCTCATCTTATGAACAACATTTAAAAGTTTAAGTGTCAATATTGTACTGGTTATTGAGTTAACAAGGTCACAAGTTTTCATATCTACAGACTAAAGGGGGAGGGGTTAGATATATTTACTCAAACCATGAGCATATTATTTTTGGATACATTGTGTTTGCCCAACATACTAAGTAAGGCACTCATATATGGAATTTTAATGTAGAGAAATGTTTACTGTGTTGTTTATTTCTGTTTTGCTGCGTTCTGTGAAGCACAACGACACATGCTTTGACAGACTTGCTGAGCACACGGAAGGAACCGCTAAAGGTGAGAGCTGATGAGCACGAACTAGAGAATGAGAAAACAACAATGGGTGTCATTTCTTGTGTCTTTTACTTGAAATGTCAGTTATATTTTTATTTTGCAGGAGTAAAGTATGCCATAACTTAAAACAAAATTTCCACTGTGAAAACCTGATCTGCATGATCCAACATGCCACTGGAGTCTCTGATGTTATCTAAATATAAAGCTTTGAAACAGACAACAAACAAACTAGGTTTGAAAAAAAAAGTGCTGATTGCTTCAAAGACGGTTAAGTCTGTAAGTCACTGGATTTAATTCTCCATATTTCCCACAGGCAGTAGCATTGAAATGAAATCAATCAGTAAACAATTCATTAGCATAGATATATTTGCTATCGATCTCTTGATTATGACAATGTAATGTGTTTCACATACATTTGAAAAATCATACATAAAAGTCAGCATAATTTGACAATTTTGAAAATTGAACTGACACAGTGTTACAGTGTCCTTCAGGGTCTACACCCACTGTCTTTAACTGCCTTCTAGTAGATGTTATTGTCATAACCTACACATACCACATGCAGGATAGTGGACAAATATACCAGAACATCATTGACCAAAGACACCTACTGAGAATTATTTGTATGTTTACATCTCTTTCAGCCGCTGAACCTTCCTGACAACTTTCATGTCAAGATGTTCCAGTTGAAAAAGGTAAGTCATGTATATGCGGTGTATCCTATCATTGTAAAGAGATTTTACAGTTGATGAGGTTGATATCAATAATATAATGCTAGTATCTAAAACTTTTTGCAATGTCATCTTTAATGAGTAATATTGGTGTGCTAATTATTTTATGATAATCAAGCTTTCTGCAAGTTATTAACCGATGTAAGTGGAGGATTGTAACTTTCAAAGTACTATTCTAAATAGTTGGTTGCCACCTGTTCTGTTTGTAGAAAGTGGCAGCTGTACCTGATCAACTGCCAGTGCACATTGACACACGTGAACTGAAGAGGGCGCTTACTTACCTTGTGGATCACCTGCCCCTAATGACGCCAGTTAGTGCCATGCAGACCTCCCTGCTGGTTGGAGAGTGTCTGTCGCATTGTTCTAGCATCAATCCTCTGGTATGGAAGATTGTTTCTGACATTTTCATCATTTACAGTAGTAGCTGCTATTCTGTTCCATTCTAGCATTGTGTCTTTCATCAAGATTATACAATCTTACAATTATACTTTTTTAATGTTCTAAACATTAGATTAGAGGTACTGTTTACCATTGGGAGCGGTGATTTAAAAAAGGTTTGCGATATCACATTTGATGCATATGTGTAGGTCAGTTGTATCACAAAATATCGTACCATTTGAAAATTTTGCAATAAAGCCTAAAATATAAGAAGATATCGTTGTTTTTTTTCTCAATAAATGGTAACTGTAGATGGTTTTGATAGTCTAGAAACATTTTCATTATAGCTGTTGTTCACATTTTGTGTATTTAACAATGCTTAACATTAATTATACTGATTCAAATGTTTACATAGATTGTTTTTATCCCTAACTCACATTTTAGAATATTTTAAAGCACTAAAGCTGGGTTTTGGTTTCATCGGCAAATAAAACGATACCTTTAACAATAGTCTTTGTTCGCCCGAGAGATGAGGAAATGTTTAAGTGACAGAGATTCTTTTAGCACATGTGGATTATGGCAAGAAAAGCAGGAACGTTTTGATTTTAATTTTTTGATTTCATTTGACATTTTGAACAGACACTTAGACCATGTGTAAGGAAAAGATGCAATGCTGTGTAAGTATGTTCGATGAACGGAAGAGACGACATATCATCTTTGTTTACTTCCTGTTGTAGATCCTCAAAGGTCACGTGTCAAACTGGGCCTCGTCAGCTGACATCGCCCTCTTCCATCTTGTCCTCCTACTCAAGGTAACCATCATCATATGACACTAAGGCCCGAATTCACAAAGGTGGTACAATCTTGTCCGTGGTTTAAACCATGAACAAAGACTGTAGTTTTGTGTGGACGAAATAGGCCATACAACAATTGAGGGTATCGCCAATACGTAGGTGCCGTGCGCAGAGCAGCGTTTTAGATGCATTATGGGATAGCTCAGGTGGTAAACTAGCCCTGGTTTTGGCTGCTCATGCACTTACAACACGCTCTGTCTTTATAAAGAGGTATTTTTTGTTGAAGATTTCTTTGCTTTCCATCATGTGATCCGTCATTAGACACTTTCAACTTTTTTAAGCTGAATTATAGCCAAGAAAAAAAGGGCTAACAACGGAAAAGCAGACAAAGAACTCCATTGAATCGTATGGGAACTGCGACTCGCGTTAGACAACTGGAAGCGAACAATGGACCGAAGAATCCCACAGTGCACCTGTGACAGAGCTCTTTAGCGTGCGCAGGAGTTTTTTACGTCATTGCCGATAGCGAGAATTGGCGCCCCATACAAAACTATGGTCTTTGTCCATGGTTTGAACCATGGACAAGATTGTACCACCTTCGTGAATTCGGGCCTTAGTGATTATGCAAGTGAAAACCAGACATCAAAATAATACTGTAAAACATGAACGCATGAAATTTTTGCGAATTGGAGCCGATGGCCTTTCTCACGGCATGAAATTTTTGCGAATTGCCACTGGCATTCAATGCATATAGTGTAGACAAGAACTTTCATGTGTATTTTAATTTCGCGAATCTTGGCTCTCATGAAATTTGCAAAATTAAAATGCACGCGAACATTACTTGTCTTACAGTAGTTGTAGATCCATGTAGGCAGTGTTTCTTTATCCTCAATGCAGATAAAGGAATAGAAAGAGCAGCAGACATAGATTTGTCCATCATAAAACATGTACATTTATCATGAATTAGGTTTTCGTGTCAAGAAAGCCTAATTATGGACTTTTATCTCCAGAAGAGACATTTATTTTTTTTTCCTCAATGCCCCTACGTCTTACCGCAGGCCTTGTTCCCTACGGAATTGCTGAATGCTGATGAAGAGAGTGTTTTGCTGAGCAAGCTTCTCACCATGGCCAACCATCCTGCTCTGTCACCGGGGCAACGCCTTCTGGCCTTCCAGTGGCTGGAACACTTCCCAGAGAGAGAGGTGGGTTTTGTCACGAACTGTAGGACAAGTTAAACAAGGGCAGGCTGGCTTATGTAGGAGTTTATTGTGTAAAGTGACAAGCGTGTGAGATAATGATATGAACAGGAAGAATTAAAAATTCAGGTAGTGAGTGTTGCTGTTCAAAGGCAAGTTGTGCATTACTCCTTTTTACATAGGAGCATGCTGGTAAGAGATAAAGAAATTAGAATTAATGTTTGCAGGTAGCTGGTATAGATTTACTTTCATGCAAATTCAGAACTTCCTCTCATTGTTTTCCCAAATCTGGTGCAGTCTATATACCCACTTGGAAAGCCCCACTTGCCTGGCTGTCTGCTTGTAGAGCACTACACAAGTTTTTTTCCCACCGTGTTTGATGGTCTGGACACCACCCTGGTCAAACTCAATCTTCTCAGTCAGTGCATTATTCCATCTGCCCTGCATGGTAAGATATTGTTTTTGGAGAACATTAAATAAGCAGTTGTCATGCATACAGTATGTACAAATATAGAGTTCTTTCCAAGCTGATTATACCAGGGGAGCACTTTACATGTTATTTTGTGACAAGAAATATGCAAGGTATTTCTCATTTGCATGTATCAAAAGTCAGTCTTTATCAGCAATACTCTCATCATCTTATGGTCCAGCAAAATTTTAGGGGAGGATTTATCAAACAATATGCTGTTCTGCCTTCCTTCTTAAAATGCTTTGTTTTTTCCCTGTGCAATTGACATTGCATAAAGTGTATTGCTGAGGTATGCACATTGGCATTTTAATTGCAGTCTTTTACGTGGATAGTTTTGTGTTTCTATATGAGACTATTCAAATATATTCATTCAAAATTGAAGTCCTGTGATTTTTCCATAGTCATATTATACTTTTTACGTAGTTTGCATGTGCTTCAAACCTGAATGTGAATTAATCATCCTCGTTTTTCCCCATCCACAGACTCGTCCTCAGCCACCTTAATGGGCTGTGTAGATTTACTGGGGAAGTCCCTAGAGTATGGCATTGTGGGAAGGCCGGCCACTTCCTGGTACCGAGCACTCTTCAGCATGCTGGAGAGGCATTATGGGTCGATTCTGAAGGAAGAAATCATGAAGTAAGCAAGCAGGAAGATGATAGATTAAGATTTCACATCAGATTTCAAAGCCACAACCAAACTTTCCTTCCATCAAAGTTCCACTACAGTATGGCAATGAAGAGGCAGTCTTTTGAGAACAAAACCACACATTTTTTTTTTTCTGAGTGATCAATTATGTAAATTCCCTTATCTGTCATTGGCTGTGTGGCTAGAAGTTCTTTAGACATACTGTGGAATTTGTTATAAAGTATCTATTGTAAGACTATTGATTATGACTAAATTTGTTTTTTGTACCTTGCCTGTCTGGGACTCTGAAAGTGCTGGTCATAATACTGTGCTTGTCAAAGCCCAACCGTCAACACTCGTGTTAGTTGATGTCTGTGTCAGTATGATTTTAAAATGCAGCTGATTTCCCACAATTTTATGGATACTTGCCGGCATGGTAGACAGATGGTTGAATAAGCCCAAATATCAGTTAGATTTCAGGGTAATGTGATAATACAGGCATACCTAATGATATCGCATTCTGCTATACTGTTTGTCCTTCCATGTATTTGTGTGAAAATATCAGTTTTTCCAACATTTAATTAGTGCTGCATTTCATTATGTTGTTTTTTAGAAAGCTATCTACCCTTGCAATTATATACTGGATAATGTGTTTTCATCATGGTAATGTATGCTGCACTGAGTAGCATATAGTATGTAGCCTACAGTGCATGTGATGAGGAGATAATTCATTGATGATGATGAACCTCTCATTTTTCTTTCAGTTCGGTGGTCAGTGTGAATGTGAGGAACCCAAAGTACACTCCTCACACCATCAACTTTGTGGAGTGTATGCAGCAAGTCACTAAAGACAGGTAAGGGCCTTTTTGCATTGTCACACTGCAGCAGTCATGGCTTGTGTCTTTTTGCTTCTGAATCATATAGAAAGTAGCATGCCTATAAATTTTGTCATTGTACTGGGTATATGCATGGCAGTGTTGGTTGCTTTAGATTTTCCTTTGCCTATGAAATACATTGTTCAGCCAGTTTTTGTTCTGTCAACCATATAATAATTTTGAATATGCTTCCGTTGAGCAGTGAGAGCACATTTTCTAGTCTTTGAATCAAATTTCAGCAGTGTTTGCGATGATAGTTGGGCAGAAACTTCTTCACTTGGCACGCATTGAATACTTTGAGCTATGATATCTCCAAGGTTCCACCAAATCCAGAGACACTCAAGAATGCACACCTTGAAGTGGGTGTGAGTTCATCCAAATTGGGTCAAGATCGATTCTGATGTTCTTCCCGAAATTGTTGGAATTTTTGCTGAAGGTCTTAGGGTTTATAATATATTTGTTTTGTATTCCAAAATTACATATTAGGGGTAGGGATAGTCTGGGGAAAGTACCACACATTTGTATCGGTGAAACTGAGAATGGTGTGGAATGAGCAGATAATGATTATGAAATGATTTTTTAATGAAATGGTCATTTTTCCTTGTGCAAGTCTTTTATCTTGTTATACAAGATTTCACCTTCTAGGAGAACTAAAAGGCAGTCAGCATGATTTAAGGGTTTAGAAATATCTATAACAAAGTTAGTTTACCACTGACTAGTTCTTTGCCTAAGTGTATAATTTTTCCCTTTCTTCTCCATTATCCAGCACTTTCACAGTATTACTGCTGGAGACACTACTCCAGCATGTTGTTACTTCTGACATCCACAAGAAACAGGCTGATTTAGAAGACTACTTACTCATTCTCCAGAGGGCTGCCCAAGAGGGCGACATCTCTCCAAAGGTCAGTCAGAGTTTACTATTGATGATGACATTTTCAGATAGAGGCAGTGGAAAAATTGGGAAAGCCACCTCTAGAAATCAAACATTGGACAGATTTGGACTTATACTAAGATCATCCTACAGATAAAGTCTTGGCAATGTGTGGAAATAATGAATTGCGAGAAGACTGAACTTGTCATAATGATATCCATGAAATTAACATTCTTGCCCAGGAGGATTGTGATACTTTTCAAGAGGGTTTGATGACCATTAATGGAATAGACATGTTAGATTCAATGACAAGTGAAGAAATGATTGTTTCAGTAATAGGAAGATATTTTAATCAGTTTCTGTTTTTGGATATGTCACAAACAGAAAACATACCCACCCTGAGTATTGCAGGCAATTTCTTGCCCAAAATCACCCAGAAAAGAAATCTCACAAGTTGGCTCCATGGCTTTGGGTGGACAGGAAAGTTCTGTTGGATGACTTCTGCTTTATGGCTGTTGCAAGAAGTGAGCTTATCTCAAAATTCAACATTTTTAAAGCCACGCTGGGTATCGAAGATATGAAGATTGCACAAAGGCTGTTTTCTGTGATCAGTCCATATTTTTTTTTTCTATGAAGCCCATCCTGAACTACCTGCAGATGTTGCTTCATAGGACGCAGCTCATGGAAGATGGCTCCTGGTTGCTAGGAAACAAACTTCTGTCTGTCTGTCACCAGCTCCTCCAAGTACACAGCAAGGAAGGAATATACAGAGGTGAGTGCATCTTGGTAGTTTTGTCTGACTCAAAGCAGGGAGTTGGGAAGATCTCCGCCCACCTCCCTTTGTAAAGTCTCTCTCACTTGTGTTTGTTTGATTGCGATAAAAGTAATTTATTTGTTTCCTAAATTTGCTTTGGACTCTTCTAATTACAAATTAAAACAATTTGTAGAATAACTTTTGTTTGAAATAGGAACAGCAGATGGAGTCAAAGCCAGTGTTGATAGCTCAAATGTTCACAAGATGCACCAGCCTTAGAAATCTTGACTCTTGACTGTATCAGTGGTCACCTACAACACACACATAAAAATACACATACTTTTTATTTCTGTCAATCTTTTATTTTTCTTTATTTTTCTTATAAACAATATACAAATTAATTCATGACAAGCTAACACAACTTTCATTATAACAACATAAATTCCGCATTGTCAATATTACAAATGAAAAAGAAAGAATTTTGTATGTAAAAAAAAAAGAAAGAGACAAAAACATCAAACAGAACGGAACAAAACAGTAACACCCCCCCCCCACCCCATATCTGGTGAATCCACCCACAATCTTACTTACTCAAATGTTAAGCTACATAATTACAGATACACATACACAATATGAACAAACTCACACACACACACACACACACACACACACACACACACACACACACACACACACACACACACACACACACACACACACACACACACACACACACACATACATACATACAGATAGCATATTTCCACACATGTATCTAAATACAACAATCTGCTGTGTGTGTATTTTGTTCCATGCAGAGATGGGCGACACACTGTACACACTCTTCCTCAGTCATCAAGATTTGGAGATCAGGGAGAGGGCGTGTCTCTATTACACCATCCTCACCAGCCTCTCAAGCGAAAAGGTCAGATAGTGCATGTCAACGTTGTTTCGCTGAGTTTGCATATTTACTGTTCATGCGTGTACCGTATACTTGTAAATGCACTTTACTACACGCATAAAACATGTTATTTGCTTGATTTCATTCGACCAATGCTATTTGAGATCATTGTGATAATACACTCTTATGATATGGAGATATCTTGCTGGTATCCTGTGTTCAGTATTGTTTCAAAATTGTGGTAAGGGGTTATTTAAATAAGGTTGTGATAATAGTGCTTTTAGTACACTGGTAACATCATGTTAGTCTTATTGTCCTGATACAGTAATTAATAACTTCCCTTTTTTGTAATGGAAAATGATGCTTACCCTTCATCAATAGGAACAAGTAGAAAAGAGGGTGCCAATGGAGTTTTGTCATGTTTTGTGTTTATGTCATTTAGATCAGTCAGATTCTGTCCTCAGTTGGAACGGAGGACTCCCAAAACCTGACCAGACTGGTGACCGGTAGTGCCAGCGTTGCACCAGCCAGTCCTGTGGAGACTCTGGACCGGTCAATCCTCAAATTGACGAGGTATAGTAGTGTCCCCACACAGGCGGCATGTAATAAATGCATTGATATAGATTGAATTTACTGAATTTGAATTGAAATCATTCATGACGCAAATCTCTCGTTTGAAGAGGCTACACCCCAGTAAATAATGCCAGTGCATATCTTGGCAATCAATGACTTAAAGTCAAAGATATAAAACACCTGTTTCTTGACCCTGGCCTAATCTAAGCGTCAGTCATCACCACAGCGCCACAGGAGGGTGGGGGGGGGGGGGGGGCACCGCGAGAAGAGGAGATTGTTTTGGTTTTTTCATGGGCCATGTAGCTCCATGGTGCGTGTGTGTGTGTACGTGTGTGTGTGTGAGTGTAGACATTCAGCGTATGCAGACAGAGCATGCCTGTACTGTAGTGACCGGAACTATTGTGCTCTCCCCTTCTCCCTCCCCCATCTCTCCCCTAGTTTGCAGGCACAAACCCTTGTTGGTCGTAAAGGAGTCTGCGTCAAGACTACTATATGCACCACTTCAGCACTGTCCCATTGGCCCTGTGTTGTAGCTTCTTAGTTTAGTGGTGCGTGTATTAGTCTTGGCGCATGCAGACTCCTATACGACCAACAAGGGTTTGTGCCTGCAAACTATCTCTCCCCCTCTCCCTCCCTCTCTCCCCCTCGCTCTCCCTCTCTCTCTCTCTCTCTCTCTCTCCCTCTCTCTCTCTTTCTCAATGATCCAGTCAGCAGGCTGATTGTAACCAGGGAGGTTAGGTAGTCTCACCTCCCCGTTGTAACTCACTGCCAAATAGCACATTGTCAGCACCGGCAAACTGGCAATGCTCTCCTTCTTATTCCTGTATTTTCGTTATTTACGGGTCAATTTTTTTCGTTCGAAATGTAAAATGGATGACCATAGAATTTCTCAATAGAATATAAAATTGAAAACTTTAGAAAGGATAGAGAAAATTGAGTTCACTTTGAATGGTCTGCCACAGGCAGATATCCTTATCATGCTCTTACGTAATACGACAGCTGCTTTCTCAACGATCCAGTCAGCAGGCTGATTGTAACCAGGGAGGTAGTCTCACCTCCCCGTTGTAACTCACTGCCAAATAGCACATTGCCAGCACCGGCAAACTGGCAAAGCTCTCCTTCTTATTCCTGTATTTTCGTTATTTACGGGTCAATTTTTTTCGTTCGAAATGTAAAATGGATGACCATAGAATATCTCAATAGAATATAAAATTGAAAACTTTAGAAAGGAGAGAGAAAACTGAGTTCACTTTGAATGGTCTACCACAGGCAGATATCCTTATCATGCTCTTACGTAATACTACAGCTGCTTTCTCAACGATCCAGTCAGAACCAGGGAGTAGTCTCACCTCCCCGTTGTAACTCACTGCCAAATAGCACCGGCAAACTGGCAATGCTCTCCTTCTTATTCCTGTATTTTCGTTATTTACGGGTCAATTTTTTTCATTCGAAATGTAAAATGGATGACCATAGAATTTCTCAATAGAATATAAAATTGAAAACTTTAAAAAGGATAGAGAAAATTGAGTTCACTTTGAATGGTCTGCTACAGGCAGATATCCCTATCATGCTCTTACGTAATACGACAGCTGCTGGAGTCATCAAACCCTGGCTTGGCCTCCAGGTTTGTCACGCCTGAGCAGAAAGTTTATTTGCAATGGACAAGTACTTTGACTCCCAACTCCCAAACGACAAATATACGCACCCCACTTTGGGTAACACCAGTATGGGGACTCGCCTCAAACGAGAGATTGACGGCATGGTTCATTTGAAAAATTGACTGAATATGGCTTGTCAATAATAAACATAATGATGTGCACAAAATATGTGATGTACACAACAACAAATTCCATTTGATATATATTTACATTGGCATGCAACAAACAACATTAAGATGGTCACTAGAGAAAACAAAATATGATATCAAATTTCTGTGGAAGAGACAGCTGCTTCAAGATGTCGAGATCAAGCTGAATATTTTGATGTCTTTATTGTGTCTTGTGTTTAGTGTTGTCTTGTATTCATTCAACATTGGTGTATGTTAACTTCACCATTTTTGTGCAGAATCTGTAAGCGTGCCAGTGCCAGTACTATTCATCTCCGAGAACCAGGAGACATCTCGGGATACAATGAGCACCTGCAAAATAGAATGGAGGATACAGCCATCTACATTGATTTCTATCTCCACTTTGATGTGAGTAAAAGCCGTCAGATGTGATGATTTTTTCACCCCTTCTGAGTTCAGGTTTAGGACACTGTAACTTGCTGCTTGATTTGTTGTGGTCTTCAGGTCTGTGTGTTCTAAATCTTTATATCACTTGCCAGTGATATAATAAGCAGTGGTGTATCCAGGGAGGACTGCACCGGGTGCACGCCCCCCTTTATTTTCTTGTTGAAACAAAAGAAATAAAAAGGAAAAAAATGGGGGAGGGGTGCGTGCGCCCCCCTTTCATTTTGTGAACGTGCCCCCTCATTATGGAATTTCTAGATCCGCCCCTGAATAAGCGATCTGGAATGACAATTTGTTTAAATAGTACAGCACTTAACCTTTGCCTCTGGAGCCTCTTTGTTAGGAGAAACCAATGGATGAACCGGAAGTTTGTGTGATCAGTCTTTCATCAGAAAATTTGGACTACACATTTGCTGAGGTAGGTTGTGTTATGGTTTTCCATAGCCTCTCAAGTACATGTTGTGACTTTAAAAAAAAAATGAAGAAAAAGTTAGGTAGGTCAATCTAGTCATAATTTGAAATTTATTTCCAAATCATTATGTCATTTTCAAACACATTTTCATAAAATGAAATGCTACAGCAGATATGGACAGGCTGAATATACTGTCTGAAATGTTATGGTTTTCCTCAAACTTTTGCTGTGATTTCCCCAAGTTTCTTTCAGAACTTTTCCCCCTCTCATGTTACTTCTCTGTTAACAAAGTCTCACAGCTGGCGGATGTCTAATTGTCTCTTTATCACACCATTGAAACACTTGTAGGTAGCTGAGGAAGAAATTTCTAGTTCGATGACTAGGCTGTATGCACTGATGCTTCACTTTGATACGCCAGCCTCATATTGCCCAATACCAGGTATGCAATTTTGTTTGTCCGTGTATCTCATGTCAAACCAACTTATAAGCTCACAGCAAGTGATAAAGTTTGCATAGTTCACACAGAATCCACTACATGAAAGTAGTTTGTTAGCAACAGCGTTCTGTGAGCTCCTGTGCATTTCCGCAAGCTCTGAACTATTCATTTTATAATCTACAATGATATTTTATTGTTACAACTCTACTTCAACTCTCATGTATCACACATATGGTCTTTATAAATGTATGAAAATTCTGGTATTAAGGAAACAAACTGTAGCTAGACTTTGCTAACATCGGTCCCTGGTATTAGAAATACACTGTGGAACTAGTCCAGGCGTATTTACTCAATGTATACTGTAAAAGTGGTTTCTTTCGCGGTGGTTTTATTTTCATGCTTTTTGCGCTTTGAGGTTGAACCGCGAATTCAACATAACACGAAAATGTTTTGAAAAGTTGCGCGAAATTAACCACGCAAGGAAATGTTTTGAACTCGCCGCTTGTTACAACGCTATTGCGCACATGCACACACAAAGATTCCGCGCATTGAGTGTATTGATGGTCAACACACACAGAGCGATACCGCGCAATGTAGGTCATCTAGGCAACAATAGTTTTACATGCTTGAGAGACGGGATTTCAGGTAAGCCTGCATCTAATTTTAATTTATGTTTAATAAATGAAAGAATAATTGGATTATAGTTTGGGTTTTCATGTGCAAAATAAAACAGTTTTTGCCGACCGCAAATTTAAACACACGCGAAAAAGTCGGCACCGATGGAAACCACGAAGGTATCTGTATGCGAAAGAAACCACTTTTACAGTACTTGAAGGAAGGTCTATATGGTTTATACAAAACTTTCAAGTCTCCTTGGTTCAACAAAAGCCTCCCAGAAAATTTAAATATTCTGTCTTGTCTTTGCAGGAGGTTATAAAAGCTTGTCTGACGTAGAAATCATTTTCCCCATGAATGCAACACAGAAACATCTCCCCTGTTTGCTCTGTGGAATCTTCCTGATTTTAATGTGTGTACATTGGCAGCCCTGTTTTTATCAGAAGACTGAATTTGAAAACATTGTCAACAGCAAGATGACCTTTGCCCTCTACCCCTCTAGATGTGACCGTGGCATCCCTGTCAGTAGATTCTTCATCCCAGCCGGTGGAGGGGTGTCAGACCATTACAGTGGCTCTTAAACCCAGGGAACCAGTTCCAGCCTCACTCAGTGTCAGGTTATTATCATTTCTGTTATATTTACAACCCACTGGACATGCAAAATTGTGTGTTTTGACATTTGTATGGAAAAACGTTTTGTTGTTGTTGTTTTTTGACAACAGTCAAACTCGAAAGGCCTATGTAATATATATACAGTCAAACCTGTCTATAGCGGCCACCTAAGGGAGACAGAAAGAGTGACCGTTATAGACAGGTGGCCGCTATAGACAGGTAATCCAACTTTGTGTGCATTGCTTATATGTACATGTATCATTGTTGCATCCTTACGTGTTCATGTATGTGCGTACGTATGCACACGTGTGTTTCATGCATTTAACCATGCCGGTGTATATGAAATTGTTGCACAGTAGTATGTGTACTGTCGTGAAGAAAGCTGAACACTAGTGCATTATTATGACTGAATGAGGGATGAATGGCGATCACTGAACGTTTCCCGCATGGCTACAAAGGAGAAAAACACTCTGAATTATCGGCTCGGCTAGGGCTACATTGGGTTTTTGGCCGCTATAGACAGGTTAAAATCTACCGCGGGAAACAAAATTTGTGGCTGCTGGCCGCGTTAGACAGGTGGCCGCTATACACAGGGTCTTTAACAGGGCTTTTCTTTCGGGGGGATTTTTCAGTGGCCACTGTAGACAGGTGGCCGCTATATGCAGGTGGCCGCTAAGGCAGGTTTGACTGTATTGGACACATGAAAACTAATTGTGGTTTCAATATCTTTATTCATTTAACCATGTTCTAGTACTTCCTAAAAATGAAGAGAACTTTAAAAAGATGATTGAAATGAATCATTGATGTTACAGTGTATTTGGATCATTTGTGGGGCAGCACTGCTGTTCATGTTGTAAATGTGATATGGTAGAAGTTACTGTGGGCAGATAAGTGTGGATTGTGGTAGTATATCAGGCAACATTGTGAAGCCCAGCATTGCATTGCAGTCTGATGGGACAAACTTGTGCACAGTTGTCTCTTTGTGTAACTGGGCAGATGTACAACATAACTGTCTTTTTTTCTTCATTTTCTTGTTTGTTTGTTTGTTTGTTTGATCAAGTATATATGTCTAGAAGTACATGTAGACATATTCTGCTACACATAAGTCAGCTTATGTTTAAACTACAGTTTTCCCTGTCTCATGTTTGTCCCCAGTGCAATATTCAGCATAGCAGACGGGCAAACATATGTCTGTCAGCTGGACACCCTGGAGGTCACCTTTGATGACCTCTTTATCACACTTCCCATCATGCCGAGTGCACTTCCTGCCTTTTGTGACACAATGTGGGAGTTCATCAAGAAGGATGAGGAGTGTAGGTGAGTGGGTAATTGTGAGAAATCACTGTCTTCACAAATTGATTTACAATTCCAAGAAAGAATATGGTGCAGTGTCCTGACCAGTAGTATGCTCATTTTTAATAGTTAATAATTCATGATAATTATGATAGTGTACCCAAACATCCACGTGGTACCAGTAATCATTATGTGCTCATACATGCACTGTTTCTATCTTCAGACACATACGAGCCATTTGGACAGCAGTAAAGACTGGTTACAAGAATAATGTTAGAGAGTGCATCACATATAACCCTTCACAGTGTTTCCTTGATGAAGTTGCAGAAGTTGAAGCTGAAAAGCTGAAAAGTTTGAAATGACCTACTGATAAACAAATATTTGTTCTCTTCTATGTTTCATTGCATCTAATTAGGTGATACGCTGATAGCGTATCACCTATTGTGATTGTCAAAATATCTCTTTATTTTTTTTTATTCTTCTTTCTTTCTGGACAATTTTGTGTCGTCAATATCTCAAGAATGACATTACGAAATAACATGACATTTTCAGTCAACATGTCTCATGACAAAATCTAGCCACAATAAGGTTTTCATGACAGTAACATATCTATGACGTCATCTAGGCGCCATTTTGTGATTTTCGGACCTTGTCACATGATCGATCATAACTTCATAACTAGATGTCATTTCTGTATCATTTTCGGTGGACATGAAGTTCAGGTCACGCTCTATCTTACTTCTTAACGCTAGTTACACAGGTCATAATTTTAAAAGGCTCAAAACGACTTCCCAATGGGAAATCTCAAAGTTTCAGACAATTTTAAGCGTTTCAAACATTTTCTCGCGTGCGCGTCCGTCCGCGCAATTTCGCGCGCAGAGCCCGTAAGCAACATGAAAATGCAATTTTTTTGACTGATTTGGATTTTTGATACTTTGAGTAACAATATCCATTGATTTCCGATCGATTTTGACCTATAACGAAGGAATGCACTGGCGTCAAAGTTGAAATTCCGCGTGCGCGTCTTTCTGCAAATATAGTGAAAAAACATGTCTTTGTTTATTTCGCCATAGCTCTTTAAATCGTCCGTTGACCCTATATTTCTATTGCATATTACAAAAGTATATGAATTGTAAATAACATTCCAAGTATCAATATTGCCAGGAAAACGCGATGACGTCATCATATCGTCATTTTAAATAAAAAAAGTGGAATTGATTTTTTTGAGGTACTGTTTCTGACATTCATTTGCTCGTATCTCTGTTGTTTAAGCTCAATATTATCCCAAATTCAGATATGTTGTACTTTAAACATTTGCCTCTTAAGTCCATGTAATGATTTTGAAATATGATGACGTCATCATACTAGAAATTGTGATTAAAGGTAAAGACTCAAAATCAGACAAGTTTACGTGTTATGTCTATGGGAGGTGATTTTTTTTCAAACCATGCATTGACTTGACAACGTTTAAGCACCTTTACCTCATCTGATTTTGCTTCATTTCCTCTGAAACATAAATATGTTGTAGCTGAGACCATAAGCTTTAGTAATCATGCATTTTATGTTTTCAAATCTCCTCATCAGGTTGATAATTTTGTAGTTTAAAACTGAAAATGAGAATGCAATCTGTACGGAACGATTCCCAATTTTTCTTTGCAACTATATATTGATCGAATCCACGCTGCCACTTGTGGCAAGTTGAATAGCGCCATCACAAGGCAAACACACTCACGATGGTATTTAGATTTAAGTTTCGCACTCGATCTTCAGGACAGCCATGTGGCATAATCGGTTAGCGCGCTGGTTGTTCATAACGCCATACCGGAAGGCGAGAGGTTCGACTCCCGCAGGACTTTTATCCGTTCTTTCTTTTTTTCTCTTTTTTTGGGCAGTTCAGCTTTACTCCGATGTCATTTATCGTATTATTTTATCAAGTGTACGTAACCCGTGAACACGGCTGCTCTATTTCCCTTGTTTTGTATTGGAGTTTGGAGATTGGGTTTGCTTCATTAATTTTGTCACACTTAATGTTGTAAATTGCCCCTTGTTACAGTGTCCCGCTTACCACCTTTCGTTTGCTCTTTCCTTTTCTCTTCATTGGTTATTGTTATACTGTAACAGGATAGGTGGTAGGAACATGTACGTTTAAATAACTGGCAGGAATGGGAGCTGAATTGATTAACTCTCGTCCAGGTGTATGGTGTCTCGCTCATCTCTTTGAAATTCCAGGTTGTTATTGTTTGACCCAATAACGGAGTTGTAGACAGGTTTTATGTTGCTATAGAGGTATCTTGTGCAACATGAATAGAAGGCATCACTGTTTGGTAGTAGTAATGAACTTTTTCATGTTGTAAATGATATAAAGATATGAATTTCATATCCAATCTTCGGGACAGCCATGTGGCTTTATAGTCGCTTAGCGCGCTGCATGGTCATTATGCACTACCTTAGGACGAGATGTTCGGGACCCGCAGGACGCTATTATTTTTTTTTTCTCTCTCTTTCTTTGTTTTTCTTGTGGCAGTTCAGCTTCATTCCGATGTCATTACCCCACGACACACAGTCACTCAAGTTCCCTTTTTTTTGTCGGAGGCTGGAGGTCGGATTTGCTTCATTTATCATACGTAATGTTGTAAATTGCCCTTGGTATACAGTGCCCCGCTTGCCACCTTTCGTTTTCTCTTTCCTTTTCTCTACGTTTGTTCCTGTTACACTGCACAAGACAGGTCGGAAAATAATTTACATAACACAACTGGAGCAGGAATGGCAACTGAACAAATTAATTCTAGGCCAGGTGTATGGCGTCTCGCTCGTCTCTTTGAAATTCCAGGTTGTTATTGTTTGACCCAATAACGGAATTGTAGACAGGTTTTATGTTGCTATAGAGGTATCTTGTGCCACATGAGGAGAAAGCATCACTGTTTAGTAGTAGTAATGAACTTTTTCATGTCCCTCCATGTCAATTATAGTGTGTTCAAAGGGGTTGTGTGTCTATCTGCCAAAGAAAAAGAAAACCTTATTTTAGTCATGGCTGTTTCTCTATACGTAGCCGTAGGTAATGAGTGTTGTTGGTATCTGAGCAGTGAATAACACAGCATCAGGCTAAAATCCCCCTTAGTTATACGCGCTAAGCGTTCAATTTGATATATCTTTATTATTTTATGTAGTCAATCACTGCTAATGGAGTTACAGAATTATGTTATGACACCTTTCACTGAAAGTTTGTAAAGCAAAGTTTATGGACAAGGCAAGCAATTGTACATGAATAATACCAATGATTTCAGAGGGAAATTATGGTATACCTAAATGTAAGGGTATCATTGCTTTGGAATTGCTGAGACAATAATCTTGGCACGAGGGCTTCTACTTCTAATAACTGATCCCTTTGAAGATGTGTCGGTCACGGGTGATCGTCATGATTCATCTTTCACGTAGAAGCTTCCGTTCCACACTCTTGGTTCGAGAAGACTTACCATCATACTTCAAATTGTTATTAAAGGTAAAGACTCAAAATCAGACAAGTTTACGTGTTATGTCTATGGGAGGTGATTTTTTTTTAATGTGCATTGACTTGACAACGTTTAAGCACCTTTATCTCAGCTGATTTTGCTTCATTTCCTCTGAAACTTTAGTATGTTGTAGCTGAGACAATAAGCTGCAGTAATCATGCATTTTATTCTTTGAAATCTCCTCATCAGTTTGACAATTTTGCAGCTAAAAACTGAAAATGAAAATGGAATGTGGACAAAACGATTCCTCATGTATCTTTCACATACATAAGTTTACGTTCCCCATATTTTCTCGTCGAGACGTCTGGCCGAGTGGTTAAAGGGGACGTCTCAGAGACGTGAGGTTGCGGGTTCGAACCCCACAAGATCACGAAACAAAATACTTAGCTATTTTTTTTTTTTCTTCAATTTTGTATTACATATTCGTCCATGTAGAAATCACGTTCGTATATAAATGCACCTATACACACGCACGCCATATCCCTCTTTTTTATGTGTTGGAGACCACATTGCTTCGACTGCAGCAAAATTTTGCAGGTTGACTTTGGCTGCGTTTATCAACTCCTTTTCTCGGCAGAAACAGGTTATCCAAACAGCTTTCAAGGAATTTTTACGAGTTGATAAACGCAAAGCTGTTTTGAAAGCCCTTTACGAAAGCCTTTTACGAAAGGGTGCGTTTATCAACTCTCCTTTCTCGGCAGAAACAGGTTATCCAAACAGCTTTCAAGGAATTTTCACGAGTTGATAAACGCAAAGCTGTTTTGAAAGCCCTTTAGGAAAGCCTTTTCGAAAGCCCGAAATTTGTGACGATCCAAACAGGTTTCCTAAACAGGTTATCAGAAACCTGTTTGTAAAAGCCTTTCGAAGTTGATAAACGCAAAGCTGTTTTGAAAGCCCTTTAGGTCGCCCTACTGCGGTTACGCAACCATGCGTTTCCAGTTTCTGAAAAGACGCGCGCCACGTAAAGTGCACACGAGTACGTGTACACAGGTGTATACATACAGCTGTGTGTAATGCACGCATATGCTTGGAACAAGGAGGTGTTTCTTTCACCAACAAGGTTTGAGAAATAGAGTAACAACAGTCTCATTCCCTTTGATCCCATGTCTCATGCCGCCACTCAGAAATATTTGAAGTATGTGCTAAACTGGAGCTGCCTCACAGATAGGAAGACAATTGACTCATGTGCCATTGTATCATGACTCGTCACTCTCAAAGGAAGATATGTCTTTATGATGGTAATTGCTTTTCGCCGTCCCTTCTTAGAAAACAAGCGGCACATTAATAGTACAGGCAGTCAGGGCTTTGGAAAGGGCTCTCGAAAGGGCTATGGAAAGGGCTATCGAAAGGGCTATCGAAAGTTGATAAACGCAGCCGACGAAAACAAACGGCATATTAATTGTACAGGGAGTGGACAGGGCTTTCGAAAGGGCTATGGAAAGGGCTATCGAAAGGGCTATCGAAAGGGCTTTCGAAAGTCGTTTAAACTGGGGAAAGTTGATAAACGCAGCCTTTGTCAAACCGATCATAGTATGTAATGACGACGACTGAGGTGTTGTACTTTGAACAATTGTCTTTCAAGACGATGTCATTGTTTTGTAATTTGATGATGTCATTACACTGAAAATTGTGATTAAAGGCAAGGTATCAAAACCAGCCTATTATAGGCTTTATGTCTGCGGGACGTATTTTTCCCAAGTTGCCAGAAATGGCATAGCGACCTCAGTCGTTACAAGGCCGCTTTTCCGTCTAGCAATGCAATAGATGTTCACACGGCCACATTAGTTGAGTGGGCATTGACTTTCCCCCTGTTATATCTATACATTGTTTGTTTTTTTTTTGTCTTACCATTTCCGTGGATGACCCGTGGCCGAGTGGTTACAGAAACGGTTTCGCATGCACGCTCAATATAACTTCAAGGTGCCTATATCACATTCTTTTCTTTGTCGATCACAGATGACTGTCATCTGATGACCACAAGCGTATCACCTAACTCGTCCTCAATGTGACGAGTTTTCATGTCTCGTTGAAAAGTTGTTTTTCTCTAATCTTTGCTTGTTTGGTAATTGGCTTATCATTTCTGTGGTGAGTTTTTGGAGGAAAACGAAGTGAGACAAATTATGTATTATTGGAAAGCTCAGAGTGTAGGAGACTAAGTGATACTGGAATCTAAAAATTTCTTTTAGGCATCTTTGTGGAGCTGTTGTGGTGACACATCTACTGTAAAAGTGGTTGTTAACCTCCTCCCCACTATATTCTCAGATGCCCATTAACTGTATAGGAACAATCACATTTCATCAATGGCTATGGGTTATATATTATAAGCCTACATCTTGCCTGCAAGACACCAATCATATGCCTGTCTGTGTTGTAAGCACAAGATCTTTGCAATCAACTCCTGGCATAAAAAAGGAATGTGTTATTGCTCTTGAAGTCACATGCAGTTGGCAAACTCAAAACAACACAAGATATAATATTGTAAAACCAGAAATATTTGTGATATGAAACTTTTGCGAATGGCCACTAACATTCAGTGCATTGTGTAGACAAGAACTTTCGTGAATCTTGGCTCCTTGCGAATTTGTGAGAGATGCATGCATGCAAAAATGTTTGGATCTTCCTCGCTAGTTTTGCACTTCCAGATGATTGGTGATGTTTTGTATTTGTAAGTTTAAACTGTCTGACACATATTTTCCTTTTTTCAAAAGGGCACTTTAAGATTGCGTAGCATAGTTTGCTTTAGCTGACATTGTAGTTATTTACCTTACCCCGACTTTATAGCATGCTTGTTGTTGTAATAGGTGCAGTCAACTCCAATTTATGTGAATTATGATGTTGGTGCTTGTGTGACAATGAAAAACATTGTTTCAGTATATATTGCCAGACACTCAACTCTTAATTGCACTGTATGTGATTTGATATGCGTCACTTCTTTTCCTTTAGAGCAAAATCTGAGTGTGCAGAGTCTATCTGCACCGTGGCCCTCAGTAGAGATAGGATGAGGAGAATTCTAGAGACTGACCTAGCAGACTACGTCATCACAACAAGGGATAACCAAGGTATCGTCTTATGTGTGCTGTGCATTTAAGTCAAATTCCACCACATTCACATTGACTATCTTACATGTACTCAAATCGGACAAACAGAAAGATAGAAATTGTTCAGATCAGACCTATAGTATGTTTCACATGTTCTCAACAAATCATGATATTTGGTGCAATCATATATGAAAGCTAGCTAGAGTGATGATATCCATTGACTCAGGGTGATGTGGCTCAGTCGGTAGCGTGTCTACCTTCAGATCCAAAGGATCCAGGTTTGATACCCGAGTCTGGACTGAGCAATGTTGTGTGTAATCATACCGTCCCCTTTAGGGACATTCTGTCCCTTGGATAGAACATAAAATGGAGGTCCCGTGTGTATGACCCCGTTTACAGTGCGAGGCTCGGCCGTGGCTCAGCTGCGGCCAAATCTACCTTCATTTCAGTGTAAACGCGCAAAAGGCCAAATGCGAGGCCAAAATTGGCCTCGCATTTGGCCTCGCTCTGGAGGTGGTCTCGGCCGCGGCCGAGCCCGGCCTTTTCTCAGTGTAAACGCAAACTGGGCCAAATGCGGGGCCAATTTTAGTCTGGCTTCCAAACCCTCTGCCTGTATCTTTCGCTATTCAGGATATTAACCCCCTCAATGTCGAAAACTAGTATAGTTTAAGGTGGTTTTGTCCTGCAAAGGATTTTTTCCTTCGGCAAAGGCCTTTACCCGTACGGTGACTTTGTCGCCACGGAATTCAGTCGGCAAAGGGTCTGAAAACCTGACAATACCAAATTGCGTTTGTTTACAAGCAGAGCGCCACTACGACAAAATATTGAAAGGTTTGAATCAAAAGCGCGGCCGAGCCCAGCAGTGTAAACGGACAAAATTGCGGGGCTCGGCCTCGCAATTGAGGCTGGGCTCGGCTGCGGCTCGGCTGCGGCTCGGCCCAGCCCCGCACTGTAAATGGGGTCTGAGAGAGTCTCAACTTATGCATGTAAAAGATCCCACTTCATTCATTCATCGCAAAGAGCAGGTGTGTTTAACCGGATGAAGTGGTCACATCCTTATATCCAACTGGATCCCATGAAAGACCAGCTACTGCAGCAAATATGGGCTATCCTGTCTGTCTTCTCAGAATTAAAAATGAAACGAACAAAGGGACAGAAACAAACAACTTTTGTATGCTAGCTCCCACTTTGTTGTTTGATTTGTACTCTATTTTCATAAAAACCAACGTGAACATTGTGTGAAACTTCACTTTAACTCTAGTTCTTCATCAAAGGGAACAACATTGTTAGAATAAAAATGTTACAGAGAATTAAAAGCTTATGTTTTGTCTTTGTAACCATTGGTATTGGCAAGTTTGGTGAACTCTTAAATCAGGTCAGTTTCACTTTTATTGATTATGGCAGTCCAGGGAGAGTACTTATCAATGATCTTTCAACTCCCTTCTTTATTTGATGTTAAAATCAAATGTGACCCCCAGAACTTTTAAATACTCAATTTAACCACTCTTCTCCCTTGAATATTTGTACATCTTGTTGATTAAGCTCGAAGCCACAATGAATGCAGCTTTAATCTTCTGTGTGTTTCCACCAAAGGTGATGCCAGCTTCACCGTCGCAGTCCTGCTGCCACCAAGATGGCACCTGTTGCTTCGTGTACGCCTCCAGGATGACATCAGCATCGTCTCCATAGTGACGGACAACTGGAGAATACTACCGCTGGTGAATAGGTATCTTCACTGCCTAGAGGAGAGACAGCACTGATGAGGGAGGTGCTCGCATCTGGTTGCTACGATGATGCAGTCTATGTCTTGCCACGATCAGACTGTCCACATGTACTCTAAACAATTGTTTCTTTGACATCCCATGCTGCACTGGCGCATCTAGTCGTGACTGGATTTGTAAAGGGCAAAAGAGCCTGCAGCTGACAGCGTCTCACTTTTCTGTTTGTACCCCGGCTGGGATAACTGGCAAAAGAGCATCCACATTGCTGAACTCGTACAATGACAGAAAGGGATGGAGGAGGATTACTGCATCGCTGATCGCTAACTGGCAGTGATGTCCATGGTAAAGAAGAGAGAGAGAGAGAGAGAGAGAGAGAGAGAGCTGCGTTGGCAATATGAACATACACTGGGTTACTATCAGAGTGGTGCACTTTTTATATAATGAGCTGATGATTTTCATGTAAATGAAAAGTAAATGAAGTTGGAGCAAGGGGCAGTACTCTATATTTGCTTTACAATGTCTAGTTTTACGTGCTTTGTGCAATTTCTTTCAAAATGTATCAAAAGAAGTACACACCAAAACTTTAAGGTATTTCATTCTTCTGGTCCATGCCCGCGAGTGTCAGAACCAGAGTCCTCATTACTGTGCTTATACACCCTTCAACTTCTGTGAAACCTGTTCATAAAGACCACCTGTGGGAGACAGAAAAAATCCTCTCAGACAGTTGGTCTTTGTAGGCAGGGACATTAAAATGAAGGGGAAACAAAGTTAGTGGTTTCTAAGGACAGGTGGTCTTTACAAGCAGGTGGTCACTGAAACAGGTTTTGACTGCATTTTGTTTTGATAGCTCTTAATGGTAATATCTCCTCCGCACATGACTGGCATCATATTTATGTACAAGTGTACTACCTTTGTAGCTAGCCAGTGCTGGTACTATCCATCTCCTAGAACCAGGGGATGTCTAACAGCGTTCAGAGTATGCCTCACAAGATGTCAATTATAGACACTGATTTTTATTTTCACAGTAGTGGTACCATCTCACAAAGAAAGAGATTAGTGAGTGAATAATTTTTAAGATGGTTCTATGTTCATATTGTACTACACATCAAATTGTGTCTTTCACTTCCTGTGTTAATTTTACAAACAACTCTTGGCTTGAAAGCATTAGATTATCATATTAAAAGCAGAGGGGTTCATTTGTAAAGAAAGAGACAAGTTGAAGAAAACTCATATCTCAACTCTTGGCTTTATTGGTTTTATGTGTATTGGTGGCAAGGGCTACAAGACATCTTGATCAACTTTGTCACAATGCCATAGATTGTGAAAATTTTAAGAATGCTAGGTACACCTATTAGTTCTCGTAATTGTTCTCATGCATTTAGCTGATGTGTACTATTGATGAATGTATGTTTAAAAAGCCTCCAGCTGGGTAACTGAGGATGTAACATTTGGTATAAATCATACAGAAGAGGTATACTGTAATTGTATAATCACACACATGTGAGTGCCAATTTAGCTGGTCTAAATTGTCGGTTGAAGGAATGGTTAGTTTGTCATATGTTTTTGAACATCAGCCTGGTGTGTCTTTCTTAAAACATCCAATTGGAAGTCTAGGATGGTTGGCAGCCTTTACGGGTTGATTCTGTCAAATGTCTTGTGTACAACCCAAAGTCAAAGGTCAGAATGTTGGCAGTCAGTTAGAATCGAATCAGTCACCCACTAGCTACAGCTGTACTGGTATGTAGTTCAGTCTGTCAGGGCTTGGGCGTATGTTAGGGAGAGTTGGCATAGTTGTGGCAATGGACGACTGCATGCAGGGAATAGCACGGGATAGTGAACAAACAGTGTAAAGTTAGCCTGAACCTGCACTTTTTTCAGGGCTGTAAAATCTTCGTATCAAAAAGTTCAATATAATTGCGAAGAAACTACCATTTACACGTCTCAATTTTGACCACAACCTCCCGGATGGCAAAGGTGTGTGTGTCAGCTTGATAGCAAGCTAACACACTTTCATCCTCCTTCTCCTCCTCCACATATAAAACTGCCTGACTCAAGGAAAGATTGGTTTAACATTTCTCTATATGTAACAAAGCCCCAACCTGAGCAGACTACCTGGCAATCTGATGTCATAGAATTCTAGGTAGGCAAACGTGGGCTTTATGGCTTGATCAGTGACATATTTCATAACAGAAGATAGGTGTTAAAGAGAGAACTCCAGCTATCTCGTGTCAACCATCTACTTTGGTACTCTTTGCTCAACAACGACAAAAAAGTTTTTCTTACCATCTGTGTTTATTTTACGAGACTTTAAACCTCTTTGTTTATTTTCAATGTAATCCTTGTTGAATTTTGCAACTTTATATTTTCTCATTCCTAGTTCTGTCATACAAAATACAGTACTATATGTGTGTGATTTTGCAGTAAAAAGAGTGTGCGAGCTGACCAAACTGGTTTGTAAACTATGTGGTGAGAAGGTTTGACCTAAACCCTAACAAGTATTGAATGGGAACCATAGTGAGAGAAAAGTATGCTGATTTTTGCATAGAAACAATGGTCTACCGGTATTGGATATATTTTCAGAAATTCATACCCAAATCATATGCTTTGCCATGTAAATACATTTGTATGAAGTTTCCTTTTTGTATCGTCAGACATAGATTAATTTTATAAACTCTCGATTTATTGATCCCTTTAAGATTCCATCAAGACATGGCATCATTTCTTTGATAAATAAGAAGAAAAATATCAACATTGATTAATAAATCTGCAATATATTGGAATATACTTGTTGCAGTGTAATCGAGTATAAGTTTATGAACTTAGTGTGCATGTGTATGAATTAAGTTTTTGTATACCTTCAAGCATAGAGCATGGTGTGAACACTGCAATAATTGATATCTACCAAAAGGTAACTGTCTGTTGAATAATACATACACAAGGAGGATAAATCACACACTATCTTTAATTCAGTATTGAAATAAATTTGCCCACTTCAAGAGTACTGTAAGTCTGTTTATGATCATGTGAATGTTCATGCATCAGCAGAATGCTTTATGTGCCAAATTTGTTAATCTACCTAAATTACTGAACTGACTTCTAAAAGTTGGCTGTCACAATGAATTGATCACTTGTTTGAACAATAAAAATGATGTACCTGTACATGAAGTAATATTACATGAAATGGAAACCAGATAACAGCGAATGGTCTTGACTTCTTTGATGCAAGGAAATTTATGAAACCCTTACACTTGTATGTCACAGCCTCATGAATTAATGCTACAGTATAGACTCAGCAAAATAGCCGTCTACCGTAGGTTGCATGACTAGATCTTCAAATAATCATGAATTCCTAAGTTTTGTGGCACACAAAATGATCAGGTTGAAACCAAAGTGTGTTTGTTCTCTTTTTGGCTATTTTGATTTGTTTTGTGTTTTTCTTCAGACAGTAAATGCAACCTACAACTCACACCGTCACTCTGGAACACAGACGACATACCCCAACATTAAAGAATCAATTGCACGCAAATTTCCGTGGAAATATACAAGTTTTTTTTTATTCATCATTCTAAGAAATACACAAATAGGGGCACTACGTGACATACATGCACACAAAATAAAAGTGTTAGATGGTATTTACAACAAACTGCATTACAGACATTTCTTTTGTACAAACACAAAAATGCAGCTTTACAACGTTCAACAAAACTCAAGAAAGAACACATTTGTGGGACAGTAAACTCTACTCTCACAATCTGTACAGGAAACCAGTCACTAATTTCATTTCATATTTTGAACTATTATTTTCCAAGTCTTGTTAACTTGGCCCGAATTCAAAAAGGGAGTTTAAATCAAATCCATGGTACACATTTAGTCCATTAATGAAAACAAGCACAAAATAGGTGTACCTTTCACATGTGTATGTCAGTGAGTTTTCATTTCAGTTGTCAGTCGGAGTAAGAGCTGTGTTTTGTATGCTTACGCAATTGAAATTTGTGTAATCCATGGACTAAATTAAAACTAACTTTGCAAATTCTGGCCACTGTGTCTCATGTTTCTGAACATGCTGAATCTCATCCACAGAAGGAATTAAGCTCCCATTTTCTACACAAACAGCTAGAAGAAACATTTCTCCTGACTCTAAGAAACAGAACGGTAAACTGTTCAAATTATTATACTGGATACTACCAAGCCTTCAGTAAATTAATTTTCCCCTTTGCAAGAGGAATGAAATGTCATAAATTCCCTCCCTCCTACTGTATGGTATTTCAGGATGCAGCTTGCACGTAAAAGAGAGAAGTTCTGGTGTCTAACGCAATTCTCCCATGGACTACTTGGAAGCACTGCTAAAAAGCTGAGGTATACATCACATTTCCTCTAGCAGTCATTTGTCTGCACCTAGATCTCATTTCCAAGTATGAAGAAATGTGACTCCACCTCCAAAAATGGTGAGAGATACATATATACCAGCTGGAAAAGGAGTACATTTTGTTACCAGAACATCAAAAGGAAAGCTTCATTCCAAAAGGATACACATAATCTCTTCCATGAAATTCATATTCTCGGACAACTTGCCTTTTTCCTTCCATTAAAATCACGTGCTTGTGCATGCCCTCTGTCTTCATCTGACACATTCTCTACACCAGCAAGATATTTTCTATTGATCTGAGCACATATGTACTGGTATATTTCATCTCCTTTCCCATGCTTGCACAAGCTCCAAATATTTCTGTGTCTTCCGCATGTGTCTGAACGCAGTAAAGCAGGGAGATCAGCAGTTTTGGTAAGAATGAAACAAGTACACAGAAAGGTCTAATCAAGAGACGTACGACATCAAAGGCAGGACTCCTCATAAATCTGCATTTCTGGCTACTCAAACCGTACGGGCTTTCTCCCAAAAGCAGCATACTCGACGTATACACCTTCTTGAATGATGGTCTGTACCAGAAACCTGCAGACGTAATGGTCTAATTAAAAATGCAATGCACTTTGACATTTTGACGAGTGACTACAACGTAACATTACAGTAAAAGATGAAGAAATGACAATGAACTTTGTGAATCATGTTCTTTTCCATGGATAAAAGTTTATGGATGAATCATCCGTGACCAACATCAGTGACCATGTGCTGACAAGGTTGGTGTCTGCAACACTCTGAATTTGAAAGCAAACCACAAAACAGACAAAGAAATTTACCCATGAGTGCATTAATTTGGCAATCCAAGAATAAATTGTGATTTTTGGAATGTTGGTGGGGGGGGGGGGGCTGTGGGCCTTACCCAAATCAACCATAAAACAGGTGACTAACCTAGCATCATTTTTCAAAACCAGTTTGTTCGTTCATCTTTCTGTTATGTTCTACAGCGTTGCACATAAATATGAATTCATTTCATTGGCACTTATTTTGGGTACATGGTACTCTCATTACCTTACTCACATAAATATCCAACCGTAATATTTGGGCCTCAAACTGCCTGGAAAGAAAGTGAGAAAGATTTTAAGAATGTGAAACTGTCAGAAAATGCACATGAAGAAGAGATCTTGACAGGTCAAACAGTTAAAGGAGAAGAAAATCTAACTCAAGGATTTCTTGAGGAAAAGAAATCTGTAGGCTGCTACAGCAACATCATAGTTGATTTTGGAGGGGTGTCATAAATATATAGTGTGAAAAAAAAATCTTCTTGTTATGCATGGTAACAATTTATCTGTGATTTGAATTCTTTTTTTTTCAGTCACTTCAAATCTAAGGCCATTCATCAAATCTATTTGCATATTTACACAGCTCTATGAATTTCTATCCTTGTAATATATATTCTAGTCTCATTTAAAAACAACACATTTCATTCCCTTTTTCAAAAGAAATAAAGTGACATATTCAGATGTCTGATTGCGTATGTTTTTATATGATTCAAAAGCAACATTTGAAATTCTGCATAATTCCCAAAGTAAAAGGAAAAGGAAAAGCCCTCATATACAGCACATAAAGATTTAATTACAAATGATGAATTTATGTCATTTTTTATCTTACAAGAAATCTAGCCGGCAGAGAAATAGACAGCTACAAGTTCCAAAGCATCTACATGAAATCAGCCAAAATGCACCGTAAGGAAAACCTTTTCAAACAAAGGGTCCTTTCATCATAGCATTGTACACGAAGCAGATCAGCTTACATTGCATGCAGATATATCACAAAAGATAACACAATACTACATTTCAAGATAAATTGTGAACGTAAAATGATATGTACACAGTATAATACACAAACTTTCAATGCAGTTTGTTCTTGCCCTCACAACTGCCAATACTGTATTGATAACTGCTGCACCCAAGTCGATCTTCTGTTGTCCTAATATCTCTCACAATTCCATTTTACGTCCATTTGGAAGAAGACCGAGGTCTTTCGATAACTTTGTCATTACTGTCAAAATCTGACCGTGCCCCCCAGTTTTGGAATGACTTTGATATTCATATAATACACTAACTTGACTGATGGAGGTCACATAAACAAAAAACCCAGTTGATTTTTCCATTAATTGATTAATCCTTATAAATAATCACAGGTGTACGTCAACATCTTGTCAGATAACTTCAGTAAAAACAGACAAACATAACTCATGTATCATATTCTCTAAAAACAGATAGAGAAAAGAAAAGAACTCAAAATAATGATGGCAGATTTATTGTATCCATAACAATTCTCATTGCAAATCGTCTTGTCATTAAATATCGTTTGCTTGCTAGCAATCACAGGGAAATAAAAAACACCAAAACCAACAACCTTCATATCAGAATCGCCTTGGAAGTTGCCTTCAGCACCCATCAACTCTTACTGTTAGTGGATGTAAACATTACCAATGACACAACCTCACATCTCTGGGTATTACACAATCAGTAGGAAGAACCAATACATTGCTGATACATGCAAAAACACATGTACCTGTTGTGCTAGTGATAAAGTCCATTGACAATGTCGGTTGAGCAGAAAGGTGTACTTGTCAGCTACAAACGTTGGTTGCAATGTAAGTCTCGATGCAGGGTATGCCAGCCGACCCGACTACTTTGTATGGATATTGAGAATGGTTGGTTCCACTTTCCACGATACACATTAAAGTAACGACCAGGAAGTTTACTTTACTTCTCTAGATACATCAGGTGCATACAAAAATTGGAGAGATTACTTACACCAAAACAGCCCAAAGAGAGCACATTTCAATTTCAAGAAATGCATCTAGTACATCCAACACCAGAGAAGATGACAAAACGCATTGCAGACACCCAGGAATGAGATTTTTACAACCTAACAAGGAGGGGGACGTCTAATGATTGATTTGAAACCTAAGACAGTTCCCCCCAGCAGCATGTAAACCTTGCCGTGACCGACAGACACCTGTAAATGCCAGATGCTAACCACATCACGAGTTAAGGGTCAAACTACTGTAGAGCAGGCCAAGCTAGGTGCCTGCAATGAAGTGGCTGACCAACAAAACAATCATGAACATGTACCTTATCTGGCAGACTACTTTGCTCACAATCATTTCTAAATTTCAACAGCCCTCCCCACTCCAGAATATATCTAAAAAACAATGAAATCATGCACATAAACTGATCTTTATATTACATAATTACATGGTTTGCCTCAACGTTTGTCTTGGTTTTCTCTACACAATAATCACATATTTCTTTGTACAGTCACCCCACTTGTTCTCTCTTGTACAATTTAAAAAAAACACTACTTGTATATTTTATCTACTTTTCTTGTGTACACAACACTCTTTGTACAAAATAAATATGTTGATGCTGGTAATGCCTCATGTAAATGTACAAAATAAACACGCAAAAAATGCACCAGTGTTTCACAAAGCCAACAAGAGTGAACAAAAACTTCTTCTGGTGGATAGAAATAAACATCCCACAATACTCAAGAAAGTACAATGATGTCAGCTCGAGATGTCTTTAAAAAAGAAGAAAAGGAAGCAAAAAAAGCAAAAACAAAAAACGAGTCAAATGATATGATAGATGATATGTAAACTTCCTGCAGTACAGACATACATGCTAAAGGCCTTCACCATGGACTTTATATCCATGTCTCCAAAATACATGGATGTACTTGGCCCCATCATTAGAATAGGTCAGGGACTAAATATAGGCAGGGCACTATTCAACAGAGACAAGGTGTTGCCCCACCCTCCTTTCCCCTTCCATCCAATCACATTGCGGTATTGCTGCAGAATCCTCAGCCACGCCCCCACAAGAAGTCAGCAACAGAGGGCACTGAACCTAATGTAATATGGTCAAGCATTTAACTCTGAAGTCAAGTACAAACGGTAACCATGAAAGAGACGATAACAATCACTGACCAACTGCTACCAAACTCTTCTTGATTTCTTGAGCACGGCAGAAAAGCACTTTGGTACATAGCAATGGTGAGCATTTCAATCCCTTGGATATTACCAGACCCCTGTCACCATGTACAGTCCAGTTGGTCAGCCCAGTATGACCAAGTTCCAAAACATTAATTTGCTGCACACACATGTGCTAAAAACAAAACTTTCTTTCCATTCGCTACCTCAAATACGACACAGGGTAAAAATGTTCATTGTTAAGGAACAAATGAAAAAGGCTTCTGCCTGTACTCTATCACTTACATCCTATTCTTGTTCTTCTTTCTTTCTTTTCTGTTCCTACAGCTTATGGTGGTATACGTAACTTTCAAATTGCTTGGATAATCTATCATAGCCAGAAGATAAAAATACCCTATGAGAATCAGTAATTCAAGAGGAGTGAAGATCCTGATTTGAAACACTGGAATGTGATTTCAGCTGTTCGACACATGGTGTACTCACATGAAACAATAGACTTTGACTCAGATTTAGACTCCTAACTGTTGATACCCATAACCTACCCATGTGTACTTGGGCAATGATTGTAAAGACTGCCTACAAACGTTCCATGTAGCAAAACGTCTGATATGCAATCAGCTGAGGACGACGCAAGCTCCATCTCCAAGAGTTATGGTACTGTACAAAATGGGCAACCTTCCACGTCTTTTGCCAGAAGCAAAGTGACTTGTGTACGCAAGAAATTCGCTGAAAGGTGTGGTGGACTGTGACTGTTGATTGCAGTCCATGCAGACATATTTCGCTCAGCTAGCAAACTTGTCAGCCCGCTGACGATCTTTTTTTTTTTTTTTTTTTGTAGTTGCCTTGCTTGGGACCTTATATACATGTGATGCAGTTTTGCAGGGCATTGAAATTTTCAAATCTGAAAAGACACACGGAGACCTACTCTGATTGTTGTGTGACCTTTCCATCCAGTTCAGTAGTGAAACTATTTGTAAGGAAATTGCCCCTAGATATTGACTGCTCTTTAACTCTGCCTCTGATCCTGCATTGAATATAAAGAAACAAAAAGCACTGTACAGGATACACATGGAGTGCTCAATTCACAAGAAACCTCTGAGATGTTTGAGATATCACGTTACACCAGAAGGGATCGCTCTCCTTTTCCTGTTCCTTTCAAGCGACCACATTTTACCTTCTAAACTATTCTTGGGGTGGGAACTGTCTTGAGTTACTGTGGGTCACGAATATTAATAATGCCTCCTTGTCGAAAGATTTCTGGGATGCTGTGACTGGTTTGAGAACATCCTCACAAGTTTAGTGCCAGGTCTCAAGCAGTCTTGGACTCGGCTTCCGTTTCACCTTTGACCTTCTTCCCAGGTGGACTGCAGAGAAGAGACAATCAAACACACACAAATTTGATAAATCTGGGAAAGACATGAAAAAGGCTTGAAAAAGTCTCAAAATGCCTCTAAATGTTACTTCAGAATTTAATCTTCTTGACACCTTTCCTTATTTCACTTTTTATCCTTTCACAGTCCGTATAATATGTCCACATAAACTTGCAAGAGGCAATAATACTAGACTTAAGAGGTCAGTAACAAGTCAAAGGAATGTGCACCTCTCATTAAAAAAAGAAAAAGAATCAAATTTTGTGGAATTCCATTCATTTTCTGCCCTACTGTGACATTGTGAGTTCCAGTCTTCCTGTCCAGCAATGTGAGCTCATAAAGTTAACCAAAACTTTAAAAAATTTATAACTTGAATAGATTTCCCAATATTCCTCAAACTTTTACTAATGCGTGCCACTAACATTTTTGCAAGCAGATAAGAGATGGAACATGGACACTTAAAAAAACAAACAAACAAACAAACAAACAATCAATCAATAAAAACTTTAATTCATAAAGTGCCAAACACATACTGACAAGAGAGCAGGGACAAGCCTGATATCATACCTTTCCACAGCTGATGCCGGTCTTTTGGCTGCAGTGGTAGGCTTAGCAGCAGTAGTCTGGTTGTCTTGGAGCCATCTTACTTGGGTGGCAGGTCCATATCTGTAAAAGACAGAGAAACAGAGAGAAAGAGAGAAAGAGAGGGAGAGAGATGGGGGTGGGAGGCAAAAAGTTAGGAATTAAAAAGTTTCACTTTGTGACAAGTCATTCTGTGACATCTTGGAGGCGATTTTTTTTCTTCTTTTTTTTTTAAACAAAAGGGTTGTGTTTTTCCGTAATATCCCCATCATTGACTTCAAATTCTATACATCTCATTCATTTGTTCTCTTACTTTCAACATCACTGATGGGATCGGACAGCAATTCTCTTTCAGGTTGAATCTTTCATCATAATCTAGAGACTCTAATAAGAGTTGGAACACTAATGGTGACAATGCACGGTATTAGGTGTCAAAGTAAGAAGTATCAATCTTAACCCCCTTTTTTGCCAAACATTTCAGAAAGTGCAAATTTGAGAAACCATCAGAATAATGATGTAAAGTTTCCTGTCTATTTTACCCTCATCTTATTCAAAGAATCAAGGAACACATACATTCAACTAAAATAAAATGTTTTTAAAATGAAATGCAAAACAGGCTGAAGTTTTGTCAAATAACTGGCAGACCTCATGATAAGTTGGCCATACACACTCCATAATCTCATGAAATGGATAACACCCTAAAAGAGAATCCATAATCTCTTAGCTTTTATGAGTGTATGTGGTGCTACTGATCAATTTTTCAACTATAAACTTTATTGAACTTATGGCTGGTCCAGTGATTCCATTATTTTAAAGGATTTATTCTGACTGCACATAAATCTATATGAACAAAGTTAAGATAAAGATAGTTTTTGCATTTGCGTGTGAGTCTCACCCTTTAACATTGCGGGCTGCGATGCGGAAAATGATGGCTGGTTTGCTGGTGTAGTCAATGTGGGCGGCGGCCAAGTTGGTGGAGCTGACCACACACGAAGGGTTGGGTCCACAGTATACCCTCACAAAGGCCAGCTGAGCGGGTGTGGCAGGCTTGGCATCCCCTGATGCACCACCGAGGGCGCTACGCACCGCCAGGTAGACCGAATACTCCTGAATCTCACCATTGGTGTTTGCTGGCGGCTCCCATGATAAATGAGCTCCATCTGGACTCTGTGCAGATGCATGTAACACATTTCGCCATATCACAGGATTGAACATAGCATATCAATCAGTAAACAAGCATACTTTCAACCACACTTTAAATGTCGGCATCAAGAGTGACCTGGTTCTGTTCACTTCCACATTTCCAGACTTATGACAAAATACATCAGCCTTGGTGTTACGTTTAAACAGAAATTAATTCCATTAATGAAGAAAGATTACTACTCAGGTTCACATTCATTAAGCTCAATGCTTGACACTTCCCTCAGCTTCATGCTACCACTTACATATCACTTGCAAATTTCTGCACACTCTCAGGTATCAAGAGCACAAAAATATTGTTATGGTTGATCTTCAAAATGTAGATCCTAAAGCTCAGTGCACATCAATTGATCAAATATTTCTAAGAAGGCAAAATGCTTGGAAGGAGACTAACCTTGCTGATTCTGATTGCTGACGGTGCTCCTGGGAAGCCAGGCAAGCATGTCTTGAAGGCAGAGATCTCGCTCCATGGTCCACGCCCACAGGCATTGACGCCTGCTACCCTGAACTTGTAGGCTGTGCCAGGCTGCAGCTCTTGTTTCTTCAGGAAGCTGTGGTCTGGAATACTGACCACGTCAATGTCCTACACAGGAAGATATATGGACAAATATCTCAAATAATCTATATTCATAAAAATATCTATAAATATATGCACTCTACCTGTAGACCTCTGAAAGCAGTGCTTCTACAAAACCAGAGACAAAGCAGAGGAAATACCAAGGTACTGTCCAAACATATAGTCCTCAAACAGGTGGTTAGGTAGTGAAACATCAGCAATGCACAATATCCTTGTTCTCTCACACTAACATATTGCCCTCATCTTAAGTATGCCTCAATCATTCATGATATATGTCAACAAATAAATTCCAATAAATTAGATTTGTAGCTTTTTCAGGAATTTTACTAAAAGTGATACTGACACCATTTTCTGCACACATCAGCTTCATTCTTACAATTTTCTTTCTCATATCTGTTACTGCGGCTTATTTCTTACCTAAATGGGATCAGCTGACAAAAGGGTTGAAAAGTACAGTTAAACTCGCATAAGTCGATCTTCTCGGGACTGAGCAAAACACATCGACTTAGGCGAGTTTCGACTTGTGCGGTGCGTTAGTCGAAAAAAAATCGACTTACAGTTACACCATGCGTACACATGTATAATGTACATGCGTGTTGTTTACTCTGGAGCCGAGAGCTGGAGCGGTGTGCCCGGTATTTGCCCTTCAGCAAGACACTTTATCCACATTGAATATTACCGTTATTCATTTCCAAATTAAGAGCAAACATCTGACATTTATTCTAGCGTCTTATGGAGCCGATTGTTACCGCTGTTCATTTCCAAAACTGAAGGCAAACATCCGGCTTTTTTTTTGTGGCTCGGCGTGCGTTTTTGGTGACCCCGGTCGCATAATGTTATTAACCATTCGCGAAATCGTGATTCGATTCGCGAAAAGACTGCGCTAAAAGTACATAAGGCATAGATCGCTACACTCGGCAGGGGCGATACGTCGTCCTTTCACCAGGTCTGGGTAACGGAAACCAAAATCTCGTGCGAGTTCTTGCGTTACCCATCGTTAATGTCAACGAAACATCGTTAGTTTGCGCTTGGGATCGTTACTCATCGTTACTACAAATGTTAATTTTCCCGATCGTTAGTTTGCGTTATAATAACGATTCAGGTGAAACCGCTTGCGTTAATGAAACGTTAATGTTTATTAATGCAAAGTTTCTTTTGGTATATACTGTATGTAAACAAAAACTGGCGTCTCGTGATTTTGACAGTGATTTATTACACAATAAAATCTTATTCGACTTAGGCACAGTGAATTCAATGGTTTTTCCGTGAAAGTGTTCTTGGAATTTCATCGACTTAGGCGAGTATTCGACTTTAAAAATTCGACTTGTGAGTGAATTAATACACGTAAGTCAATGGGGAAAAATCGGGACTTTTTAAAATCTTTGACTTGCGCGATTATTCGACATATGCGACGTCGACTTAGACGAGTTTAACTGTATATCATATTTCAATCACAGCAGCATCAGTTTCATTTCCAGCTAGATGCTCATTTCCTCTTATATGTTTCGTCTTCAATCTTTTGTTTCTGCCTTACCATAATTGAATCTGTCTCAGTAGAGACACTTCACATTCTTCGAAATTTTATGTTCTTTATTAACTCCTCTATGATATATGTTGATCAGAATAATGGCATGCCTGGATACATTATCATCATCGTCATCGTCATCATCATCATCATCATCATCATCATCATCATCATCATCATCATCATCATCATCATCATCATCATCATCATCATCATCATCACCTTCATCATTCTCACAATAAAACAATACTCCTAGCAGTCTTATCATCATCATGATGAATATCATCACAACTTTATCAGCAACAACATCACAGTTAAAATTCCACAAGAGATATTTGGTGAGGTCTACTTATCCACGATCCAAGATCACCACCATATCATACTCACATCCTCATTCCTGTTGAGAGCCTCCGAGGGTAAGTGGTAGTGTGCCACTGTGGTAGTGGTGGTCTTGATGACGCCCACGTCGTACCACTGGTTTCCATCTTTCTTGGCCACTGGTAGGGCAGTACCCACAGGTGGTTTACCATCAGCCTGCCATTCAAACCATGGCAATAAAACAATTAGAATCAAGAACGAAGCAGCACAAACTATGAGTTCAATTGGTCAATGATTATTTTACATGAACTGGACACAGAGTGCATACTTCACATGCTATTATCATAGTAATGTCTTTATGAGCCTCGTCCTATCTTCAAGAGGGATAGATATCGAAATGATATACCATACATTTCTAGGATTTCTTACCTCGTTTTTAGCATTTACACTCAAAGTGACAAGGGTCAAAGGAAGCACAGACTCTCCAAGCAGTACTTACCGCTTTGGCTTGTGTGTCCAGTCCGTTGGTCACTGGCTTGACCATTGTTGCTGGTGTGGGGCCAGCAGAATTGGCAAGTGATGCAATTGTCATAGCTATGGTCTTTGGATCAGAATCTGGAGGGGCAGAAAAAAAGAACTAAGATTAGGCCATCATTTGGTATATACGTGTACAGCTCATGATCAAGAGTGATTTTTCCCACTAAGTGAGACTTACATCAATTTAAATGTCTATGATATCTTGTCCTTATGTCCTAAAATTGGCATCCACATAAAACTGCACAGTACTATAGCAGCACTTTGCCAGCGAGGCAATAGATGTCTCACCAAAATTGAATGAATTGCATCTATACACAAAACATGAATCTGAATCAGTGAAAAAGTCGAGCACAAAACTATATGACTAACTGACCTCCAGCATCAACCTTCTTGGTTGAAGTGTCCATGGGCTCTTCTCCCAGGGTTCCGTTGGCAGCAGCTGGAGTCCCGTTGGAGATGGGCTTTGTCTCCTCCCCAGTGGGTGCCCCCTCCATCTTGACCACATTGTACATTTCCTCCTTCGTGCTGTTATCATCCTGTGCTGATGTTGCTGCAGTGGCATCTGGTGTTGCCAAGGTGACATCTGCTGGTACCTGGGAGGCACTCGGCGCTGCGGCATCTGGAGCTGGGGAGGCGTCCGTCTCCATGGGAGTGGCAGCCGGTTCTGCCTTCACAGGCTCCGTCTGCATGGGCTCGGCCTTCGTTGGCTCTGCCTTCACGGGTTCTATGGTGGCGGGTTCAGTTGTGGCTGGTTCAGCCGTGGCCGATTCAGTCGTGGCTGGTTCAGCCTTGGCTGGTTCAGCCTTGGCCGGTTCAGCCTTGGCCGGTTCAGCTGTGGCCAGTTCGGCTGTAGCTGGTTCAGCCTTGGTAGGTTCTGCTGCAGTAGGTTCGGTCGCAGTAGGTTCTGCCAGCGCCTCTGAAGACTCCGTCTTGACTGGTTTGGCTTCTCCATCGGCCGGAGCAGGGTCCACAGGGGGATCTTCTGACTTGACCACTTTACCCTCTGCATATGGAATCAAATGACATTGAAGTCAACGATGGTAGGGCTCTGAATGATGGTAAGATAATAGAAAGACCCTATGCACCTGGTTCAAACTAGACTGAAACCTACGACAGGATCTTTGCATTATTGGGATGTACAGAGTAAAACCTTGCTCATTGTGACTACACAGAAGACACTATGCACACTACTCTCATTTCTACTACTGCCCACTCAATCCACTACATGTGCATACATGAAATGCAGTGCTACAATTGTGGCAACGTTCAGTGAAAATGCATGAACTAGTGGAAGGAACTAAACTGAGTGACAGCATCTCCACTCATCACATGAAGAACTAGAGAAGCACTCTGAGAGTGCAGACCTCCGCCAAGCATGCAGCTCATTTCCACCACTGATCTTGTTTTTCCATAGAGATCAGTAATTTGCACCCATACGTACTTATAGCATTGTGTGCTGAAAGTCGCCCGATATCCCAATATAGAAACCTTTTGTTAGGTCATAAACTTCCAGCTGCACGGCACGCCTCACCTTGTCAGAAACTAGAGCACGCACTTTAGTGTGCGCATGCAAACCTCAAATACACGCAGCCAGAACTCCCAGGTTCATTGACCCTACCTGCCAATATATAAAATATCCTCCATAAATTCTCAAAAAAATTCTCAGATCATTACCAAAATTTAATCATCTGTTTAATACTTGTATCATTCTAAACCTTTCCTGCAAGTTTCATTCAAATCCGTGCACATCTTTTTGAGTTATTTTGCACACGGACAAAGTAACAAACAAACGAGCAAACAAACAAACCCACGGTAACGAAAACATAACCTCCTCCCTTGGTGGAGGAAATAATGAATTCTTGAAGGTATCACCAGTCCCCCTAATGGTTGCCAGCTCACCTGAAGGTTGTGAATCAGTGGCAGCACTGGTGGCATCACCTGTCTCTGCCGTGGTACCAGGATTTGCAGCCTCTTGTGTGGTGGTAGTTGCGGTAGCGGCAGGTGTTGCTTCTGTACAGAGTTTGAGTAGTTATGTGGGGAAACTCTCCTTAACATACCTCTTCTACACAAGGTGTAGCAAATGCAGTTAATAAACCATTCGATGATGACCCCTCACAAAGAATCACATAAGTAACCACTGCAGAAATGATTTCTTTCTTTTTTTTAATGAAAAGTTAATGAAAAGTACAGGTATGTGCTCAAAATGTGGGCTGCTACTTCAGAAATGAGAAAGATCTGCCTATTACTCATGTAGAGAAAATCTTGAAAAACCAGTGACGGTGTCCAAATGCAGTCATAACCTTTTATTACAGACATCACTGAGATGCTTTTAGAAAGAATATCGCTAACATGTGTCATACAGGATCAATAGGATAGGTATATTAAGTGGTCTACATAAACACTGGTTGGTGATTGGTCATAATGCAATCATGTGACTTATGCAGCAAGGATAATGACAGTGACATCACGTCAGGTAATACAATTCAAGAATTTGACTAGTTGCTAACAGGGCTGGAATGACATGATATGTATTCAAGGAGACCATACACTACAACATGTATTGCCTTGTTACATTGTTGTAATGTAACATTTTCCGGTCTGACATTTAGCTTTAAACCATTGAGGACGGACTGAATTTGCTACAACACCCATTTCCCCATACACCTCTGCCCGAGTACACTTGGGACTCGTCCTCAACGGGTTAATAGCCATGCATCTCTCCTTACTTGATGTTGCCTCCTCTTGTGAGCTTGATTCGCTGGCGGGGGGAGTTTCTTTTGTCTCTGCTTGTGAGGGTTCAGCATCTCCAGGTTTCTGCGTTGGTAATATCAAAAGTAAAATGTATTCCAATTTCACATTCTCCTAACATGTGATGACAATTCAAGAATAACTTATGAGAGAAGCAATCGAGAACCTTTTGATAATTCAGAAACTGCAACAAATAATCATGTATGAGCAGGAAAAAAGGCTCAAATTGAGAGAGGATCTTTTACTCCTCCTTCTGAAATGTTAAGATAAATAGCAAAAATTATTATGAAAGGACACTGTATGATCCCACAGAAATGGAGTTTCTAGAACTTGATGTGCTAATGTCTTTTATATCAGACTAAAAATTGTTCAACCCTTTGATGGGACAGCTTTTTTCATTTCAGCAGACAAAAACACAAATGAAATCTTTTCCTTTTTCCAACAGCAAATAACAACAGAATCTGCAGATGCATCATGCAAGTTTGGCTGTCATCAACTGCGCGAAGCATGATAAGGAGGTCAGTGTGAAAACGTGTCTAGATGTAGAGCTGTCAGTCTCTCGGTCAGTACTGAGCAGTGTGGGGATTTTCCCCTCGGTACTGTTGTAGGATGCTGGAAGCAGCTTGGGGGATGCATTACCTGTGCTTCTTTGGATGGGGAGGATACAGTGGGCTTGGTAGCAACGGTTGAAATCAAAGTAGTCTGTGCAGTGCTCACATTGCTCGTCTACACATAGGCAGGGGGGAAAAAATCAAAGGAGTTTGAAAAACATGTAAAAAGCCGAACAAAGCGAGGGAAATGGGTCCACAGCGGATATTAGCAAGGAAATGGGGTCAATGTGGATATTACCTCTGCCAGGGCAAAGGACTACTGATTACATGGTCCCTGCCACATACAGAGAGGGCATGTTCAATGTTTGCATTTCAGCATGGTACAGGGTACATATAATCTGTGTCTAACTTCTCTAAGGAATTTTAATATTGAAAAGGATCTAAATTAAGCATGCCGTAAGTATTGTGAGTTGAGTTAAAACTTCTTTTATATTACTAGTAGTAATGCAATAACATATCTAAACACAGGATTAAAGAAAAGCTTGTGATAGTAAATGGTACTATGTCAAATTAACATTGTATTGTATGTACTGCACAGTTTGAACAGTCACAGAATGTTGCCAGGAGTATTTTGACCCATAACCCGTTGAGGACGGGCTGATTTTGCTATAACACGCATTTCCCACGGACAACTGCCTGAGTATACTCCGGACTTGTCCTCAGCGGGTTAATGTGCCTTGTTTGCCGACTGGCATGGGTACTGAGGTGCCTTCTTTGCCTCTTGGGACATTTGTCTGCAAGCTGCTTGTCCATGAACCGAGATGACTTACCTCCCATAATCCCCTATTAAATCCCTATTGTGTTGCTATGGCCTATCTACTTGGACTGAGGCACACTGCTACACCTGACTGGGCTCTTTAACTGTACAACTACTGGGTAGGATTACCAGGGTACTAAATGCTGATAAAAAGGCTTGCGAGTTAAAGGTGCATGGTCCCGGTATTTTAGTCAAATGCGTATGCGGGCGCATGGTGCAAGTTTCATATAGAGACCTACGCTATCGACTCCTCTTTAGTGCTTACGCTGTGGCCCGCTTCCCCGAATCCGAAGAAGTCCGATTCACTGTAGTCGGTGGTCCGATCCACAGTTCAGCTCATGATTCGGCTGAGGGGATGACAGCTCTAGCAAGCTTCTTTTGTGATGTCATAATAACAAGCACATATTGATGCACCCTGGCATTACTACAGACTGCGCAATGCACAGAGAAGACAACGAAGGCAACTTTACTTAGCAACACCTACGCACTTTACTCTTGATGACAGCTAAACTTCAGTAATCTTCGTATCAATGCTAACGGTGATCGGCAGTATCATCAACAGCGCCCTCTATACTACCGGGACTATGCACCTTTAACCTTACTGCCTGGGTACATAAAGGCTTAACTAATGTGGGACTATTAGTAGATATGACTCTATTCCATATTACAGAATATATCAGCATTGCAACAGGATTGTTGAAAGACTGATTCATACTGTTTCAAGTTCTTGCACAGCTGTTATTGGCAATTTTTTTCCTCACATAAGTTTTGAAAGATATTTTCAAGTGGTTTTCCAAAACTATACAAGGGCTCGATGCACATTAGAGACACTGGTGTGATCTCTTCGAGAAGTTTGCAGAAAATTCGATGTCACCTCTAAAACTTTGACAACACACCAACTCACAAACTCAGCTTGCTTTACAATGAACAAAGTTTGACAAGAAAACAAATTCTTTCAAACATTCTTTCAAATAAAGTGCTATACTGCATGTTCACATGACACAAAGTTACAGACTTTCACACACTGGACATGACAGTATGTCACAAAAATACATGCAGCTCTTCATTCAATAAATAAAATACAATCAACTGCAAGTGACTGCTTTTAATTGCGATGTTAAGGAAATAGCTGTTTTCAAAAGGTCTCCCTATTTCTATGGACTTGCCTTAACATCAAATAACTACCTGCACATAAAATAAATCACAACACATTTTCTTCTACATACTGATGCTTACAATGTCTCTACCAAGGCTCATAAATTAGTATGCAGACTTACATTTTTTTTTTGCATGCTGACATAAGTTGTTACCACTTGAGACACAATATGTGTTTTTTGCATTTTATGCCCCCAAAAAACTTTGTTACAAGATGGTGAACTTATCAAATCTTGATGGAACTGTTTCTTGCAAGTGTGATTCTTACCGAGGGAGAGTTGACTGTTTTGAGGACAGCCGCCGTGTTTGAGATCACTTGTGCTACCGTGCTAGAGGCTCCCGTGACGGCTGGGGAGGTGGATGTTGCCGTAGCTCCAGTGAGGGCAGAAATGGGAATGGTGACCAGTTTGGTTGTCACTCCTACACAATGCCGGGGATCGGTGAGAACATGAGCAGACAAAATCAAGTCACAATGGGCATGTAAGCTCAGATACTGACTGATTTAGAATACAGACTAGATTTGCAGAAGAGTAAAGCAAGACACAACAGGTTAACCTAACTTTGCACCTCTGTGGTAGTGGAATCTGTGCAGACTTGCCATAGTGGTTACCTGGAGTTCATGGCATAATATCCATTCTGAATATCACAGATACTACAGATGTAAACTTGGACCTAATTTACATCAACTACAGAGGCCAAATACAATGATCTTTCTTCCTCTATACAAGAAAATTACAATAATGACAAAAGACACACTGCTGAACATATGACAGTAATCAGTTGGAACGGATGACATCATCTGTTTTACCCTAGCTCCATCCTAAGCTTAAGCAGTAAAATTCTGATAAAACAAATGGAGACTTGGGAACCCATGACATCATTACCTCATCTTATGTGTATACATGGTTGCCCCTATTATCCCTGTATCATGGAAACATATCCGGTCAATTTTAAAATCCTGTACCTTTCTTATTTCACCTCTGATTTAAGGAACTCTCGACCATTCTGACTCTTTGATTGGTCTTTTGATTACAACCAATATTAAAAACAATGGGGATTGCACTTTTAACAATTTAACAAGGAGGTACACTGTACAGCAAGATATTTTTGTGGCACGAAATTTTCGATTGGAGCCAACAGCCGTTTTTGCGGCTTGAAATTTTCTCAAGTTGCTACTGGCATTTAATGCATAGAGTGCAGACAGGAACTTTTGCATGCATTGTAATTTTGCGAATCTCGGCTCTCATGAAATTTGCAAAATTAAAATGCGCGCGAACATCTCTGGTTTTACAGCATCTATGAAAAAGACTTCTGACTGGTCATCATGGTTGTGTCATTGGGTTTAACACACGACACAAGAAAATGCCCCAGGGAGATGTCCCACCTGAGGAATTGGCTGTGGTAGTGATGGTCAGCGGAGTGTTCAGCCCCTGTGAAGTGGACAGTGACTTGAGGAGAGTTGCAGCACTGGCCTGGTTGAGGGTACTCTTAGCGCCACCCTTGGTGATGATTTGAATGGTGTTGCCACTCCCCGTTGCACCTGTCCCTCCACCCTGTGGGGCCACGGCTCGTATGATGGTGATTGGAGAGTTCCCGGCCCCAAGTCCTACGTGATTTACAGTGACAATACATTCAGTGGCTAGTAACAATCTAGACACACAGACCTCAAATAGTACAAGTGCATAATGCCTTTGAAAATATAATCTGCGACTTTTAATGCCTATTAGTGTATGATGGCAACACACACCATAACATTACAAAGAAAATGATAACAATAAATCCATTCTATACGCAGACAGACAGACATACAGACAGACACACATCAAGACAGAAACATGGATACTAGCAAGCAGCCCAATACAGTTTCTAAGCTTACAGCTAAAAAAAAGAAAAAGAAAAAAAAACATCAAGAATTCATTGCAAATTTTCCCCCTTCACAACACAGAATGAGCAAGGCTCTATTAAACCAACGCTCCTCACCTTTCAACGTGCCAGATAAGATGGTTGGGGAGGAGCCTGCCTGGGTGGTAAGGACAATCTTCTGCTGCTTGGCCACTCCACCTGTTGTGATAAACTTTGTTGGTGTGCCCGTGGTCCCTGTCAGCATCTTGGTCGTCACCGTGACGATTGTGGGCGTCTTACCGCTACCGCTGGCAGCACCAGCTACACCAGCTGTTTGGTTAAACAAACAAAACATTGTTAGCAACACAAACATGAGAATAAGCTTAGATAATTCCGATCCCATACCATATGAGATCTCTTTGCATTCGTGTAATTTATAAGGGGTAGCAAATTAAGAAAAGCTGTGCAGTCTATTCAAGATAGAAAGGGTGCAAACACTTTTCCTTATGTTCACTGATGATACAGGAATGATATTCAAACAGTGTGCTTACGTTTGGCTACTGGAATGGTCTTAATGATGCTCTTGCCCTGCTGTCCGGCAGTGATGCTGCTGATGCCCAGGATGGTGGGCTGGCCCTTCAGCCCGGCCTGGCTGATGGGGGTAATGATGGTGGTAGGCTTACCCCCTGCCTGTGTGGTAGAGACCAGCTTCACGATGGTGGTACCTGGCCCCACCCCGGCAGCCTTGGTCACACCCTGCAACAAACAAGAGAAGGTGGTCTCTTTAGTATTTGTGCAACCTCATTAAAAGTTAAACTTTGTTTAAACATAGCTCAATCAACCCCTCTCTCATATATCACAGCCATGGCAAGAGACTAAAAAATTCTTTCATATTTACATGATAATACTGCATCTACTTTGATAAGGAATGCCAATAGTAAATATAGAACAAGTTGTCTTATTTCATGTTTTACAAAGCAGTCTAACCAGTAACGGCCATTTTAAACGTTGGTCAGAGGACTGTTGAATAGATTTGAGATGAGAATCATAAACTGAACATCAATGGTCTCTCACTTCCAACATACAATAAGCAATTATCTGATATTAGTGAAATATGCTTGACAGAATGAGGCAATGTGATGCGACAATGAATTGGACCATGAGTATTTACTCACAGCGTTTTGGACCAAGGTGACAGTCTTTGTGGTGCCTGACACCACGCCCGACACCACCTGTGGCTTTCCCCCAGCGGTGGCCACCTTGAGGCCCCCACCCGGCGCTGGTGTGAGTTTGACGCCCTGCGGCAGTGTGACACCCAACCCACTGGCCAGGGTTCGGGAAACCAGCGTCAGGTTGCTGCTGCCACCGACGGACGTGAGCAAAGGCTTGGTGCCCAGCTGGGTCACACCACTGGTCATCTTCTGTGTGCCCGCAGCAGCTTCGGCCAGCGCTACGATGCCACTGAGGGTGTTCTGTGCAGTTCCTGGCTGCTGCACACCAGGAGATGGTGCAGTCTGAGAAGGAAACAATTGCCATCCAGGAAAAGAGCTTCAATATGTATTCGCACGTCTCATGCACAAATCAAGTATCATTAACTTTACCATAATCTTCGAAGACATGCAATACAGCTTTGACATTATTTCTAGAGCAAGAAACAAACAAACAAACAAAACAAAACAAAAATGATTTGATAATCATTAAATGCTAACACTGATGGCATGTGATTTGATTTTTTCAAGTTTTGTCAAGCTGGAAATATGCACACAGATGAATAATCTTGTAGTGCAACATTCATTGCTTCATGACACCAATAATTTTTTCATGAATAAGACAACTTTGTTACAATAGGACTGCTCCCTGAATGTCTATCAGTTTCCAATACATTCTGAAACTAGAATCTGGTGGGATAAATCCACAACAGCTAACAGCTACTACACAATTCTGGCAAACTTAAGAGCACAAGGGCAGATGATGCATACCATTACACAAATCCCCTGAGTATCAGGATTAACTTACCTTGCTGAGTTTGATAAGGGATGATGCAGCAGAACTTGTCACAGCTAATGGTGTCTGAACTTTGACCCCCGGAGCTGGATGGAAAGGCAAAACAAAAATTGACATATATTTCAAGTGAACTTCACCACAGGAAAACAGATTCGCAACAATCTTTCCCTCTTTGATGTATACAGAAACAAATACAGCAAAAATATCAGCAGGCTCAGAATTCTAGAATCATACACTTCTACATTTACACAAAGGTGGAACTTCAATTTCAAGGTTGTGACAAAGCCAAAACAGTGTTGGTTCATGAAGTTCTTGAGAATAAATTTCTACAAAAAGGGGAGAGATTTTATTATTCTTTAAGCACATCACAATCACATCAACTACCAATGACAATATACTCATTTTCTGGTTACAAAATAAGAGCTTAGCTGACACCAGACTTTCATTACTTTTTGGGTGTACAATACATACTCACAAAATACACATGGACATTTTGCACAAACTGGGGACTCCCCTCTCTCCCCAGCTTAATATTGCATGATTAGTAGATTCATCTAGTCACAGATTACTTGTTGTTTTCTTCTGGGACAATGGTGGTTCGATGCACTGTTGCGTTGTTGCCTTCAGACATTCAGCTCTCTTCTATATGAATCATGTTATACACACTAAAATAAAACTAGAAATGTCGCTATGGCGACTGATGCCTCCGTCATAATGCACGATTCTCCCAATAGGCGTATAGTACAATGTCTTCACAATGTGTGATCCATGACAGTTTCACATAACTGGCAAAATATTGATATGACAGGTTTGTCAGAAATGACTTGAATGTTCACTTTCCTTGAACTGGGTTTGCTATAATTGTCGAAGAGTGCAGGTACACATGTTTGGGGAATTGAGAATTTTTACTTGAATTCTGACTGACCCTTTTATAAGTTTATGCATTGAGTAATTTCCAAGGTATGAAGAAAGAGTGTAATTACAGTACAAAGTACTTTTTTTTTTCTTTTTTTTATGGGGGGGGGGGCATTGAAACCTGGCCTTTGACCCTTAATCTTTGACCTTTGACATTCTGGCTGGAAATTTCCCGGAGAATCTCCATTAGGTAATGCATGTATATATTAAGTTTGAAAACTAATAATGCAAGCATTTCATATACTAGTGTATGAGGGAAATAGTAAAATATTGAGGAGTTGACCTTGACCTTCGACCCCATGACTATTGACCTATGACCCCTAAATTCCCTAGATAATCTCTGCCAGTCAGTACATGCGTATGTACCAAGTTCCATGAAGATACATCGAACCATTTGTGAGAAAAGTGATATTACAATATTTTCACCTAACCTTTGACCTTTTGACCTTTGACCTTATGACATGAAACTCTCTCTGGAGAATCTTTATGCAGTAGTACATGTCTACACCAAATTTCAAGAAAATACCTTAGGGCATTGCATAGATATTGGGGAAATAGCAAAATTTTTAGCATTTGACCTTGACCTTTTGACCTTTGACCTCTTGCCAATGTCAATAAAATCTACTCAACTAATTGTCCCATCATACATCATCCTTGGACCAAGTTTGGTGAAAGCTGCTTCACCCAGTTTTGAGTTATCACGTAAACAGATAAATTTCAGGATTTGACCTTGATCTTTGACCTTTGACCTCAGTCCGATTTCACTAAAAAACTAATCAAGTAATTGTCCCATCATACATCATCCTCTGACAAAGTTTGGTGAAATTTGCTCGATCCAGTCTTGAGTTATCGCGTAAACGGATACAATTTCATGATTTGACCTTGACCTTTGACCTTTGACCTTTGGCGGATTTCACCCAAAATCTAATCAACTAATTGCCCCATCATACTTCATACTTGGACCAAGTTTGGTAGAATTGAAGTCAATATTACTCAAGTTATCGCGTAAACGAAAGCGGACGGACGTACGGACGTACGGACGTACGTACGGACGGACGGACAACCCGAAAACATAATGCCTCCGGCACCACTTCGTGGCGGAGGCATAAAAAAAGCAGGCACTTTAAGACCAAGGCTACACATGCTAATCTCAAGCACATACACTAACAAAACAGAGCAAAACATGCATGTTGACCTTACTGCTCAAAGAATTTCCATTTTGATTTAAACATTAAGGGTAGGGGGGGGGGGCATTACCATAGGGGCAATTAATGACCAGCATTTATCTGGAGACTCAGTGAGAACAATTGTATAAGTCTGTTCTAGTTACCTAGTGCAATAGAATTATTTATAGCAAGGACTCTGATTAAGCCAAGCAGTAACTTATCGAATTTGTGTTCCTCCCCCCCCCCCCCCCCATTATCCACTATTCTTGAATTATACATACATATGTACAGTATTCCTCATAATTATAAACATGTTGTCCTTGTACCATATCAACTGACTGATCTTTCTTAATCCCTTGTGACTAATGCAGGCTGTGGTATGGAGGTGGTTTTCACAGATAAGCTGGGAAAAATTCCTTGTGGGGGTTAGCATCCATCCACGTCACTGGTACATGTAATCAATGCTTACAGCGAAAGCCACACTAACACAGCTTAGTAGTATACTCAGTCCTTATGTTGCAATGTAGTATGAAAACATGCAAATGCAGCATAATTTCCTGGATGAAGAAGCCAGCTCCAAACATAAACTGAACAATGGACTGTAGCTGGCAAACAAAATAAAGGTGATTAAGGGACTGTATGCATCAAAGAGTGTGCCCCGTGCAAGGATATACCACTTGAATAGTCGCATTCACTTTCATTCACAAAAAAACAAACTAAAGTCATCTATGGCAGCTTCCTTACCGAAACAGAAAGGTACAAAGTGGGACTCACTACACATTTTTTTTTCTCTCACATACATGTACAGGCAGACACAAAGGGTTCGTCTCATGCACATTGGGTCACATGGTTTGATGACCTGACTTACTATTTTTGAAAAACTGAATGGGACTGGTGGCCGAGGGGCCTGGAGCCACCACACGTATTGCGGGTGTGACTGTAACAAAGATTTCAAGACATTACAGAAGAGGAAGATCAGGGCTCTCAGCCCTGCATCAACTGAGACAGGAGAATACATCTCAACTGAAAATTGTTTTCAGTCCAGTGTATTCAAAGTTTGGCATATTTTGGTTTTTTTTTTTCCCTGCTACATCTGGGCAAACGTTCTCTGAGCGCCAACATGCATACATTATGTACATTCCAATTGACAGGTCCAGTCCAACAACATGGTATTCCTACCATGATCTTCTCAGTGTTGGTACTCCCATACACTACGAAGAAAAACTTTTCATTTACAGAACTACCATGATGAATACTGCACTCGTCACCTAGCATACATACTGCCTGGCTGAAAGTTTCCGAACAAGTGTTGAAAGGAGAGGAACACACACCTTAAATTGCCTCTCATGCAGTAATTCACAACCAAAATACAGACACATTTGTATATCAAAATATGACAATTATGACAATTTAAGTGTGGGTATTTTACTGGAACATAAAAATTCATGACAGTGGTCACTTCTGATAACAAAGTGGCTTGCTAGAGTGAACTTTTTGCATTTCTCTAAATCAGCTGTAACTCCTGTATCAATATGAAATAAAAACTTTAGTTGAACATGCAACTCTACATCTCATACACAATTTGTTGCATCACACATATGTTGTATTCAACAGATAAGCTACATGTACATAAAATTTAATGCAGTTACAGCAGTTACATTCAGGTTTAAAAAAAAAAAAAGATTATTCTCAGCACTTAATCTGGAATTTTTCACCACAAAAGTAGCTTTCCATTGGGTGGTTATGTCTGATACACTTCATGACATGTTGTCTTGAATTTTCATCGAAGACATAAAAGTCTCTCATAAATTTAACCAAAAATATGTGCATGTAATTTTTTAGAAATTCAAAATTTCTTAAATGTTACAGGCAATGTATAATACGGTTAGTAATATAAAGCGAATTACACTTTTGTTCCTCAATGGAGTACAATCTCTTTCCATGGATGTGTGATCACACAGGATTCAGTTCAAATATTTTATTTCTCTCTAGGAAAAAACAAAAAATATCACTGATAAAGCAGCCAAGAGCTCATATAATGCATGCCAACAGGTTAGTACATATTCACTGTGCATGAGTCCCTCTGAATTAGGCAAGTGCAAAAGATCATCAATGGCATAAAAAGAAAAACCTTGAAGGAGTTAACTTTTTACTTCTAGCAGCTGTTGTTACCGTGACAAATGTCTGTATTCAATGGTATGTATTTCTTGTCATCAGAGCTTATAAATGACATATTATGATACATGACATATTTCATAGAATGAAGCATATCAAACTCAACACAGACATTCACTGCCCAGAAACTCTCAGACTTTACAAGATACTGCTATCAACATGACCATGGGGCCAACAGAAAACAATTCTTGTTAAAAAAAAAAAAGAAAAAAAGTGTAAAATTCATTAATCTACTCTTTACAGCCTCGACAAAAGTAAGGCACTCTACCACTGGCAGGAATGCCACAGGCTGTATAAGTATCACAGGTTCTCCCCAACATGAAAATGTATTAATGTTCAACAGAAGGTGTAGGTCTGTAGTGTCTCACCTTGTGATTTGATAGGGGACTGGGGTGGCCGGGCAGGTGTGGTGCCCGCTGCCGGTGCAGCATTTGAGGTAGGCGGCATGTCATATTTCTGCAGTTGCAACAGGTAGGTATCAGCTGCAGTCATGAAGAAGAAATGAAGGCCAACATTCACTGACTTGACATTCACTGACTGACTTCTCAGTCATATCATATCTACAAGCTTGATACAGTTTGACATTGCTGCAACTTGGTTTAAAACACTCCAACACCAGCTTGTCTTGAGGCTAAGCAGATGGAAGAATTTCTAGTAAAAACTGAAGAATTTTACAATTGCAATTACATTCAATTGCAGAGATCAATGTAGAATTCATAAAAGCACAGAGAATGTAGACAGAGATCATTTATTTAAAGGTGCTCACTGTCATGTCCTTGGTCATTTGAATCACTGTTTTCACAACATTCTTGAATTCCTATTACATCCAACATATTACCTGCCCATGTACTCACTGCGAGGAAAATATATCAGATATTCTATAATCTGTTATGCCTAGGATGCGCATTCTTCCCTGTTTGCCTACAATTTAATACACAAGTCTCAGGAAAAATTATTTCTTCTCATCTGAACATACATTCCAATCATGCCGTTGACCATGTGCTTAAAATTTGCTCCAGTTCTTCCGTGACTCACCTGTAGCCACAGCACCCCAGGACACCTCCAGGGTGGTGGTACTAGCCCTCACCAGCTGGACTCTCCCTGGACTCTGGGGCTTCTCAGTCTCAAGGAACCACAGATCCTTGCAGCACACCTGTCATGCAGTGGTGTATCAACAGTCATTCAAATCAGTCTGTCACACATTTCATGAACATTTACATCACTGAATGGCAAACACAAAATGTCATCCCTGAGAGCTTTGGCTTACTTTCTTAGATTGCTTGCACGGAGGAATGTTTGTGCTGATGTAACATCTGTAATACTTAAAGGGGAAATCCAGTCCAAACATAAGACATTTCGAAGTTTTGCTAATTTCTGCAAAACAGTTCTTGTACAGTGGATATGAAAATACAACTGAGTGAGGTAACCTCATAATTTTCCATTGATCGCGTACAAAAAATAACGAAAATTCAACGTTTCTGTCAGTGAAATCTGAACATGATGTTATTCCCGCTTGAATAGCTTCAAAATAGTGATCAGTTAGATAATACCAGGATTTGAGCCTCGGGCATAATTGCGGCTGAATGAAAGACTGGAAATTTCAAAATCTTATGTACAAACTATATGGCAAGTTGTGAGGGGATGACATGCTCACTTTGCCATTTGCATATTCATATTGACCGTCCAAGAACTCTTTCCTGAAAAATTAGCAAAAGTTCAAAATGACATAATTTCCTTATTTTTCACCAATTTCGATCAAAATTTTACCGTTGAACTTGTAAGATTTTACTCTTTCAAATCAGAATAACTTACATTTGGACTGGATTTCCCCTTTAAAGGATCTGCTGCATCAGCGTATAGTAATCTTATTTCTTTCTAGCCCTAGCATGGGATACAACATTCAGTCCTCAGCATATCAGCATGTGACTCTGTGTTCTTACATCCTCTCACCAGCAATGGGGTTACTGGGGGCATCTCCTGAGTGCCAGAGGTCACTGTAGATAAGCCTGCATGCATGCCATTACAATACAGAGCCGTACAATACAAGCCATCAGTAGGAAAGGACTGAGCGATATCAAAGAGGAAAGTATGTCATTTGTTCACACACTGGATTACTCTCTTTGGTAGTATATTCTGTTCCAATACTACTAACTTGGGACCCTGCTACAGAACCGAATAAGAGCTGATACAGACCAAGGTACTCTACTGGGATTAAGGTTTTAATTGTATGCTCTTTAATATTTCATAGAAGTGGTTTCTGATTATCTCGCAAAAGTTAAAATCTGAATTCCAATATTAACCAAAACTATACTATCCCTATGATACTTCAAAGCCATATCCTAGGAGACTGACATAGATTCTTAAAAGGGATCTGTTCTAAACATGACTTTGTCTTGAATCTATGCTGGTATGAGTACAAGCAACACCTTTTTTTGTGAGATGATGAGAAACCTCTCATGAAATACGAAATAGCATACAATTCTAAAAAAAAAAAATCAAAGTTTATTCCATGAACATTGGTTTCGAAATGGCTGAGATATCCAAAACAAAGAAATCATACTAAAAGGTGGGACCCAACTTTTATTAGGACCCCATTGTTTTACTTTGTTTTTGGATATCTCAGCCATTTAAAAAACCAATTTTCATCAGACAAACTTTGAATTCCTCTTAGAATTGTCTGCTCTTTAATATTCCGTAAAGGGATTTCTAACCATCTCGCAAAGAGTTGAAATTTGAATTTCCATCTCAACCAAAACTATGACCATCCCTTTAATATTTGCCTAAGAATTTGATACATCTTCACAAATACCGCATGAACATGAAGCAAAAGTGAATTCCCATTTCATATACCATATTCTGTGTATTGTACATACCATCAACTTTGGACATATTATATTACATGCACAGATTTTAAAAAAAAACCTTCAATATGACAATCCTGATCAAAATGTGTTGATGAAATCCATACTATTGCACTTTGACAGTAACCAACCATTCATCAGGCACAGCAAATCAGTCTGTCATACCAAATGGGACTTTTATCTCAAGGACTGAATTCCTACAAACCTGGTTGTTCCAAGCCTTGCGGTAGCCATCACGACCACTCCACACAAACAGCCTGGTGTGAATAGCCACTGAGCAGTGGCCCGCCCTCGCTCTTGGTATGGCGTCCTCAAATACCTCCATAGCAAGGGGCTCCCATGTATGAGTTTCTGTGACAATGAAATACAGAAAATACTGGTGATTTGCACTGAAGCGACACAGAGTCATAGAAGATTGTGTGATTAGTCATTCAAGCATCTTTAGAACTGCACTATTCTGAATAATTCTTTATAAAACTGAAATACTACAAAACCTTCATCTTGGTGGATGGGGCTAAAAAACAACAACACAAATAAACAAAAAAGAAATACTGATTAATGTAGTATCTGCTACAGAGCAGAGAGTTAAATGCCTCCATCCATGAAGTCAAACAGGCATTTGTTGGACAATACTGCAAGTGTCTTTGTATATTGAGGTATTTGGTGTATACTTACTTCATGCACTGTTATCCTTTATGTACAAGTTCAAAGCTGCTATGTATTTTATCAAAACTATGCTATAACATTCAGTACAAATGTATACTAATTGCAACTGATTGATAAATTGCCCTTCATTGTCAAGAGTAAGCATTGATTATTCAAGTGTTTTCATAGTGTTTGGTAACACTGAATAATTGGTGCTTATCTATATCAATTACGGGCAATTTGTCAATCAGTTGCAATAAAAACAACCTGACAGACAGTCATTAATCTAAATATACTGTATATCTTTTGCCAATTTGCGTCAGTGAGAAATGAACAGTTAACTGCTTACAACTCTAGCATCACTGTATAAGTTGTAAATTACTCTGTTGTACTTGTATACATTACTCAGAGTAACAATCTAAAATTAATAAAGTAGAGTGCATCAATTACATTTAATTCTCTAATGTACACTACACTGTAAAAAAAGAAAAGCTATGTGAAACTCTTTAAAATCACTCGTCAGTGTAACTGAACAGATTATTCTCTTTGCAAAATTGAAATATCTATTTAATGTCAGAAGACTTGAGACAGCCGTCAAAGATGATATATCAATACATGAAGACTTTCATATGTGCGATTGCAAACATAAGTGTGTAAGAGAGCTATTTCCATCTCTACTTGGCACAAAGTGGACCCTCTGCCTACGTTTCAGCATCCCCCTTGCTACAGCTTCCTGCTCAAAACTCTCAAACCCTTGGCCAACCAATGTGTTGACAGACACAGACCTCACATATCAGACAATTTGCACCTTCCTGCATTTTTTTCTTCCTGTAACAAGAGAAAGGAAAAAATGCAAAATCGCACTGCTTCTTAGATTTCCCAGTTTCAAGTTGAACACAATGCCCTGGTTAGGTCCTAAATTGATTTTCTTCAATAATGTCATGGAACAGATTGGTGAAGCAATGTACTATGCTGCCCCAAATAGATATGGATAAGTTTATGGATAAGTTATAATCCATTTTTGTGCACCACGGAGGAAACTGGGGAAACGAGGTCAAGTTTATATTTAGATTCACTTTGCAGCACAAAATAATTTGTGTACAAGCTGTATGTATGCATGTCTGTTTGAATAGAGTCAAAGAATGATTCCTTGAGAAACATAGTCTCAATGTAAAGTGAATCAATTATTTCTGACACTGCATGATTGTCTCAGTAAATGTCTCTGTCTTTGCAAAACATGAGCCAGGTATAGCCATTAAACTTGTCTTTAAATCACTTTTGTTTTTACTTTCATGAGACCAAGTCTGATCCATTGTCTTTTAGGACTAATCATGCATTAAACTATGTATACACACAAACTCAAAGGGAAGTAATCATAAACACCTTCTTGCCTATCAGCAAATATTGGTCTAAATATTGTGTGTGGTGGGTAGAATGCTTTTGTTTGTTTGTTTGTTTGTTTGTTTGTTTGTTTGTTTGTTTGTGTTTTTTGGGGGGGGGGTTGTTTGCTAACAATTCCTGTATTCAATCTTTGGCTCACCATGAAAACAGGTATTAAACATGGCATTTAATTATCGCTAGACAGGCAATTCAAGCTACTGTAAAAGTGGAAATTTTCGCGCATTTCACGCAACCAGAAACTTGTGTGAAAATAAAAACACGTGAATGTTTTTGTTTGCCATATGTTCCAGTAGATGATGTCTTGATTCCACAGAATTAAAAACATATGAAACTCTTCTTACCGGGCCAAGTGCGAAAAATTAGTCGCGCGAAAATATCCACTTTTACAGTATGGTGAAAGCAACTTTGCCATGTTCCATTCTTTTCCTTTCCAGTATAGAGCTGGCAGTAATATCACAAAAGTCTCCAATTCTGTAGGGAGCACTGTTGTTGATCTATGGACAACTTTGACTACCTGTGGCACATGTATTGAGGGTCCATGATAAAACTAGGTGTAATATTGCATTATTACCACTTCCACACAGCTCTGTTCACCTGCAATTAACCTTTCATGTCCAGACATGCCCTAGGGGAACTGAATCACACCCAAATATCTTTACTTATCACATTGTGATTTGGGCAACTTTTTCAAAGTAGCTGGCTTTGCTTACTCTTACACCTGGACAAGTATAAACATGTCCACTTTATGCTCTGACAAGAACTGGAATTATTTTATTTTAGCTGCAGTTCATTCTGTACAGCAAATCACCTGTGCCAATACAAATTCTATCTAGGAAATTACTTGTGCCAATACAAATTCTATCCAGAAGCAAATTTCCAATGTCAATTAAAAGTGACTCCACTGGCTGTAACTTAGGCATTCCCAAGCTTTGTATCAATTGAAGATGTTAGACCGTTTTCCTGCTGTGCATGAGTCAGTGACCTACTCTCAATTTGCCCGTCACTGAAGCAATCAGACATGTAGCGATTCATCACAATTTGTCAATCCCCAAAACATGTTTTGAAAATGTGAGAGAGAATAGTGGGAGAGGAGTCATACATTCCCGAATTTGGGACAAAATAAAGGTGAGTCAAGCGTTTTAAAAGAGGAAATAAGGACAATGAGTCAGGAAGTTATGTGGCCTCTCACCCTGTAAACTAACCCTGGAAAGGAATAATCTAGGCATACATTAAATGGCATCAGCTTAACCCACTGAAGACTAGTCCTGAGTATACTCGGGCAGGTGTCTATGGGAAATGTGTGTTGTAGCAAAATCAGTCCGTTCTCAACGGGTTAAACAGGTTGCATTCATAATCTGTCAGTATAGGTCTTTTTACTTGAATACACATGTATTTAACATATTTTGAAAGAAATGGAAAAATATAGACAGCACATGTATATAGAATGAAACGCAACTGATGAAGAGATTTAAAAGAATCTTAATCATTGTGAAAACTATCTAAGCTTTCAAGTGTAATTTTCTATATTTCCCTGAAACAAAAACACTAAAAGCTGCATGTAGGACAAGGGGAAATATGGCTTGGGAGTGACTGAATTATCTGATCAATAAATCAGTAAATTTTGTACGAGAATAAAGATTAGAAAACCTCAAATCCACAAAGAGTCTTCATAAACACACTCCTGATGCCAAAAACTTTAATGAACCACTGACATAAACATCCTTATCATTCTGCAACAGAGACTGCTATAATATCAAGTAGTTTAATGTGCTGGCATAGAAAGTCCCACATGATTTAACATTTTCATCTGTGACCACAAGAAAGTCATCAATTCATTTGAGAGGTTACTAATTTATGGACATCACGATGTACTGAAGATTTTTTTTCCCCCAACAAATGCTATTAATGTCTACATTCTAACAGCTACAACCGTATGACTAGCAAACAACTGGGCCTGAAGATACAATTGTATGTTACTCCTTATAATCCTTCAAAGGGCGCTAATGGGTACATTTCATATAAACAACATGAACACATACTCAGTGGGATAATGCAGTTTTGCCATCTTTTCCAACTACATCACCCCCCCCCAAAAAAAAAACACACACACACACACACACACACACACACACACACAATGAAGAGATCACATGCAAACTTCATGTCTAGAAAACCAGTTGTTACCATTGCATTCTTGCAAAAATCTATAAATGAGGATAGATGTGAATTACACTGTGTGTGTGTGTGTGTGATTGAAAGAGAGGCCATCTTCAGGATTAGCATGACAATCATATCGACAAAATCTTCTTCATCAGTGTGTGGACTGATCCAGGATTAAGGGTTTGTTTCAGCATGCAAGCAAGAGAGTGGTGATGGGTGGGGATAGATCAAAATTAAACAAAAAACAAAAAAACAAATAAAGTGGATGTTGACAATAATATTACAAAGCCAAAGTTCCCTGATACTGCATGGTGATACTTTGGCAACTATTTTGGAAAGTTACTTGGCATACTATTAAACAAGTAGCACTGCACTATTTCTCATATTCTGAAAGACTGCTTAGCACATCAACAAGTTGCCAAGCACTGATTCCATTCTTTTTCACCGATTCTTTTCTCATGTCGTACTCTGATAATCACTATCACAATTCAATACTGAAATCACAAGGCATCCCATATATCAACACAGAAATCATACACTTTGGGGGTATTTATGAATGCCGTAACAAACATATAGAAAATTCTCTCACCCATTTCTAACATTTATATAAAATGATCTAACAGTTTCTTTGGAGGTATGATGGTATAAAAAAACAGGGGAAAGTGTATCACGAATATGCACCTTACAGTGGGTGTGACTTCTACATTTGCATACTCCTGCACTGTCTGAGTGCTATAGACACGCCCACTGGGGCCCCCGTGAGTGCAAACAAAGATAAGGATCTCAAAGTGACTTAGGAAAGGATATGTTTCTATGACAACACTTATCCACTCAGACATGTTTCTACATGGACAGGACACTGCTTCTCTGCTTTTTTAGTCTCTTCTCTCTTTATATTCCTCTCAGTCTCTCTCTCTTCTACTCTATTTTCACATACTGCTAACAGCAAAGGATAAATGATTTCACTGCCAAATATTCGACTTCCTTTTATACTCACAGCTGCAAAGAGAGCAATTTGGATATTAGTTAATTGGTTCTTTGCAGCACTACAAATTCTTAAACCAAAGAAAAAAAAAAGGCAAGCAGCAAATTGAAGGAAAGGATCAGAAGCTTTCATAAATGTCAGCATGCAATTTAGAAAATACCATGATGATAACAACCAATATGTAATCTAACACTGCATGCAAGGGGCATCTCAACATAGCTGTCAGGTCAAATGATTGTTGTGCCACATGCATGGTATTTTCTGTTTGAATGAGGTCAAGCTTGTATCACGCTGTCTTTAACAATTTCTTTCTGACTCGACATATGGTTAAACAGAGCAAAGCTTTCTTCAGTGTACACGCACTTGCAGCGAGGACTGAGCAAAGCCATTATCCTCATGCACATTTAAGAAATGCTTCTCGTTTCTACTCTCTTGTGTATGATGGTTGTGCATAATTTCTAAGGGGCAGTGAGAATAATGTCAAAACCACTTGGCCATGACATCGTAACAGTGCTTGTGAACGGCTCATGTATATGTAGTGTTTTGCCTTCTTAGTGGTACGAAATGATTTCTAGACTTGATACTGCATACAATGGAACACAAGATTACAGACTTGGTTTGGTTTCTTTTTATAGAAACCAGCCTCTATTCAGATCATACAGTAGGTAATGGGTGTATCTATGAGCCCTTGAAGATGCGATGATGAAACTTTTCCTGATGAAATGCACATATAATGTGTGGATAATGACAAAAATACTTGTCTTGTTACATACACTTCCTCCATCCGATTATATCAAGACTAAGACTGGATGTCAGAGCCACATTTCGTTCACTAATGCAGGGGATGTTATCAATTGCCATATCTCTTCCAAGTCGATAACATGGCTTGATTTCCATCAAACAGCACTGCCACACTCTAGAATGATAGTATCTCTGCTTTAATGAAAACCTTCCCATCTTCCTTTTTATAGATTTTCCATTCACATGACACAGAAATATGAACCATTTTTGTGTGTAGTATTGCTGCTATTTTGGAGAAAAAAAAATTCCTAGCTTTTTCCTGTTGTTGTTTTTGTTTAATCTGGAAAACCCTTTTTATCCGGCAAATTCTCAGGGCATAGCTTTCTTTTTACATATTTTCATTCAAAATCATCTTCACTGGAAGTAGTCATTTGTACCTCCACTATCTTGTGGTCATCTTTTTCTGTTTTTAATTCTGTGTTACTGCTTTAGTATTATCTATTTTTTTTTCTTTTAAAGAGATATTAAATCAAGTCATTCTTTGCTTTGTAATTTGTTTTTTTCTCTATGTGACACAAGTTCATTACAGATGACTACATTTACTCATATTTTGTGACCACCAAATACTGCCTGAATACTTCTGATGTTCATATATAACACTACATATTTCTGTGTGTGAGATGTAATGAGCTCAGTCAAAACATACATGTGTGGCCCAAAAGATAAAATTCAGTCATGTTTAATGTATGTGATGTGGAACACATCTTTGAAAATCATACAGAGAAATGATCTTCATTTCTAATACAAACTTGTCAAACACATCGACACACAAAATCCCTTCATACTATTACAGCCAAGACATACAGTACATATCACTTACCTCCCACCCCCTTACCCGAGATTGCACAGAAAGTGTCCAAAAATCTTCTTCAAAATGATACAGGTATGTGTTGATGTGTTAGAGTCTAAGAAATACTTTTTAATTTCATCTGTAACTCTACAGTCCTTTTAAATGAAAAACAGGTGAAATCAAACATGTTTTTTTAATCCTCTCTGTATATATCATCTTTGAAATGAAAGAATATCATCTTCATCCACCCAGATTTGTTGATCTAAATGTTGACAAATTCCTTATTAAATAATAGTAATACTTTGTTACTCTGATCTCAAATCGCACAACAATCTCAATTCTGAAGAGCTCACTCCCTCAAGTGGAGTAACCATTTTATTTGAGGAGCAGAGAAGACCATTTATTCTCTTACCTAAGTTCAGAGATGCGAGAGTGTTGGTGCATTTCCATTCCTTTTCATGAGCAGCTACCTTGATGTCATCCATTACCAGGGGAACCCATCCACCAAACACAAACATCCTGTGGAGGCACAAAAAGTGAAGACGACTTGTATGGCAGAAAATTCTATACCAATCCTTTTATTTTCTGCTATTCATTAAATTTGCTGAAATTTCAGTTTTCCTCCTTTCATTTAGCAGAGCATCATTCAAATATCAGAGTGGACTAACACATGTGAACCTCTTTTGAAGTTTAGAAAAGACTTATCTAATATCACCAAGAAACCCTCGTTTATGGAATGTCAAGGTCATCGAACCAAAGAATCCTGTCCCAATTTGGAGGGTGCTGAGCTTTGCAAGTTGTAAGTACTAATCCAAGAAATATTTGTGAAGTTTCCAACTTTGCGTATTACTGGAGATCTCCAAACAATACTGCTTTCACTCGAGTGGTCAATCTAATATTATCATGCAAATATATGACTTTTGGTCCACTCCTAAATATTAATACCTCACATATATGTGTAAAGACACAAGTCAAGTGGTCAGCGATTTTTTTCCATTGAATAACTATAGTATTTTACAATGGTTGGCACCATATCACCATGTCCTACAGCCAAGCCATGTATATGATCATGAAATGTTTTAAGTTGTTCAATACAAGTCTTTCTGTCTTACAATTCAAGGTATGAATGAGAAACAACAGATATCTTTTTTATGACATTATTGGAAAGCAAAGATGCAAACTTACATCTGTGGCTCCCATTGTGGCCATATCACATCATGTGTGATTGTGAGTTAAAACTATCTTGTTTGGGATTAGAATTTGACACGACACAACTCTGTGCAGGCTTTGCAGTAAAAAATAAATAAATTAAAATCTACTTTATTACTTTGAAATTATGTTATGTCATCTAGAATGTTTTATTTACTAACCGGTTTCCGATGACAGTGGCTGAATGCAAACTTCTTGGAAGTGGGTTCTGTCCAGTCAACTCAGGTTTAATCCATGTCAGTGTGTCTGAATAGAAAAATAAGCAAAAATAGGGGTATTTTCTATCAAACTGCTTTGGACAAAAAATACAGCAAACTTCAAGTCTGGCATTATGATTGTTCATTCATTGTACAAACAAGGTGTGTTTTCATTCTGAACATATAATCAATGGAAGAGAGTAACATTATTAGCAATTTATAGAAGAATATTTTTGATCTATTCAATTTACAAAAATTATAAACATTACAAAAAAAAAGGAAAAAAAATCCATTAGTGTTCATCAATCTTGAGAAAGTAAGTTTACTATGCATCCTATGAATATTCATGATATTGCAGGTTTGAGGTATCATTGGTATCATTAAGTACCTTTCAGCCTTGTAGGAAGCACAGGGCATTCAACACAGCCAGCATTTAGTGTAGCTGTACAATAACTTGACAACATCATCATTTAAGCTGAAAAGCTACCAAATTGTAAGACCTTTACAAATGTTATCATCTCTGCTCTTGTTACTGCTAGTACTAAGGACTACTTACATCAAACACTTGATTGTGCACTGGCACAATCTATGTATTCAGAAATTGCTTGATATTCACTAACAGATCCTCCCAATTCATAGCACAACAGGATTTACTCTCTCATGTCCGATGTTAATAAAAACTCAAATCAACACTGATCTTTCTATCTTAGAAGCTAATCGATTCTTTTCCTCATAGACTGTTTAAGTGCAGCTCACCCATGTTGAGTTGCCAAAGGTCTCCAAGCCGGCAGCCACTCATGCCGCCATAGACCAGCAGCCGTGACAAAGAGCTATCCTTGGGGACGTAAGACACACAGGTGTGTGACTCCCTGGGTGGAGGGGCCGGGCCAGTGGTCAGTGGGATGTCCCAGATCATGTTTGAGTAGCCTGACCTCAGCTCCAATGAGTATAGATCATTGAGGTACCTGTTTCAAGACAGAGTGATCTTCACTGAATAATACACAGTTGTAGAGCTACCATGAAGTTAATGTTTGTTTTCCATACAAGCAAGCATATACTGATGACAGCACCATTCACTCATACAATTTGAGTCTTCTTTGGAATTTAAAATGGTAAGTGTAACATTGTTTCCTTTTATCAGTGGAAGTGCACATACCTCACAGGGCTTTCCTTTAGATAAATTCATCTACAATGGTGGCAACTAGAAACTGTAATTTGCATTTTCTTTTACTTCCAAAGAATTTGAAATAATCAATGGTGACTTTTCTCTGAGTACTGTTCATTTAACAGTTAGTACTTCATAAAATTCTGAAACTTACCAAGAATTTGGTAACTGCCAAATGTTGCATGCCACATGTTCAACACAATAAAATTCATATACATGCAACACAATCATAATAATGCCACCAATTGCCTTATATGGAATTTTAAAAAAAAGAAAAGAAAAGAAAAAATATAAGTGGATCAAGGGTAGAAAATAGTGTAATTGGGCATGTATGAAAGGCAAGAGCTCCCGGGTATGGCACATACACTATGACATTTTGGCAAGTAGAGAAACTGTAAGAAAAGTAACAATCGAGTCAGAAGAACTTCTTTGGCCTAGTTTAGACAATACAAGTCTTATATAGCATGTGACTTTTCTATACTGGTAATCATTTTTGCAGGAATAATGTAAATTTTAGAAACCATAAGCAATTCAGAATCAATGTGCTGCTTCAGGATCACTAACACTAACATCATGAAATACTGGGCTATATGCTGCACACATCTGGACAACAATGATGATGCTACTTGTAGCAAAAGTATAACTTTTTGCCTACCAGCACAGAAATGCACCATAGGACCACACAATTATGGCTCAATACATGAGGACTGACCGTGGTATATTGTTCTTTGGATCATCACTGTCATTGGCCAGGCCACCAAACAGATATGCCTTGCTGCCCAGCATTGTGAAGGTGTGGCCAAGGCGGGGACAAGGGGGTGGGGCATTCTTTGCTGTCTTAGGTTTCAGTCGCTTCCACTCCCATCTGCTAGCCTGCAGCTCGTACAGCTCATTGGAGTATTTACCATACTCCACCATCCCACCAAATATGAAAAGCCTTGTACCATCACTGACAAAGCCATATGCAGCACAGCCGGGTGGGATATCTCCCCTTACAGCGGGGACAAACCATTGGTTAGTGGCTGAAAATAAACATATGTATAATACTTTGATATCAAAGGTTTCAGATTTCACTACAATGACTTGTAAATCTTTTCAAACAAACCAACACACACCAAAAAAATATTTAAAAATGTAATTCATTTGACATCTAAAACAAAGTTACCATAACTTCCCTAACGCAACCACCATCAATGTGCCAAACATAACACACCTCTTGACACAGATATTGGTGTACTCTCAAGCTCACTAGATAGAGCAAAGCTACTTCTTGACTCTTTTGAGTTTCACTCATAGTAATTGTTCAATCAATTTCTTGCCAACATTTTAATATACTAAATTATTAGGTACATTTTGTCTTTCGTAACTTATTGTAACCTTGCTGTAGTTTAACTGAATCTGACATTTATAATCAAGATGCCATTCTAGTCAGAACACCAAGAATGGTAAGATGCAATAAACAGGGAAAAGTAATTTACAGTGATACTAACATTACAGTGCATCCAACAAAATTACACTGATCCACCACAATGTGGCCTGTACTTTATCAAAAGAAGAAGAAGAAAAATATGATGAAATGAAAAGTAACACAAAAGACAATAAACAAAAATAGATTTCTTAACATGGTTCAGTATTCAGTTGAATCAGTTTTACATTTTGCACTTAATTAACTCAAGAAAGCAACTTACAAAAAGCAAAAATTGGCATAAATATCAAAGGCACAAACGAAAAAATCTGTACCGGCATGTTGCGAGCTGGATGAGTAAATTCATAGACATATTCTTGATGTGATTCCGTAAAAAAAGTTCAATCTCGACTCAATCAATTTATGGTGGAAAATAAGAGTCTAAAATGCGGATTATTATTAGTAAAAACTCCCTTTTCCGAGAGTTAAATGTATTTCCAAGCAGAAAGTATATCATACATATCATTGATGTGCGTAATCTAGCTCAAAATTTCAATTTATTGCAAGGAAACCTGCTCTCGACACCAATGAATGAAAATCAGGAAAATTCGGTCGCGCCAGCGCAGTGTCAGCCAATTTCAATGGTAAACAATGTAGGCCGCCATTTTGAATTTTTTGTCAACGATGATAATATGACAAATTACAAGTAAATCTGATGTCAATATTTAACCATACTGCATGGTTACATAGGTGTCAAATAATTCTGCGGAACTGTTCAATTTCAGAGAATGATCAACCTTCATGAAACGAGAAAAACAGTACGCTTCTGAATGACAACAATGGAGCGCCATCTTGAATTGGTCCGAACTCGACCAAAATTTCGAGCTCACCTGTATTGTAAACGTGCAGTTCATCGACGATCCCCTCATTCCCACCACCGAAGACTACCATAAGGTCTTTGATGGCGACGGCTCGATGTCCATGGCGTGGTCGGGGGCTTGGACCAGTAGTATTTGTCACACGCTTCCATTTTAGTATGGGAGCCGCCATTTTGTCTCTTACCCACAATGCCTCAGCCGAGCAGCTGAAAAACAGTTACCTTACCCGGATGATTAATTATAGCTTTTCTTTTTTGAGGATTTTTATTCATTTGAAATTATACAAATATCTTAAAATATTGAAATAATATTTTAATAACTAAATTTTATTAAAACATTGTTATATATGTTGTCAATGAATGAAAACATATAAATATATTACTATGAAAATGACATACCTATAACTGGCGCTTCACCAGCGAAATGTGAGGAATTATTTCCCACGGTAACATTTGGTGATCATAACCAAAAAAAGTAAGTCGCCATATATCATATGTAAACTTCTTTGTTGATTTTATCATCAACACCTATTTAGAGTAAAAATTTATTCTAAACAACGTCCACAGAAGCCACAATACAAGTGAGTTATCTTCTTTTAGCGGATGTATATTGTCAAATCACACAGATGCTACTGAATATTCACAAAATGTAAACCAGTTTCTGCTCTATGATTGGTCAGTTAAGGGAGGCGCGGTGTAGAAAAAAAAAAGAGTACCTCGGCGGAGGCGGCGTACTCAGCTCGGCCCACTCGCTCGATCCCTCTGTGTTGCACGCGCACTACACCTGCTCCAAGCTCCATCTCCAGGTTAGGGTTTTGAGCTCGGCCCTTCACTTGTTGTGCGACTCTTGCGCCTGCTCAGTGGGGGAAAAAGCGACAACCAGACTCCATATCAAGTTACTGGTTACTAGCCAACGACGCGCAAGCAAGTGAAGTCGCTCGAAGAAAGTGAATTGAGACCTCGAAAGAGGTGGTGGGCGTGACCCCTTTTTGTCTGTGTGTACATCAGGGACCACATTGACCGCTGAGTGTTCATCAGGCGCCAATATTTCATTTACAAACGTCTTTTCAACATCTTATCTATTGCTTTGTGTGTGTGATTTTTTAGTCTGAAGACGAACTTTACTGTAGAAGAGATGAAACTGTCAATAAAAAGTCAAATTCACTTTTTCAGGATAACTACCATGACTACGTTGTACGTACGTTGGCATTTAATACTTTCTCAAATTATCGATCTCTCAATATCAGTGATTTGTGGACACTATTTCGTAATCGTGAGTTGTTCTGTTACATTGAATGTGCTACTACGCCCAAGTGGCGACTTTTCATTTGAGCTTCTATACTATGAGCTCCCTCGTGGAGACATTATTTTTTTAATTAGAATTGCATGTCATCATCTCACAAAGCAACAAGTTGATTTCTGTTTGTTCAAAGGAAATTCATTGTATCAGTAAATTCAAAAGCTACAATATCTGTTCATTACTGCTTACATAGGATGTGATGTTAAAGATCTGTTATTTTTTCCCTTTTAAATTCATGATTAGAAGGTGAAAATTTGTGCTGAAGAGAATTGGTATATGTTTATATACAATGAAGACCTAGGAATCCGTGTGTGTATCATCGACTTCTAATTTTCATCTAAAGTGTGTTAACTATATCAATGTTCTGAGAAAGCATGCCGTGAAACTCTAAACTGCTTTATTCTATTGTATTTTTTCTGATTCAATTATTCTGTTTCTTTGCGTTTTTTCATTTCGTGACGAATTAATCACTTATTCACATGATGTGTATACTTACTGCCGTTGTCGTCAACATTGCAAGCAAACGATAAGCCTCAAATTCATGAAATTCCTCCGTCGAGTTGTTCTTATTGTAACTGATTGACAATCAGCTGTAATAAAAAATGCTAATCAGTTGCAAACGATATAGGTTGTCAAATTAGATAATGCGACATTTTTCTTGCACCGTTGAGACCTGAAAAAACCCCAACAATATAATATCTATATTTTCATGGATAAGCCAAGATTCATTACTCTGTTGGACCGATTCGTTATATTGGTGAAACGCTTTCCTTTTTAGAATATGAGATTCACTGTGAAAAACAAAACAACCTGAATTCCTCTCATCAATCAATAGTATTGCTTGTCAGTAAAAAGAACATAGCCCTTGGGAAGTGCCCAAAGTTACCCCAACCCTCATGGCATTTTACAAAACATACATTGTACCACAAGAAATTCAGTCGTGTCAGTTGTACATGCCGGTAGAAAGTTGTTCCGCCGTGTAGCAAAGACACTTTACTCTTCATGATTTTTTTTAATGATATAAGAGGCACAGCTCTTAATAACTACAAAGTCAAAAGGGTGCACATTAAAGGCAACCGAGTGGCATGGGTGTGTTCAAAATTACCCAACCCCCTGGCAATATAGAAAACATGCATGTCTAATAACGCGAACATGTAATTATGTTCCAATGTAATGAGTCGTGCCTTCAAAAAGTCCCGTTGTATGATAGGAAGGGCACTTTTGTATATATCAAGAAATGTAATGTAATTGATAGAGTAGACATTGCTCTACAATATCTATCAATCTGTATATCTTGTCAAAAGGTGAACATTCAAAGGCAACCCATTTGAAGCGTCCAAAGTTACACCTACGCTCACGCCCCCTGATACTAACGAAACACGGATATTATCAACGCAAATGCAGGTGTTCACATTTACATATTCTCTAGCGTGCATGGCTTTAAATGTAGTTCCTGCAATACAGCAAATACACTTTTTTCATCAATGAAATGCCATGAAAATGACAAAGTAAGCATCGTTTTTCAATATGAATTATCTGTACAATGAAGTGTGGGTGTGCATTAAATGACAACAGTGTGGGTTGTGGCAAAAACACGAATATTATGTTCCAAGCGTATAAGCCCTATGTTTTCAAAATTTGATCTTGCTGTCAACTATAGCAAGGGCACTCTTTTCTTCAAGAAATGCAATGTAATTAATAGAGGAGACGTATCCAATATCCAAGGCTTTACTGCTAAAAGAGCGAACATTTAAGTATTCAGTGCTGACGGACCCTTGCTCTAAAAATCAAGGGAATAATTAAGTGGAACAATTCTTTCCTCTTACATCAATTACAGCTAATTTGCATTTTATGCGCAATGACCAATTTGGGTATCCATCGTTTTCATTGACCTAGAAAGTATAAGTTTATAAATTTAATTTTCTTTTTTAATCGGATACTGGCAAGCCGAGATTTATGAATTTTCTCTCATTAGAGGAGCTAATTTACATATTATGCACATTTTTCTACTTCTCCCGCTGGATTTTGGGACTTTTATATAAAGGTACAGGTTTATGGTAGTCAGGAGGCCTCAATAGTTGCACTGCAGTGAAATTTCTACTGTTGCAATCAGAGGTGGGTTACCCCCTAAAAACCGCTAGATTGACTGGACTGTCATGAAAGTCAACACAATGTGCAAAAGTTGCATAATGTTTTCAAGCGCATTTAGTTGTGTATAAACCATATACGGCACTGCTCAAAGCCTCTAAACCATTGCATGTGCATATTTTTTTTGCCAGTTTTTCTTTTTTCTGTGATCAATATTACTATTCAACCAAAGATTTCAACAGCGTTTTACGTTTCAAGTTGATTGTAACAGAAAATGAATTTCCCCCCCTTTTTTTTTGGTATTCATGTTTTTGTTTTTGTTTTCACACAGTGCATTCAGGTGGTTTTTTTTCACACAATGCATACTGACAATTATTTCACTTTCGTTACTTTATCAATCATTGTAATGTATCCAGAATACTGTCAGTTTTTGATAATCGCTTTCTTTGTATAAATTTGTATGCATCATTTTTGTCACTGAAGAAAGTGAGATCAACGTGATATTATTTCAGTGTGAAAAAACCCCGAAATAGATTTGAACTGAACTGAACTGAACTGAAATGTTAATTGTAGGAGCACGATGTTTCGTAATTTTAACTTCATATTGCACCAACTATAATGGGAATTCCTGAAACATGGCTGAATGCTAACTTACCTCTAGATATGTACAAGCTTTATTCTTTCTTCGCAAATAGTCGTAAATTCACGAGAGGTGGTGTTGATTTGAACGAAGGTTTGATTTGGATGTAAATAATATTCATATTGAAAGTACATGTATATTTTCTGAAATTGAAGTGAATTAACAAAGAATTTTATTGGAGTCATAGACCACCTAATTAATCTGTTGATGATTTTATGAAAGTTTAAACGAGTTATTAGAAATTGTACAAGTTGAGAAAAAAGTGTTTTACCTGATGGGTGATTTCAATATCAACCTTTTAAGAGTAGATAAAGAGCAATATGTAAATGAGTTTCTTGATGACCGTCTGTTATGTTTCCTCTCATCAAGGGTTATTCCAGACTCCACTTCTTTAATTGACAATATATTTACACATGATGATGGTGTGAATGTACTTTAAACTGTGCTTCTTCTGAAATGCAAGTGATCATTTTCCCATATATTGTATTTGACAAAATAATTATTAATGTTTCTAAGAAGAAAAAAATGTTTTTTCAAACATGAAATCAGTGAGGTAAATACCATCAGATTTGCGCAGCATTTGAATGGTTTCCAATGGAATATCACATCTTTTAATGTCAATAATAGTTACAATGAATTTGTAAATGTATTTTCAGAAATTTATAATGTATTTTCCTTTAAAACGTATTGTTTCAAATATAAGTAAAAGTAAGAAATATGCACCTTGGTTTAATGATGAAATTAAAAAGATAATAAACAAGAGGAACCGTTTATGTAAGCTATATACATATGTACAAAAAAAATCCATCTTATTATAGAAAATTGGTATATAAAAATGAAAAATAAAGTTGTAAACAAAATTAAGCAGGCAAAAAAGCTGTATTATAAGGTTCAATTTCAAGCTGCACATGGTGACAGTAACTTGTAATAAAACTTGGAGAGTTATCAATAGGGTTTTGGGAAAAGATAAAAAGAGAAATCCTGTGTTTATAAGATTATTGTTGATGAAGAATTGGTTTCAGATAAGAATATAATTCCAGATATTTTTAATGAGTATTTTGTTAATGTTGGTTATACATGTAATTTGAAATGTAGATCTGATATAGATCCAATAGATCCAATTATCCAAGAGACAGTGTAATGTGTGTTGTAGATGGTATTCTATCTAAAAACAAAGATTTGAAGTGTGGAGTGCCCCAAGGGTCAATCTTGTGACCTCTTTTATTTCATTTATTTATGAATGACTTATGTAATACATCTGAGGTTTATATATATATATATATATATATATATATATATGATTATATTGTTTGCTGATGACACCAGTATTTTTATGTCTCATAGTGATCCCAAAACATTACAAATGATAGTCAATAATGAACCCTTATTATTTCTGGATGGTTATATATGGAGAAATTATCAGTAAATACGGGTAAAACACGTTTTACTGTATTCACAAACACAAATGTTGATGTAATGGACGTAACCATATTTAGCAGGATCTGAATTAGATTAAACATGAGGTATCTTTGAAATTTTTAGGAATCACGATTGATAATAGATTGATTTGGAAAGATATCATCATATGTAATAAGATTTCCATATTGGGATACTTTTTCGACTGAAATCTCTACCCACGGTTGTTCTTAAAGGAAACCAAAACCCAAAGAGCAATATGGATTGAGTGAAAACAGGAACATTAGTAGAATACATCAGTGAAAGTTTGAGGAAAATCGGACAATCAATGCAAAAGTTATGCATTTTTAAAGTTTTGGTGTTGGAACCGCTGGATGAGGAGACTACTAGAGTTATGTCGTCATGTGTGGACAACAATAATCCACTAAAGAAAATAAAAAGGGAATTCCACAAAAATTCACTTTTCTAGCATAATGAAATAGCACTTGACTAACCACTTTCAGGAAGCAGGGGGAATATTTGCTACCCTTAACATAATTATGTCAGTGGGGATCAAGTTGATGGAATGCGTGATTTTCATGAAAAATGATTTTTTTGTGGAATTACCTTTATATTTTCTTTATTATTGTTGTCCACATATGACGCTATAACCTCTAGTAGTCTCATCATCCATCGATTCCAACACCAAAACTTTAAAAAGTACTTTCCTCAAATTTTCACTGATGCATTCTACTAATGTTGCTATAAACTCTTCTCAATCCAAATTTCCTTGGGTTTTGGTTTCCTTTAAAATGATATACAATGCAATTATTGCGCCTTTTTAAATAGTATTATGGTCTTTCTGTTTGAGGATGTGCTGCAAATTATACGTATTAGACAGACTTTTCACACTACGAAAACGTGCAATAAAAAAAAAAATCAACCATTCAACTTATTTAGCTCACACTTCATCACTTTTTCATACCCAAAAGATTTTAACGTTGTATGATAAGGTAATCTCATGTTTTTTATGGCGCGGAAAGCTTTTACCCAATTCTCTGCTGCATTATTTCACTTTAAATTGCCGTATTCATCCCTACCGTACCAGAAACGCTGAGAATTTTCACATGCCCAAAGAAATATTTCAGAAATCTGTGTTTTATCAAGGTCGGCTTATATTGAATTCATTACCAGACGATATTCGTAAAGCTACCTCTTTCAATGTATTCAAACGTAAACTTAAGAAGAATTTGATACAAAAGTATCATTCATAACTGCTCGACATGCTTGGCTGGCATTTTTTCATCTAATGATTATAATTCACTTTGTTTTTCGTACTGTCTATGTAATGTAAATGTATATAGTGTTCGTATATCATTGCTGTTGATTTTTTTTTCTGTTCTTAAATCTGTATATTTCTTCATCTCTTTGTTTATAAAAAAATATGAAAATGATTACCACCAATGCATTTTTTTTCTCATTGTTTACCGGGCTCGGCCAGATTTTAATGAAACTTTTAATTCCTCGTTGGCTGCTTCCCTTCAGCTTGTAACATAATTATGTATTCCATAGATCCGTCTTCACTCTGTGCTTTGTCATGATTGTTTATCATTGTCATTCTTTGATGTTTTCATGCTGAACAAATAAATTCAAATCATTTTAACTCACTTCTCAATTAATTAATTGGTGGGTATATTCATCAAATGATATAGATTACCCGGTACAAGTGTATTGGTATGATTGAGGTGAGGATTGTGTGAGATACCAAGAGAATATAAACTACTTATGAAATATTGTTTTCGAAGAGAAATTCAAAGTTTATTTGATGAAAATCAGTTTTGGAATGGTTGAGACATCCAAAGACGAAGTAAAACCAAGCCTTCGTAATAAAAGGTGGGTCCCATCTTTTGTTCGGATTGCTCTGTTTTGGCTGTCTCAGCCATTTCAGAACCAATTTTTATCAAATAAACTTTGAATCCCTCTTAGAATTACAGGCTCTTTCATATTACCATGTGAGGTTTCTCACTATCTAAAAAAAAAAAAAAATGTTAGAAACCTAAAGTTAGGTCTCAACCAAAACTATACGATCTCTTTGATAGTTGTACCATCGCAGGTACTTTCAAGAAATATGGCTTTTGTGACAGTTATTGATATATGGGTTCATAATGCAAAGCCAGTTATGTCACGTCGCAACAGTGAAAATCAATGTCTGGAATCGCGACTACTAGTATCTTATAGCAGTTGTCGCAAATATGGATTCATCGGACGTTTGGTAGTCGATGGCCATACTAAAATCGCCCGCGAACGTTTGAATACTGCACTGTGCAGTATGTGTGCACTGAAGCACGTTCTGCATGCCGATCAGCCGACCCTATACACAGTAATTGATTGTGTGGGTTGGTGCGACGCCTGAGAGATGCGGCGGCGCGACCTAAAGTACCTGCCCCAACTTCCTATGGCCTACTAGTCCCATGCACACTAACCGCTGTGCGCTGTGAGCTCGCTCTGAGTTCTTTGTGTGATCGCGATGGCAAATTTGGACAATCAGCCGTCTGACCAGCAATGCGCCAATGGTGCTACGAAAGGAACGGAGAGAAATTTCTCGATTTCCAGCATTTTCGGCTTTGGTAAAGTAAGTGAAAACGCCTTTGTAATGCGCATTTTCTACCACAATCATCGGTCGCCCCCCTTTTTAACCTACCCCGCTAACGTTTAGCCTTTAGCCTAACTACACGCAGCCGCTATCGCTTCGCGACAGCGGCTTTGCACAGCTACAGCGGTCTGGTCAGGCTAGCCTTTTTAGCCTAACGCAGTGTAGGGAACAGTGAAAACTCTTAACAGTTTACAAGGAATAACAATAACACTGTACAGTACAGTTCCTCACGTAGCGATCCCTCCGGAGGAGAGCGATACCGGTAACGTCAAAAAAAAAAATGAATAAAAATACATAAATAAATAAAAGAAAGAAGACTCCGGGCCGGACAGACGGATCTTTCTGTCTATTATTAAACAGTTAGGCTCTTCCCATACCACCTCCCTCTCCCCACCCACAAGGGCCACAACTTGAAGAAACCTTCCAAAAAAGCCTGCCAATCAGACGATCATCGGGCCCGATCGGCATCTCAACATTTTAACGTTAGACATGATTTCCCCCCGGCAAGAGTTCCTTTTGTACCCCTTCATGTATAATGTAAAAAATGTACGTATGATGTTACTTGAAATCCCTGAATTACATAATTTAAATGCATCATGTCTGATAACGTATGTACAATAATGACTTTTACAAGTCCAGTACTACAGTAGACCACTAACTTCAGCAAATGAACAGTGCTTCTCTATCTCAGCTCAGACCAGTCAAGAAACTGCACTGGTCACAGTGCTGACTTCTGTCCTCACCAATGTTGTTACTAGATGGTACACACCATGTACACCCGAATAAAATTATTCAAACATTCACAGCAGGAGGGCCCAAGGACATACAGGGACTTAATTGAGTGTGGATGCATATTTGCAATGCAGTAAATAGAGTGTTTATACTGATAGTTACACTAACTGAAGTTATAGCGAGTATTCAAATTATATGTTTTCAGACTGAATACTCCAAGGAGGAGCACTGGGCAATCCAAGCAGCCTTGCGACAGCGCCTCGGCCCAGCCTTTGTGAGTCAGAGGGCTGGTGCAGGTGGACAGAAAGTGAGTATCGTATTATGAATGGACTCAGATTCTTATTTTAATCCATCATTCTGTAGACATGCTCAAATATCAGGGAAAGGGGGAGGTAACTTCTTCTCATAAGCAGATGTACTACAGTAGAAAATAATGTCATCATTGGTCAGACAGTACAGTCATGCTACACTTCATTCTCACTGTGTGTTTGTGATCTAGAGATACTCTTACCAGTCAGAATTATTGAAAAATTTGTTGCGGAAAGTTAAGTAAATTTAAGTAAATTGCTACTGGAAAGAAGAAAATCAAAACAAAAACAAAACAAAACATGACCATCTCTATTTATGAATCAATTATAAAGTTAGTGATACTATATAGATCATAGATATGTATAGACTTTGCATCTTGAAAGAAGCATTTTTTTTTTTTTTTTGCAATGATATCATAGCACCCTTGAGTTTACTCAATTGAATTGCATTTATTGTGCATAATTTTGTACATTCAGCTGTCACCAAGAATTATGCTAATGTGTGTTTACTTAGTGCCAGAGCAAAATACTGCATAGGACATCATCTGTGGCACATACTGTTATGACTCAATACCATATATTCCTCTTATTGTGTGATTCAAACATTTTTCCACATACAGCTTGCATACATCGAGGGATGGAGATTGATCAACCTTGCCAATGAGACGTTTGGTTTCAATGGTTGGTCACACTCTATCACCAATCAGACAATAGGTACGGCTTTTGCTTTCGTTATGATGGATTATGTACTGGTAAAAGTTGTCAAACATGATATGATTTATTTCACAAATTTTAAGTGAGTGTGGTGCAGTCAAGATAGTCTCCTAAAGTGGTCACTATTTTGATTTCTGTTCCAGTGAAATATCCATATTGTGTGTGTATCTGTGTATGTGTGTGTTTTGTTTGATTTTTAGAACAGTCATTATTGTCAAATGCAGTCATATATATATATACCAAGATAATTCAAAATACTAATTTATCTGAAGTCTTGTAAATTGGTTGTATATCTACTGCACGGTAACTAATTCCATTGTGGTAGATGTCTATCCAGCTTGGATGTATCATGTGTCTTGCCCTGCAGTTGCCCTAATTCATTTGTGTGTTTTTCCATTCTATATGTATCTCTTCTGTTTTGTCTGATTTCTTCAACGTTCCAATCATTGTTTCCTGATTGATTTTGCCAGATTTTGTTGACCAAATAGGAGGCAGATTCTTCGTTGGTGTTAGTGCTATCATCAGGGTTGAATTAAAGGTAAGAGTCACAGGTAAATCTTCCCATATCTATTTGTCATTTCAATTCTGTATTATTAAGCACAATATAAAAATTATGTGCTGTTATAAGAAACAGGATTTTGAAATTTTAGTATATCTAGACCATATTTTGTGTTTGAAGATGAAATCATATCAAATGATAAATTTCTGTGACTGATCGATTCTATGAAAGAAATACTGAAATCACTCAAATGAGAGTCATTGCTTTTTTTTTACTGAAACTTCTTTAAGGTCTATCTCTTATTATTTTGTTTTGTTTTGGTTTTAAGGCAAAGCTCCTTAAGTCGATAATTTATGCACTTGTGTAGTATGCTCCTTTCTGTATGGAACCCTAACATTGGCGAAGTACCATGTAGTCAATCCTTAAAGCAGAAAATATACAATATATCTGTCATATATGTATAAACATTTAATTGCATTAGGTTTTGGACTGCTGATCTCAGAGGGTAATTGAGATTTATAAGTCTTATCTATATTACAGTGTTACCTCCTGTTTTCAACAATGCACAGAGTCGAGAGCACTGAAGAATTGATATCACATTACTGTTGTTTTTGTTTCTAGGATGGAGTTTACCATGAAGACCTAGGATATGGGGTCAGTGAGGGCATGAAATCCAAAGCACTAGCCTTGGAGAAGGCCCGGAAAGAGGCTGTAACTGATGGACTCAAGAGGGCGCTAAAGTAAGCTTAGTACATGTAGCCCACTTCTCTGTTGTTCAATAATCTCATATCAGTTTGTACGAGATACAATACAGAAAATCGGAGAGACAAAGCATTCAATCAGATTGCTTGTGAAGATACTGTTTTCTACAAGAACTGTAATCATGATAAGATCTGACTTATACAGCCTGTTCCCATTCTTGGTCATGATTATTTATGTGCCAAATATAAATACTAATTTATGGCAATTTCCTGTGCTATATTATCATGACAATAATGAATCTAATGTGCCATGAGTCAAGACTTTTCTGTAATTTCAGAATCAGTAGATCAGAGTCATGTTGCTCCATCATTTAACAAATGTTTCGAATTCATTTCCATGGTTTTTTTCTAGACAAAAAAAAAAATATGTTGAGAATTAAACTTTCTACTGTTCTGTATAAAGATTTTGTTCACTTTCACTCATTAAAATTTTCTCGTGACTATTGGTGCTGTACTACTGTATTTGTTCTAATGTCTGTCATTTGACAGTATCTTGGTTAATGTTTTACAGTAGAGGAAATTCAGAAATTAAATTTTGATACCTTGTTAAGAAACGAATGCAATTCATTTACAGATAATTTGCAGGGGGGATCCAGTCATTCTTGGGGGGGGGGGGGGGGGGGGGCCTTTAATTTTTTATCTTTTTATTTCTTTTATTTTAACAAAAACAAAAAAAGAAAGTGAAATTATATACATTTAAGATGATCGTTCATTTGCTTTGATCCATACAGAAACTTTGGCAACTGTCTGGGCAACTGTCTCAATGACAAGTCTTACCTAAAGGCTATTGGCAAAGCACCAAAACCTGTAAGCATCTTCTCTAAGTCATGTTTTATCTGGCAGGAACGTCATGTTATCAAAAGTAGACTTAGGCTTCCCTTCCATTTTCCTTCTGTTTGATTCATCATCACAGAGAATGCACAGATTTACATTGTACATGTGAGTGGTAAAGTGTTTGAATGTCATCTGAAAAAAAAACCCCGAACAAATGTAATATTTTATAAGCTTTTTTAATCCCTCAAGAAATGACATATCAGGACTTAAGTGTGATATAATTGATAATGTGGCTTGTGGAAATCAATTTACATGAGAATGTACACCTTGGAGGTTTGTATGCATTGTGAGAGCAGTGAAACAAGAGCACCCAAGCAGTGGGACTTCAGGCAGAGCAAGACGAATATTTCAAAAGTTACATCCATCGGACTGTGTTGGTAAAGTCAACTGATATGGTGGTCTTAGTGATAAGGCCATCTTCATCAAGTGACTGTAGCATCATGGCTGCCATACCTCTCACTCCCTTTGTATGTGGCATATCTATGATATCACACTTTTGTGGAAAGACAATCTTTCATCAGTACACAAGGAATATCAAGAATATATCTTGTCGCCCAGGACAACAGAACATTTCTCCTTCATGCAAACTACAGAAAAGAGATATATTTTGGTCTTTTTGTGCACAGCGTCATTGAGGATTTCAATGCCAGTGAAGTCACCATCTTGTGACTATTTTGAACTTCTAGCAGATATTCTTTGACAGCATTTTGGCACCTGATCAGATCATAGGTAATCCAGAAATGTTTATCATCATGTAACATGACTCTTCCTTACAAACATACAATATAAACTCTTGTGCAATAGATGCAAAAAGATTCAACAGTATGTTGAAGGTGATTTTTTTTTGTTTTGTCTTCCCATCGTTCATGTTATAGCAAGAGACAACACACTGTGTGGTAAACATGAAGCAATCAGATGTTGACAGTGATGTTGTGAGGGCACGATATGCCTCCATCAACAACCCTGGACCGAGTAGCAGGTCAACTGCTGGGGTGTTCACCCCACCGTTACCAGTCAACCGGCGGGGTTCAGCAACCCCACAGCATGGCAAAACATCAACAACTGCTCATCCCTCACCCATGGGTGGACAGCGTGGGGTTGCCACAGGGGCACCTACAGACAGCAAGATAGAAATGGGCATGGGTGGGACTGAGCGACCATTTAGCCCCTCTTCGATGCAGGTTGAGCGTGCCATGGAGACGCCGAAGCATGACAGCAAAAGAGAGAACTTAACATCTGCTCAGCTTAGCTCCCCAACGTGTGTTCTTGCTGATGTAATCATGAATGACAAGTAAGAAAACCTAGTTTATTAGTTCACCTCACTCCACGACTACCAGTATAAAAGCACTTACATATTAGGTACATTAAAATCTATGTAAATCAATACTCAACATTTTCAATGAAATGATATACTTTCACAAGAAGAAAAAAAAAAAAATCCTCTGGCAAGGTATTGATTTAGTATCTCTAAAGCTGTTACCACAAACTAGGAACACATTTTGACTAGAGGGAGTTTGTCAAAAATGAAAATACCAAAAAACAAAACAAAACCAACCGAATCCTGACATACATGTGAAATTTCAAGGGGTTACGTGAGTACTTGCTGTAAGGATTTTGTGAAAATGAGATTAAGACACAGACTTAGATTCAGATGGATGCATTTTATCAAGATCCTATTGTAGGCTTTTGCACTTAATCACGCAGGGAGTCAGAGTGGCTTGATTTCAATTGTGTAATACAGGAAGTCCACCCCAGACTCTGCTCAAGGTTCCACTGAGGACCAACTACGGCTGAGGAAACTAAGGCAGCAACAGAAGCAGCAAGAATTCAGGGAGCAGATGAGGAAAAAACAGCAGATAGGCCAACAGAGGCCAGCCCAAACAGTAAGCAGCCCGCTATCCAACATCAAGAATTATCATGACATTTTATCTAGCTTGTGTTGTACTGTACAATAATGCTTTGTATTCTGCTCTTGTGTAATGTAGAATTACGTCACCTAAATTAATGCAGTGAGATGTCTTGTAATTATGTGTTGTGTGTTATGAATGTAATATAATTCTGTTCATTGTTGCTCCGAATGCAGGACATAGTCTGACTTCCGTACACAATGACTGCAATGTCAGATACTGAGTAATTGTTGTGTCAAATTGTGTTTGATGGTACTTTATTGCAAATGTAATGTTTTATGTGACAAGGTCCTGCTCTCAACTAAAATTTGCCTCCTCAAATTTTGTCTAGAAACATCAAAATAGACTAATCACTTTGGCAAAATTGTATTTTCGCAAATTTTGATTTACTGGAATATTTTGATTTATTGAAACTGCCTCAGCTTTGATGAAAGTGCATTGTCAGTGCATATTCAAGCTGACTTTCAAATAAATAGAGCAAATTGAAATAAGCAGAATAATTAAACTTGCATATGAATTGAAAGTAAGCTGAAAGTTATGTCATATTGAATATCATATGGTTTCATGAAACAGTGAGATTTGTCACTACTACATATGATGTAGACTGGAGGAGGTAATGATGTCACTAACTTAGCAAATCTCGAATTGACCTGTACACAAAGTGATATAATGTAGCAGGGACAGGGGGAATGAGTAGAATGTGTTGGTAAATAATAAAACAAACAAATAAACAAACAAACAAATAAACCATGATTCACAAATTATTCATAATATATATACAAGTATGTGTTTATTGTGCAAACCAATACGAGAGTTATTTCAAAATCATGTGGTTGTGATTAATATAACTGTTTTGTGAAAAATGTGAAAATGAGGAAAAAATATGTAATTTTCTTATTCTTTGTGGAATATAAACCCATTGAGGATGAGCTAATTTTGCTATAACCTGCAGTACCCATGGGCCATAGACCATTTACCACTCTTTTTTTTTGTTGTTTACTCTTGTTTTCAAAGTCAGCTTGAATATAGAATGGCGGTGCATTTCAGATTTGGGCTGGAGCATTGGATACAGCGAGCATTATGTTTGGTCTAGAATTCTTCCCATCCACTCCAAAAACAGAGATAGAGAGAGAGGGGGGGCGGGGAAGTGGGGTGGGAGAGGAAGGAGTTGGGATGGATGAAAGGTGAGCCTCTTAATTAAAACAAACATATTTCATCATGTTTTTTTTTTCTCTCCAGACAAGTAATCCTGGTGGTAGGAAAACCGATGTCACATCTGATATGAATCCAGCACTCATGGAAGACACTGAAGGTACTGTATACTGTAAAACGAGGAATGTTTGCGTGCATTTTAATTTCGTGAATTTCGCAAGTGCCAAGATTCGCGAAATTAACATGCACGCCAAAGTTCTTGTCTGCACTATATGCATTGAACGCCAGTGATGAGTTGCGAAAATTTCATGTCACGAAAAACGTCGTCGGCTTTAATTCGGGAAAATTTCATGCCGCGAATATATCATGTTTTACAGTATGAGTCACTTAACACTTCGTTACAAGTCTTGCTTCAAAACTGCTTTAATTTCACTTTCATATAACATTTGTCCACAGAATAACACAGTTTGGGTTTAACATGCAGCATGCAGTCTTTGTGATGCAATGTGTAATTCTAGTAGAAGTTACTTTGCTGCTGAATGAAGAAACTTTTTTGTTTTTTTGTAAACTTCCCTTTTTCTATTTGAAACATTACTATTTTGAATTCTAGATGTTTTCTTTCTTACTACAGTACTACTACTTCTCTTCTTCTTACTACAGTATTCACCGCATAATCGGGCATCTGATAATCGGGATCCTCGCTTAAATGATATACGCTTCTCAGAAACATTTCCAACGCACGTTATTTTCACTGGATAATCGGGCGGGGACCTCTGATAAACGGGACAATTTTTCTTCAAGCGATCTTTGATTTTGTTAATATTTTACACAAAAAATCTACCAAAATACCACAACAATATTTCAAAGATTCCGTATCAGTTGTCGTTTACAACAAACTTACAAAGCAAGCTTCGGATTGGTGTGTTTTGACCTCCGTCCATCCAGTACATGTACATGCATAGCCACGAAAGCGCCGTGTATAAGTATCCATGCCATCGCAAAGCACATGCCTTCGCGAACATTCTTCTCCCCTACATAAGCAAAGCCATGTGCTCGCTTGCAATTCCTACTCGACTCACATCCAATAAAAAACATGCCTCGCTCATACAGCCCAGGCTGTGTGCGTTGTTTAATCTCAGTCATACACTCTGAGGGCAAAGTCCATCGTTATCGCGCGCCTTCGTATCTTGTTATCTACTGTCTTTGGTTTCAAATTTCAATACAGCTGTACACTGTGATCTGTGTGTACGTCACAATCTCCCTCAGTTGTGACTGGGCAAAAGTTACGTGATTGAAATGAGGGCTATGAACAGTTGCGTATTCAGTGAAATGGGGGAGAGAGTGGGAGGGAGAGCGTGAAAGATGAGAAGGGTTCAATGTATGTGCGAATACGTAACGTTTTATGAATCTAGACTATGAGCTGACATTGATTACGTGTACACGCGTGTTTGACAGAAGAATCGAACCCGGTTGCGATTACTCTACATCATTGCGAGAATGCAGGGAGAGCTGGAGGGTCGCGCCGAGGGGTAGCGTGTTGTGTATTCATGTACATGTACAGTACGTCAGTATGCATGTGTGTGTGTGTGTGTGTGTGTGTGTGTGCACTACATGTACATGTCGTATGCCGTTAGTGTGTGGTGAGTACTCATCGCGAAATCGGGCACCTCGCTTAAAGGGGCCGTGTTTGCTACTCCCAACCTGTCCCGATTATGCGATGAATACTGTACTACTAATACTGCTACTACTACTACCACTACTATTATTATTATTACTACTGCTACTACTACTACTACTACTACTACTACTACTACTACTACTACTACTACTACTACTACTACAACTACACTAATACATGAATACACACACACACACACACACACACACACACACACAATTGTGATGTGGTGAGCACGGAATGCTCCAAGTATACGTACAAGAATTTTTCAGTAAAGCACCTTACCTAAGCTGAAACTTTGATCTTCGCTGTGCAATAATTTGTCATTTGTTTGTTCGTTTGTTTGCTTCTGAAGTAGATTTGCCGGTCCCGCTGGCCACCTCCACCCCTCTGGACACTGTGATCCTTGGGGGTTCATCTGTAGCAGGAGTCGCATCAGCCCATCCTGTTACCACCACCACCACTTCAACAACAACCACAGCCATTTCAGCAGCTGTCAACGGAGGCCCGCAAGCTCCCACGGACCCTTCAGATGAACAACTGCTTGCAGAAGGTATGCATCAGTTCTTCTGACATAAACCAAGATCCTTACAAGAATTTGTCCAGAATATACATAGCTTGCATAGCTTTGGACTTACACTCTCACAAAACTTGTCTCCATGCTTTCAGATGATCCAGAGTTCTGGGCTTCGATGTCCTTCCTCGATGCTGCAGAGTCTGACCAGGGTGGAGCGACAGACTCTGCCCCTGCTGGGCCCACAACATCAGGTGCCCCGCCCCCACTGCAGTCAAGGAAGTCAGCACCAGGGTCAATAAATACTATGAGGTCAAGGAGCCCCATGGAGGTGCAGGCAGGACACAGTGGCTTCACCAAGGAACAGGTCTGCCAGTCAGGTAGTGGGGTTGGTAGACAGCAGAGTGGTGATACCAGAGCAGCAGCAGGTGTTGCCCCCCTACACCAGACAAGGACTCATAGTGCCCCAAGAGGGAACCAGATTGGGAGCAATCAGTTACATAATGGCAATGTTACACCAGGAGGTGCACCACAGCAAGGGACTTTGGCTAAGGTTGGACATGGTGCTTTTCAGAAAGGGGGACAGCATCAACCACAGGGACCGCATTGGAGTAAAATTGCAGGCAATAATACAGATGGAAGTAGCTGTGGCAGGGGAAAAGAAAATGTTGCCGGTGGGCGGATAGTCACGAGGTCGGCTGGAAACAAGCAGTTCGATGGTGAGTCCAAAATCATCGCACCTTGATTAAATAAATTAATCAAAGAACTCGCCTACCCATCTAACAGCTTATATGAATCATTTGTAGTGGGCGAAAACAGACACAAACAAGTTTCATTGTCAAACCCCAACTCAGAGGATGAAGATTTTACATTACTTTACACGATTATGATTTTAGCATTTATTTACAGTGATTGGTATTGTTCTCATAGAGAGTATTTGGGACTAAGAGTACACAGAAATTCTTTAAAAAAAATGTGTCTATGTTTTATTTAAAGAGCATTTGATTCAAATTTTCAAACATGTTTCATGTCAATTGCCATCTGTAGCTAAAAATAAGTGTACATTGATTGGGTATATATGAAGTACTCTTATCTCATTGGATGCATTTTATTGCACTGATTCATGTAAATAACTGTAATATAAATATTTTGTGTTGTGAAGGTGATCTTTTTCCTGGAGGCTCTGTTAACCCGTTGAGGACAGTTTGATTTTGCTACAACACTTATTTCTCATAGACCCCTGCCAGAGTATACTCAGGACTCGTCCTCAACGGGTTAAACGCTACCATCCACCCAACACTCAAAGTACACGGTATCCCGTCTTTTGTTTTGTATTTTTGCATTAGATTGTTCAGCAGCCATGAAGCGGCGACGGACAGACAGCTTGTAGGTGTATCCTTGAGATGATGAATGACAATATCATAGCCATCATTTACTGAGAACTGAAATTATTTCATCAGGAGCCCCAGCATCAGGACAGTATGACAGGTCATCAGATGGGAAGAGCACAGGAAAACATTGCCACCATACTGCTCCCTAGTCTCCTGTTCTATGTCAATAAAATCATATTTTGTCTAGCCAGTAACTGGTGAGGTATTTTACCAAAAAGCTTGCAGTGTGCTTGTGGCCGATGGTCTTTTTTAACATTTCAAAGATAACATTTCATGGAGATTCAGATGTTTATGAAATCTTGAGCACAGTATGATATAAAATTTCACCCAGAAAATATCAAAATTACTGGAAAGCTCACCATAATGCAAACCAGCTCTCCTCAGTATCAAGATGTCAAATGCATATAAACTACTGTATGAAAGCAATCAAATGAACTATGTAGTACTTCTAATTCTAATGGAAATAAATTCCTGGTATTCAGTGAGTAGACTGATGGATTTGCTGGAGGTATTAGACGATAATGAAGGTTGCAATGTAAAGCCGTTAATGACAGAAAGTTCTACTTTTCTCTGAGGAATTTGTCTACAATCCAAGTGGCATATGCACCTGCAAACAGCTTGCAGTGAGTTCAGGCAGCACTTCTTGTTAAAGTCCATTGGTTAAACTTTTTACTAAGCCAAATCTGCTGGCAAAAGTGACATGTGAATGTGGTACAATTTGCATGTGGTATGCTACCAACAGTCAAGACCGGTGCATCATATTCCGCAAAACTAGCAGTATGTGTATGTTAATACAATGTACATATCGTATCGTCATCAAACATCCCATATCGTTCCCCTTTAAAGTCATAATTTACCATTTGCAGATGAAACAAAGTCCCAGCATTAGTGCTTTAAAATAGTTCTAAAATGTGAGTTAGAGATAGAAACAACCACTGTAAAAAAAAGAAATTGCTCAAATCGATGTTAAGTATTGTTAAATATACAAAATGTAAACAATAGTTATGATAAAAATGCTTCCAGATTAAACCGTCTACAGTTACAGTTTAGTGAGAAAAATACGGATATCTTCATATATTTTAGGCTCTATCGCGAAAATGTTATATGATAGGATATTTTGTGGTACGACAAACCTACACATATGCATTAAATGTCATATCTTGAAATTTTTTTAAATCCCTGTTCCCAAAGGTAAACAGAACCTTTAATAAGGTTTATGTGTTACAAATGCAATTTCTTGTGAGCAAACTTTAAAATGTGATCAAGCTATATTATATATATTTTAATGAATCAGATGAATGCTGCATAATATATACATAAATATATGTATTTTTTATGAATACACAAAGTGCATTGCAATCTATGCAAGCAGGTTCTCCATTAACCTTTTATAAAGCTTCAAACTACACAATCTAGATTGCAAGGAGGAGCAAACATGGATGGATTACTAAATATAGCGTACCGATTTAAAAAAAAAAAAAAAATGGCAACTTACACTAGTGCCAGGGCACATACAATGGACTCCCGTTATAACGAAGTCCTCGGGACCAGCAGTTTTCTTTTGTTATATTGAAATTTCATTATAACTGAATAAATAAACAATAAAGGACATTGGGCGAATAGTGTTGCGGCCAGAATTTTTACCACGTCGTAACCAGAATTTCGCTGTAACCGTGTTCATTATAACGAGAGTGCACTGTATAGGGTTCTGATAGATGAATGTTAAACCTGCAGTGGATATTTTCTGTAAATTTGTGCTTCTGTAATTGCAGTGTACAATGTAGTGGCAAGTCTTATGGATGTAGGATCATTACAAAATCCACTTTCCATATGTTCTTTATGCATGAAATACAATGGCCCGAATTCACGAAGGTGGTACAAATGAAACCATGGTTTAAACCATGGACAAAAACCATGGAGCGCCAAGTGTCGCACGGAATATTTCGTTACGAAATTGGTCACTTCGTCGACAAAATGACCGTTTCATTAACGAAATTATCATTTCGTGGACGAAATGTTCATTTAGTTACAAAATGTTGTCATTTCGTTACAAAATAATCATTTCATCGACGAAAAGAGTGATTTCGTAACGAAATATTCTATGCGACACTTGGCGCTCCATGGTTTTTGTCCATGGTTTAAACCATGGTTTCATTTGTACCACCTTTGTGAATTTGGGCCAATGTGTACAAGTGCATGTTCTTCAGATATGTATGTAGATTTGTGGTGTATATTGACACATGCTATACATAAAGATATGCTTTATCATAAATACTGACTGCTTTTAAAAAAATCATTGTATACTTATGTTTCATACCAGTATCTAAATTGGAAGATATGTTTAGAATAAATACATATAATGTACATGTATACATTTACACTTTGTTGGCCATGAGTACAGGTGTAGATATGAGTGGAGAAAGAGAGAGACTAAGGAGAGAAAATGGAGGTACAACTGTACATTTATGATGGTACATGTAATAAAAAAATGTACATGGAATGTACTACGGAATTTAAAAAGTGAACAGCAATGACAGCATATAGTGTTCAGTATTTTCATTTTATTTACAGTCAGTATGTACTGTACAATACTAATAACTCTCCACAAAGAATACAATATTGCATTTCACTTGGTTTACAGACACTTGGAGATGTGTAAGACAATCTGATTCTGTGTAAATTATAAATACAGTAAACCTCGCATGAGTCGAAGCTCTCGGGACTGACAAAAATGCGTCGACTTAAGTGAACTTCGACTCTCGCGAGAGTCGATTTTTTTTTCGACTCACAGTTATGTACATGTATTATAGTACATTTGCATGCATGTGTGTGTGTGTGTGTGTGTGTGTGTGTGTGTGTGTGTGTGTGTTTGTGCATCCGTGTGTGTGTTTGAATTCAAATTTGTCTGTTCTTGAAGATAACATTCTTATTTTGTTCTAAATTGAACATGGAATTTGTATCAATACTAGTAGTTAAACATAGTTCTGAGAATGTCTGCGCTAACGTGGCAATGTGCATGTGCTATGTCTATGGTGCAACATAGCTATAGGTAGCCATCTCTGTCAACCTACCCTGAGACAAACACTCTCCCAGGCCCATCCCACCTCCATTGAACAAAACTATACAGCCAGCCGGGCACGCACAAACAAGCTCCGCCCACTTGGCCTGTCACTAAAATATCAAAGCAGCGATTGGTTGACCAAGGAGTTCTGGCTAGACATGGATGAAGTATGGATGTGCTGTGTGTATGGATAAAGTATGGATCGATGTGCTGTGTGTATGGATAAAGTATGGATCGATGTGCTGTGTGTATACATGTATACATGTGTATGTATTCGACATGCGTGCGGAGCGGTACGGTGAGTGTGCATGCTTACCTGCAGCAGGGCAGGGACGGGGTTCTGCGACATGCCGATTTTTTTTGTTCTCATGAGAATGCCAGACAAATCTTCTTCGGCTCAAGTGATGTATACTACGTGTATTTTGTACAAAAGGGACTTAATTTTTTACTTCGACACAGCCGAAATTCGACTCTCGTACTTCGGCTTATCCAAATATTTCTCAGAGAAAATACATAGGGAAAAATCGGGACTTTTTATTTGGCTTCGAGTTAAGTGATTTTCGACTCACTCGACGTCGACTTATCCGAGGTTTACTGTACAACTGTACATAACTGTACTGACGATCAAAACATTTGACAGCTACAGCAAATAAACATGCATACAATGGAGAAACATACCTTACTGTGCCAATAAAGGAACAAGCAGCAGCGGTATGGCTATTTGCATTTGATGAAAGTTCCAAGGTGCAAAAAATTTAGGACGGAAACACACTTCTACATGATGTGGACATTCCGGGCAGCAGTGATAAAATGTCGGAGAGCAAGATGATGGAGTAACTTTTATTCCCCCATTTTCAGTACTGTGATATGGTTCTTCACTAATACATGCATTGTATACGCTGGATGAGAAACAAAACAGCGTAACTGCCTTTCCCTTTGCCCTTTTTGCCCTTCTGGCCCCGACTGATTTGTATTTTATACTACAGGCAAACCCTATTACAATGACATAGTCAAGACTGTGAGAATCTTCTTACAACAAAATCTCGTTATAGCAGACCTAGTCAACAAAGGAAATAATGAAAATTTTACTGGTACAATCCTCTTGCACTAACAGAATCTCACTGTACATGTATCTGTGTTTGTTAAACAGGGTTCCCCTGTATCCATATACAGTACATGTATGTGAAAACAGAGGCCCAGTTTGATATGTCGTACATGTGCCACATTAGCGGCACCATTCAAAGACACATAGCTCAAGACATGAATGAGGCCTCCAAATTGTTTCCATACATGATTCAATGACATAAAACCCTGTGATCGAGTCAGTGCTTTTCTACACTTTTTTTAAGGTAGACTTTAATATATAGATTTTTCTTTTACAACACCTATGCTACAAGCAGAGGAAAAGATTCATGATATCAAATGAGAGTCCTCTCTGTACAAAGTAAACATTTGAGGTTTTAGAGAAGCACAACTCCTTCAGCAGCTTCTTTTTCTCCCCGAACATGAAACTGAATAGAAATAATTGATGAAATCAAGAACCAGCTTCATTTAGACTCTTGGTCACCAGTGTATTTTGCACTTGGACTAAGTTTTGAGATAATCTATTTGAACTTTGAGGGCGCCTTTTCCCCATGATAGACACACAGAAACACTCTTAAGGGAAAGGGCGAGAAACAAATAATGCTTGGTTGTACTGTACTCACATCATTCATTGTTCTCTAGTTCTCTAGCAATGGCAAAAATATACCAACCAAACTTTTTTTCTCTTCTTCATCATCCTACATTTTTGGGACTTTGAAATTATGGTAAAGTGACTGTCTACTGCAAGAAGATATTGGAGAAAAAAGCAGCATACATAATATTGAATTAAAAAAAAAAAGTTTATGGTGAAATATTGCCTGATAGTGTTTAATCAAACATGGATTGATGTTCTGCACATGCAAAGAGACACACAAAGAACGGTAGCCAATATTCAACTTCTCTTGATGCTCTGAATGATAGTCTATTCATGATCATAATGGAAACAACTGTTCTGTGCTTTTCCACTGATCAGCCTCTCATCATGATGTTCCAGTTTTGATGATCTTAAACAATGCGCTGATGTTGTTCTCTTTGATTGCCTGTCGACACGAAGACACCACCTGTGTCTTGAATCTTCCCACTGTAGATAGAATACAGACACAAAAATCACCATGAAGGTTTACGCCAACTCTTCTTTGGCACATTTGATTTCCTGACATATTGCAATCACTATAAAATGCTATTATTACTCAGAATGACTATGTATCATACATAAAAGTGCATTTGCAAAATAGCAACATATCAGCACCTGAGAATGACATCATTGCAAATGTTGATTCTTTCACTAACATTCTTTGCTAAAACTTTAGCCTCCTTTTAGGTAGTGACAAGACTGCATTTATGGTAAAGAGCCTTCAGATTTCCAGATAAATTTGTGCATGCAATTCAAAAGCAGCATTTTCAACTGACCATGGATCACATTACTGTAAAACAAAATATTTTTGCAAATTGGAACCAACAGCCTTTTCCGCAGCATGAAATTTTCACGAGTTGCCTCTAACATTCAACGTGTATAGTGTAGAAGAGAACTCTCACATGCATTTCAATTTCGCGAATCTTGGCTCTCGCGAAATGCACGGATTCGCGAAATTAAAATGCACGTGAACATTCCTCGTTTTACAGTATTGTGGGTTTGCTGAGAATACTTGAACATTAAAACTGTACCTCTGAGCTGCCCTGCTTTTTGGATGGTCTGGTTGACAATCTTCAGGCAGTTGAGGAGCTCTTGGTGGTTGGTGCAGCGGATCTTGTAGCCGTTGATCAGGTCACGGTTTAGGTCAAACAGCTCCATGTAGCCTCGACGCATGTTTCTCCTATCATGGGATGGAGAACAATCCAAACGATGATGTTGAAGTGCCATCCTTCATCGAAGATGTATTCTATGTACAGTGTATTGATGCTGCAGCTTTCCACTACAGCTATTTTACTTTTATTTTCTTCAATTACATTTTGGTACCCAGGTAGTCAACAGGTCAGAGCAATGTCAAATTTTTTTCTCTGCTCTTTGCTGACATAGTTTTTGATATAAACCAGGCATCCATTTATTTGTTGAGAAGCTAAGAAATAGTTAATCTTGAGTAAAGATATAGTATAGACTATTATGGTATTATAAATGTATTACATAATTGCATGGTGACATCATTTTCTACATGTATGTAAGTATGCATTAACAGTGTCAGGAACATAAAATGCTGTAGGTAACCTGTTTGTAAGAATGAAGTCTACCTACTTTGATGCTGATGTTTTGAAATCTGTGAAATAATTGTGCAGAGGTTTGAGATTTTTTGCCAAAACTTCACACTCCTTGAAACAGAAGGAGCCCTGGTCCACTCACATGTCCGACATGAGGCGTGCATCTTCAGCCCTGACCACCAGACTCCTGATCAGGTTGGAGTGGTCAGCCATCTCGGCTGTCAACTTTTGTCTCACAGCATGAAACTCATCAACCTGCAGCAGGAAGTTAGAAAATGCATAATATTGTACGATTAAGAAAATTCCCTTTTCCATAGAACGTTGTGTGGAGAATTTTTGAAAGGACTGGAGTTGTGTGGGCATAACATTTTGGGATGCCATAATCAAATTAAGAGATGTATGGTAGGAAAGTTACTTAAGAAACATTCAATGTATATTTACCTGTTTAGTCTAAATTCAAAGTATCTGAGAAAAAGACACCAAGTTATTTGTATCTGTATTAAACACTGTATTTAAAACTGTTCGGTAAAGCAATAGCATAGCAACAGCATTACAATACAAAGAGTTTGAGGTTCATTTCTAAATCTAGTTTACATTCAAAGCACCAGAAAGAACGACACCAAGATATTTTGAAGAGAAGCAGAATTTTTCCTCAGAATCCATACTTAAAACTGTTGTAAAGTAATAGCATAGCAATAGCATTACAATACATAGATTTTGAGGTTCATTTCCAAATCTGGAAGCATAACAACACAGGCTCTACATCATCATTTTGTACTAAGACGAAAGCTCCTTCTAAAAACATTGCAATATGCAATACAATGTGATGCATTTTGTAACTTTACATTTATTTCAAAGAAAATGAAAAGAACACTCAGGATCACATATTTTTCTTTCACAAATTACACTGTCTACAAAGACATCCAAACAACACAGAGCAAATGCAAAGAAGGGACCTGAGAACAGTCATACTTATAAAATGAGATACAATTGTTGGAGTTGACTGTCATGTTTGGGGGCAGGTACCTTGACCAGCAGGTTCTTGAGATCCTCCATGTGCATGGGGAAATCGGCCACCACTTGGAGGTCGTCGATGCCCAGGAAGGCGGCCAAAGCCTGGATGATGTCGCCAGCAAGATCCATGTCGTCTGTTCGGATTGTCACCTGAATGATTCACACCATGAAGAGACGTGTAGATAACTAGTGGCAGATATGTTGCAACATGATATTGTGAATTCTGACACTGTACTAAGCAACTGGAAGACATGTTCACGAAACCCCGACAACTTGACCCTCTACAGAAGTCCTCGGAACTGGCAGTTTTCTTTCGTTATATGGGTATTTCGTTATAACCAAAGGGAATTCTGAATTGAAGACTTTGCTAATAATAACTCTGGGACCTGAATTTTTACTAATTGTGATGAAATTTTGTTCTGTGTTTATTATCACAGCTGCACACTACCACTGACTCTAATTACCTTTATAATCTGATTAAACATTTATTCACTGGCAGTAAGTTTTCTTGGAACATGATTAAACCATCTCTCACCCAACATGAATAATCAAATAAAGGGAATAATAATAATAATAACAATAATAATAATAATAACAACAATAATAATAATAATAATAATAATAATAATAATAATAATAATAATAATAATAATAATAATAATAATAATAATAATAATAATAATAAAAAAATAAATTATCACTCACTCAATTTTCAATATATTGCAATTTTTTTGAGGGACACTTAAATTTTGTTCTACATGCCGTGGTACTGACCTGCCCATTGGCTTGCATCTGAATGAAGACGGGACCAGATCCCCTGAGGGACATGAATCCAAGGTTCATTGGTGTCTCCGCCTGGATGTCCTCATCCAACAGGAAGTTCTGGTTGACCCACAGGATGACCTACACCAAGCCAGGACAAAATGACCAGTGTCCAACATAACAAATCTACAAAAGATTTTTTTTTTTTTCAGTCTTGTATATATTTTGTATATAACTGAATGTGAACAACATTACATTTGAAAAATACTTTAACAGTTTAGCTGGTGAAAGAGGGCTTTGTGTAACCACAGTCCACTGTAGTCAAAGGTGAAGTTTGATGACACAAACTCCTCACACAGTACATTATTTAGAATGAATGCAATTCCTATGTATTTCACTATAAATAGAAAAGCCCAAAGTTTCACACTGCAATAATCTACTCTAACCAAAGACAAAGGAAGGATACCTCTGATTACATAATTAAAGATGCCCCATTCAGTCGCCTCCTGAATCGTCTTTACAAGATTTCTCAGGACAAATTACTTCCATCAGCCTCCAGTTCAATTTCTTCATCTTTCAATGTATGAAAGCAAACTTCAACATAATTTGCAATCTGAATGATCCAGAGGAGTAATATGTTACAGCTACCAACTGTACACAAAAGACTAGAACAAGACACAACCAATCATTTTGGATATTCCTTACTTCTGTTTTTTACTCTGGATATTCTTGCTTGTCAGTCTTAAAATCAGAGATGGTACTTGAGGGTACAAAGAAAGTGCATTTGGGAAATTCTATTTCCATGTGTGATTAAACTACACAAAATTAATGACAACTGCACATTGGGCATGAGACAAGACTCACCCTCTGTATCCTTTCATTGACTGTAAAGACGACACTACTCTTGGGCTCCGGGACGTCATTGGTGCAGGCAATGTACATGGAGAATCTAGGCAGCTGTCGAGTCACCTCAAAGACATGGAACTGGGAACTGGGTGGGGGAAAAATACGAACCATACAGTGTCACATTTTTGATGTGGTGGATAGAAAGACAGAAGTGTGCAAAAAGTAAGTAATCTCATTCTTTTCACATTTCCTGGCAGTAAAATTGTCTTACTGCATCATGAATCTTGCCCTTCAAAGAGTAAACTTCAAGCTGCTATCTATTTCTTTTAGAATTGTCAACTTCCTTATTTGTTTGTGTATTCACTTTTGTCAGGGTATGATGATATGTTTGGAACAGATTAAATGAAACACAACTTCATCATTTTCCAATTTTCACATGAGGACATGCAGAGCAATAACCACAAAAAATTCTGCACAGCCCAAAGCAGAATACCAGAAGGTTGTATTTTGTCTGTCTGCTATTTTCTTTTAGTTATTTTCTTGAAAGTGATTTCTCTTCAGTTTACATTGTTTTCGATTTCTGGAAATATGCTGATGTCATAACCAATCTCCAATTTTGAATTCATTACACACATGCACACACATACCTTGCTTTGGAGCCCACAAAGGCCTTGATGTGTAGATCAACAGGAATGTCTTTGGGTGGGACTATAGGCACTCTCAGCGCATTTGACAGGTTGGCAGTGTTTGGATGTCTGCAGGAGATAAAACATTTCCATGAAAAAAAAAAGTTTGTTAAACCCCGACAAAAGTAAACCTTTTTAACAACGGCAAAGTGAACAAATATGAACCTCACAATCAAATGAGTAACATCAAGGAAATGTCAGTGAGTTTGGTCTTTGAAGTAAAAAAAAAAACCCCAAAACAAACAAACAAACAAACATATGCTGTGGAGTCCTCCGGGCCACCTCCATGTAGTTCTACTCAGTCATGCGGCACTGATGTCACATCAGTAAAACTACAACTGTATGGTTTCTCATTAGCTTTGAGAATGAAATGCCACTAAATTCCTTTTCCTCTATTTCTTTCAAGGCCCTGTATAAGGACATGAACTTATAAATACTGTGTTGTGACTGCCATTATATGGCATGTAACTTAAAAGAATTATGTTAAAGGATTACAATTGGTCTGTTGCTTTTTTTCTTTTATTTGATGTCTTTTGAGATGGTGGTACTGAAAATGTTTTTGGTTAAGCCCCCGTTCCACTATGCCGTTCTCGCTACGATTTGACAATTTTCTCAGGTCGGGAAGGATCGGGTAAAACCTGAGCCGATCTGGACACAGTACGATGTTAGAACGCTCTAAGTACGCTGCAGTTACGACTACCAAGTGCTTGCTACGCTCTTACTACGACGATCGGAAATTAGACATTGCGATCTCTGCCGCTGCCGGTACGCTTTAGAACGATGTAGCTACGCTGTTAGTGCGATTTTGCCGATGTTATCCGATCAATGCACGCTGTATCTACGCTCTGAACGATCTATACGATCTTATCACGCTGTTACCCCGTTCAGAGAGCTGAAAAGTCCCCGATGTGCCCCGATGTACCCCGATTCGACTGTGGGTCAGCAGTCAGTCAATTTATTAGCATGCAGAACCGAAGAAATATACTGTGGACCTCGAAGATTCATTCTTCTTTTTTTACTTTTGATTTTCAAAGTTGTTGTTGCTTCGTTATTCTCACTACTCTTTCTTCATCAGCGAGCCCGTGCTTCTGTGCCTCCATTGCCCTGGTTATGACCCACCATTCCCCTCTCCTCTCCCCTCCCCCCCCCCCCCCCCCCCCCCCCCCCCCCCCTTGTCCACCTCGGACTTACTACCTTCTTCACTACTATATCTTTCTATCCTCTCATCAATTTTTTCCTTACAAGAGAGCCGCCATGTGTTTGTTAATGTGCGTCCGTATGTGTGCATGTATATGTGTGTATTACTCTGTCTGTCTTTTTTTTTTTGCTACCGCTTAGAGCTCTTAGGGAAGTTTGTTGTTGTTGTTTTTTGCAATTATATATTTTTCTCTATGAGGGGACTGCATTCTAATACTACAAGCTCTGCTTTTTAGCAGTCCCCTCCATTTCCAGCAATATTTTGTATGCATTTACCACAGTGACGTAACTGTTATTTTGTATCTCTGTTAATAATTTGCCTGTATCTCTTTTACAATGTTATTCTGTTCATCGCATTGTGGTACTGATTTCATGACGTCTGTGTATATGAGCGTTTCTTTGTATTTTTTATCATTTGTTTGTTGGAAGTGAAATAAATCAACTTGAACTTGAACTTGAAGAGCCTCCTCAACTCACGGTTCTTTTGCAGCAATGCATTATATAAACAAAGACGTGCTGATTTTTCAAAGGATTTTTCTTGATGTCCTTGCTTTTATAGTCCGTCTTCCTCCAGTTGTAGATGATTTCATATTCTTCAAAATTCTGCTATGTCTTCTTCCTCCTCTTTCAGCATCACGTGCAGTCTCTCTTTCTTCGCCTTTTGGGTAGCTGCTTCGCTGCTTTCTTCTCTTCTTTTTCTTCATCTCTTCTTCTTCTTCGAAAATTACAGCTAAAATTACTTCCCGTTCTTGTGCCGATGTTACTACGCTCAGAAAGACCTTGTTACGCTCATCCCGCTGCGTTTACGCCGTCATTACGCTCTCCCCGCTGCGTTTACGCTGTCACTACGCTCTCCCCGCTTGCCGTACGATTAAAAATATGTCAATTTTGATCGGGGAGATCGGGAAGAAATTTTGAACCGGTTCAAAATTTCTTCCCGATCTGAAAAACTGCCCGCTCCAACCCCGACCTCTACACGCTGCTGCTACGATGCTTCCGATCCCCGTTCTTGTGCCGATGTTACTACGCTCAGAAAGACCTTGTTACGCTCATCCCGCTGCGTTTACGCCGTCATTACGCTCTCCCCGCTGCGTTTACGCTGTCACTACGCTCTCCCCGCTTGCCGTACGATTAAAAATATGTCAATTTTGATCGGGGAGATCGGGAAGAAATTTTGAACCGGTTCAAAATTTCTTCCCGATCTGAAAAACTGCCCGCTCCAACCCCGACCTCTACACGCTGCTGCTACGATGCTTCCGATCCCCGTACGCTTTTGCCGCTCTCTCCCGATCTGCTAGATCGGGACAGATCGGGGTCCAAATCGTGATAGTGGAACGGGGGCTTTAGACTGATGGCTGTGTAGTGCATATGTGACCCGCTGCAACAAATGGATCCGAAAGTCGGGGGGGGGGGGGACAATTTTCTGAAAATGACATGACATTATTCCCTTACTCTTCCACTTTAACGTCATATATAACATCACTCAGAAAAATTGGTTGGGGAGATATCGATGATTTTATTAGCACATGTCAAGAGGTTTACGAAATCAGCGTTTCGAGAAAACCGCCTTCAAAGTTTTCCTTCAGACGCTATCATGATCAAGGGGAAGCAAGACAGTATTCACCATTTGACAATAGAAGGAACGCTCCTGGCAACTTCCGCAATGCTAATTCAAGCTTTACTTAGCACCAGTGGTCTACGTATGACCAATCAGTAACTAGGATACCACGCATTGACCGATGAGATCACTCCCTCATTGCTAGGGGCGGAGTCTAGCTGCGGCGCTAAATCTGAATCTTTGGACACGTTTCTGCTTCCGTTGAAAGTTGGAAAATCATGGCCCAGAAAAATGCTATTTTCTTGCCTTTCCTTTGATCATTTGGCTTCAAAATTTTGGCAGATGATAGAAGATACATTAGACGACAAAATTATGTCAAAAACAGAAATCTAAAGTTTTGACAGATTTTGATGATCTGACTTCAATCTCTATTTTCTTGGCTCACCCGCAAGCCACTTTAGGATCCTTTTGTTGTAGCTGGTCACATATGCTTCTAGTATGCACTGAAAATATTCCACTGTGAACAATAGGCCTATGTAACAAAAAATTATACAAGGTGATGATTCACATGAAACCCAACACTGACTTGAACAGCGTAGATTGATTTCACCATTGAATATCTTTACATCGACAAATTCATTGTACACCTCTTCAGAATTTGTTCTTTTGGCATGGAAAACAATGATGGGGTCAAGTAGTGCATACTAATAGCACTGGCGTATAATCTTCCTAATACAAAGAAATTATGTTGCATGAATGCTATCATCCTATGTGCACTTGTCTCTGTTTAAAAGGGTCTAGGCAACTTGTGTCTGCACATAAGTCATCCTGTAATTCGGTGACTCCACCTTTACTCACATGACATGGCTCTCTCCTTCAAAGATGCCTTCAGCAAAGATGAGCACCGACTTGAGAATTGTGTCATTGCTCGTGTTTACTACCAGCTCCACATGAGGCTGATAAATGGATAGAATCAGAAGAACAAACCATTAGTTGACTTTTGAACATCTATATGGCATAATGATTCACCTATTTCTGAAAATGCACCATACATTGAATATCATATTTCATATTGTTTGCAGAATGAATGTTTCAACTTGACTTTTTTACCTACAATGTCAGACCAAGTTCCTTGGATCAGTAGGTATACTTACTATAAGAGTTATTGCATATTACTGTGACTTAATGTTTACATATCTATTACTGCATTATATGGCTTTTAACAGAGTTCAGTAATTAACACCAGTGATTTCAAACTAATTGGCACAGCTACCCTTTCTGATGGGTGAACTGAAATCTAAATCTGTTACTCCCACTTCACAATCAAACCTGTCTTTAACAGCTGCCTTATGGTAAAATGAGTGGTCACTAAAGACAGGTGGCCACTATAGACATGCTGGCTGCTTTACCGGATGTAGTTTTGTACTCAGAGAAGTTTAGCAGCCACTATGCAAAGGTAGTCACTGTTGACTGGTGATTGCTATCACAGGTTTGCTTGACACAATCTGCCAACATTCCTCATTCTTACTCAGTAACAAGCAATACCCTTATCAACAGAGCTAATGGAATGTTGACTCCTATGAAGGGGATTTTCCACGCACCGAACTCTTCTCTGAACCAGGGCTGACCGTGAGGGTGGTCTGTAGCTGGGTGTTGGCCGGAATGATGCCCATCTGGGCCTTGTCCAGGTCTCCCAGACCAGATGGCCTGTCGTCTTTCCCAGCCTGATCAAAACAAACAAATGCACACATAAGGACAAAGGAACAAATAAAAACGATTAGCATAATTTGTCTGCCAAAATAGGAAATGGCATTTTTAGATATCATGCTCACAAAAAACATCAATATGTCATCCCTATTCAATGACAGTTTAATTTGCTATCCCTCTCTGCAACTTTCAAGCACTGTTGACGTTGCATAACCATCTGAATGATCACCCACATCAAGCTGGAAAATCTGACCACTGCTGCGCAGTAAACAGTGGCCCTTGTCAATATTCAAATTTCATTTCATTTCATTCTATTGTTTCTGCATGGTACAAGTAATCACCTGTGATCACTTTTGAGAATATACTGTACATATGGTTCACCATCAGTCATGGCTGATTTTGCACATGAAAGGTAAGAAAATCATTGTGACAGAGAACGGAGATATAAAAGGAAAAAAATCTATGTACCATACAGGAGGATCACTAGTAAGCCGAGCTTCATATTGGGGCCTCATTGAATGCACAAAAAATAAATAAACAGTTTTATCGACTATCGACTTACTTAACTACAACAAAAACAAACTATTTCACACAAGAAAACATACATGGTCATGTACACAGGTGATGCTACGAAAGAGAACCCAAAGAACAAAGGGATAGCAATAATGGCAAATGGTGAGAGGGTGAGATGGTTTTGACATCCTAAAGACAGCTTAATGCTGATATTTAAAAACCTGCTTCACTATTAACTCACCTTGGCATTCTCCTCGTAGTTCTTGAGTTCCAGTATCAGGTTCTGCTTGCGTTGGCTGAGGTCTCGGATGGTGTCCTGCTCCACATTGTTGTCCATTAGGTTGCCTTTCTGTTCTTGGTTGGCTGGCAGATATCCACGCACTGAAGAAGAAAATACAGTTACAATGGGCCTGTGTTTGGCTGGCAAACTAAATGTTATTACACACAAAGCTATGCACCAATGGCTGGCAAACTGAATGTTATTACACACAAAGCTATGCACCAATGGCTGGCAAACTGAATGTTATTATACACAAAGCTGCACACCAATGACAACACAAACTTTACTCAACATGTACATTGTATCCTCACATTTTCACGAGCATTATGGAAAACTGATCCCCATCAGACTGTACATTCTACTCTAAGTGCATCTTACTTGTGTGCAATAAATGAAGTTTCGACAAGTCATTCAATGGCACATTTAAGGGGCAGATATAAAAATGCATGATACTATACATTGCATACACGTAATGTCAAATAAAACCTGTTATAGTGGTCACCTCATCTTTAGGGAGGACCTGTCTACAGAGACCCCTTACTAGCAGATTAATTCCCATCAGAGCAGGTCACACATTGATTGAAATGTTTACAAGAAATGTTCACAAGAAATGGCTTTTCAGAGAGAATAACTTTTCCTCAGAGGAATCTAAATAGACAGGTCTGATTCCATCTGGAAAATTCCATGGTATATCTTCATAATTTAGAGTCAAGGGAGAGTCTGCAAAGCAACAATGAGTTGGCATGATTTCTTCTTTAAAGGTCACTTTAAAGTAAAAACATTGAAAAACCATAGGTTTATTCTACCCTAAATATCTTGCATCCCAGAGAGAAAGTGATATATTTCACAACTGTATAATAGCCTAAGAGCAGACATCACCCTGTGTGTAGATAAAGGCTCTTTGACATACTGTCATAACTCACACAACATGCCAAAAGACATTTTAATCACAAATGCCATACATGTATTTTTATCTACATTGCCACCAAAGGAAGTTAATGCTCAATACCTTCTCCCTCATTAGAGCAGCAGATGAGGGCCATGTTGCCATCCATCCGATAGTCTCCCTGGACGATGCCTGCCACGGCAGAGGAGAGGTTGTCTCTGAAGACCACCTCACCAGTCCGATCACTTCTCGCATCAATCTGCGGATCATTGACATGCAAAGGACCACTGAGAAACAGTTCACATTTCTAATGCAACTACAGTCACAAGGAAGATGAGTTGATATAGTGTGTAATTGGCATGCAGAGGCATCTTAGAATAAGTCTGACATACAAATAATTTGAGTGATAAACTTGAATCAGTTACCGCATAACCCTACTATTTATTATCTTGTGCAACTGAGTGGAATGGCATGATCTACATCATTGGCAAAACTACAATAAAGTTAATTCACATATTTGACATGTTTTGCCTTTCTTTTCTTTCTTTCTTTTGCCTCACCTTTCCATTGCTCCATCCTGTGATGAGTTCAGCCACTCCATCCCCATCGAGGTCAAAGCTGTCTATGGTGACTGCCTGGTTCTTGGACTAGACACAAGATAAAATCACAGGTCACACTCTCACAGTACATGAAGTGTCTTTTTACTATATCCATAATTAGCATTGTCGTCTATCACATGAACACACTGTGACAGTTGTAAAAACCTTGCAATGGAAAAACAAGGCAAGTGCCATAATGTGTCTCGCCCATTCGCGTACAAGAAATTGTACGCGAATGGGATATAACAGATAAAAAAAAGAGATCTGACAGATAAAAAGAGATATAAGGGTAAAAATTTATGGCAAAAAAGAAACGTGCCATAAAAACTCAACATTGGGCCCTTAAAGTTCGTTGATCCCTGCCTGTGACCTTTGACCTTGTGGTGACCATCCACTCCCCAAGGGACATCTACCATTCAAGTTTGGTCACAAACGGACCTATGGATCAAAAGTTATGACCCATAATAGAAACGCGCCATAAAAACTTAAAGGGAAGGTAAACCCAAAGAGCAATGTGGATTGAGTGAAAGCAGCAACATTAGTAGAACACATCAGTGAAAGTTTGAAGAAAATCGGACAATCTATGCAAAAGTTATGAATTTTTAAAGTTTTGGTGTTGGAACCGCTGGATGAGGAGACTACTAGAGGATATGACGTATGAGTGGACAACAATACGAAGAAAATATAAAGGAAATTCAACAAAAATTTACTTTTCTAGAATTATGAAACAGCAATGGACCAATCGCTTTCAGAAAGCAGGGGGAATAATTGCTACCTTTAACATATGTCAATATCAAGTTGATGGACTTTGTAATTTTCATGAAAAATGGATTTTTGCAGAATTTTCTTTATATTTTCTTGGTATTGTTGTCCACTCATACGTCATAACCTCTAGTAGTCTCCTCATCCAGCGGTTCCAACACCAAAACTTTAATAATTCATAACTTTTGCATCGATTGTCCGATTTTCTTCAAACTTTCACTGATGTGTTCTACTAATGTCGCTGCTTTCACTCAATCCACATTGCTCTTGGGGTTTATCTTCCCTTTAACATTGGGCTCTAAAAGTTCGTTGAACCATGCTTGTGACCATTCACCTTGTATTGACCATCCACTCCCCAAGGGACATCTACCATCCAAGTTTGGTCACAAATGGAGTTATGGATCAAAAGTTATGACCCATAATAGAAACGCGCCATAAAAACTTAACATTGGGCCCTAAAGTTCATTGACCCCTGCCTGTGAGCTTTGACCTTGAGGTGACCTTCATCTATAATGAAATGTGAAACTTTGTATGACCCCTCTTCCCTCGAAGTTTGATTGCAATTGAAGTCCAGAGTAAAGAGTTATTGAAGTTTTTGTAGTGTTACGGACAGACGACGGACGGACGGACGGACGGACGGACAGATGCCGCAGGTGATCCCTTAGTGTTCCCTCACCTCCGGTGGGCTCGACAAAAAATTGAATCATCCCATGTGCAAAGGACATAGGTAAGAAAGAATGAGAGAGACATACAGAAAATGAGTGAGATTGACAGAGGACTGCCAAAACGATTGGGAGTGAATTAGTGGTATCTCAGTGGCAGATGGCTACAAAATTTACCAACACTAAACACTAATCAAAAATTCCTTCATATCAGACTGATTTTAATCCCTCCCTTTTCAGTCATTACAAGTTGATGCTCATTTCCAAATGTTATTACAATTAATGATATGGACAATATAAGGTCACTAGATGTTGAATTATTACCTCTGCCAAAGAGGTTACGTTTTCGTCAGCATTGGTTTGTTTGTCTGTCTGTTTGCACAATAATTCAAAAAGTTGTGAATAGATTTGGATGAAACATACAGGAAAATTCAATAATGACACAAGGAACAGATGATTAAATTTGGGTAGTGATCCTCCATCTACATCCAGGAATTTCCATGATTTTTTTTTAAATATTATCATTGGACCAACAAACAAGGGAGTTCACGCTGCACGCATTTGAGGTGTGCATACACGGATGCGCACTGAGCGCATTCTCGAGGCGCAGCATGCAGGAAGCTGATGAGGTACAAGTAAACAAAGCTTCTTTATCACTGGAAAATAGGGTGATTTTCAGCATGTGTGAATAGGTCTAAATGAGCTGAGCTGAGGTTTGCGCTCTTTGAGCGCTTTTCTAGTTGTATTCTATCACACTGACATTGACCTGTAGAATAAAAGCTCACTTGGACAGAATAATTCATGACTGGTTATGATTCAAATCATACCTTGATTCTCCAGTATCTGGCATTTCTCTCATACACGCCAACAGTGCCATTTGCTAGGGCATAGCCAAACCGAACATCAGTCATTGGACAGAGAGCTGTGATAGCCTGAACACCAACAAGGAGAGAAAATAGCCATGCAAAGACAATTTCATAACCTTGATATTTCTATCGGTATTTATCTTGAATAAACAGGAATTGTTCCTTTGCATTTATACCAAGATGCATTGGTAACAAAACATACATGAAAGTGTGATTGCAAAGACAATCTGTTTGAGATGCACTTCAAAGTGAGCAGGATTGGTTGACTTATTAACTAACTCCAAAACACATCAATTTTATATTGGCATTGAATACTCCTTTAGCTATCTATCACAGCCACAATCTAGTTTTTATTTTTTTTGTCATAAAAACTATTGGTCTACAACTCAATTTCCTGTTGAAACCCAAATAGTTTATATTCATTATCTAAATAACAAGGTAGCAAACATTGGCAGATTTGCAAAGTTGACTTTTAATAATTTTTGTCGTATTGATGATGGTACAAGTGCATATCATATTCTACAATGAATACAGCAACAGAAATACTACTTCATGACCAATCTTTATTGATAGAGAAATACACTGAAAATATCCCATTACCTCTGTTTCTGTCATTTCAGCAATAATCTCATCTTCTTGGAAGACCCTGATGTCATAGTCCTCTGAGCCCACAACGAGCTGCTGTTTGCCGTTTCCAAGATAGTCACAAAGAGCCAGAGAGCACACATTGTCTCCAGTCACCTGCAGAATAAAAGCACAGGAAATGTCACATCTTGAAGTATCTTTGCTGATCTCTGCGAGGAACACATCTACCCTGAAGAATGCTATCTAAAATGTTTTAACAGGGTCATATATCTAGATCTGTCCATTAAATTGGCAGATTGTCAACTCTTCTTTCCACTTAATTAATCCATGTACCATTCTGTCCAATCACATCCACAAACTTGCCATGACAGGATAAGTACTACATGTTGATATCTTTGCAGTTGTGAAAATGAAAGTACATTGTGAGGTTTAAAAAAGCAAACAAACACACATTCCCCAAACAACAACAACAGCAGCAGCAACAACAACAAAACAACAACAAAACAACAACAACAACAACAACTCACTGTCCAGAAGAGGTCATTGCCCTCGATGTCAAATCCAGACAAGGCACAGTTGCCTCCGATGATGGCAAGGGGTGTATCAATGTTTCCTAGTGTTCCAATGACAATGGCATTTACTCCATCAGGTGCCTTTGAGAAAGAGAAAAAAAAATTATAAAAGGGATATGAAAAGCATTCTTTGTAGACATGCTACTTAACAAGCATTGACAAACTGCCCTTTGATTACCAGTGACTTCGTTGGCATCAATACTTGCACTAAATTCTACAGCATGGCAGTATATTTCCCTATGAATATTATATTCTTGGAGCGGCATTACTGCAACAGTTATGGACAAAGATCTATAATAGATGACTAGCAGAGAAATAATTTGACAGGATTCTTACATCCTTGTAGAACACATCAGTGTTGTTCTGCACATCGTAGGCCAGGAGGTTGGTCTGCGTTCCCACCATCAGCAGGTCGTTGACCCCCATGGTATCCAGGGACCCTGCGCAGACTCCACTAACTTTCTGGTTGATGCTGAGGAGACTGATGTCAGAGTCAACTGCGATCTCGCTGGCTCTGCCTCCACGGGCAGTGCGAGTGTGGGGATTATGCACAAACACCTGAAAGATGCACAGACAGCTTATGTTTATTTTTCGTCAACCACAGGACACTCTTTTCTAGCCACATAGAACTGAAAGGTATGAACTTCACAAGGACATAATTTGACACATTTTCAGGTGGCTTTCTCCACCAATGCAGTTTAATAGCTGCAAGTCACCATTCCTTAAATATAGCAGAAAAAGGACATGATCATCTCTGGAATATCATTGTGAAATACAAATTTGAATACTCTGAGTGATTGGCTAGCATGGAACTATGAGACACATAAATTCCTACAAGTAATATGAAGAAATAATACAGTATTGTGCAGAGATCTGATGAAGGAAAATCTTGTGTAGATATGCATATTTCACTTTTTCTATGTATCGCTCCAAATTTGAAGACATTATGCACCAGAGACAGAACAAAATCTTGATTTGATATCAAGACACCTACCTTTCCTGCTGTTGTAGCAGCTGTGAGATTGGGGTGCTTGCCATCATATTTGCCAATGGTGACCATCCGAGGATTGATCTTGTGGTTGAGTTTGAGGGTGAATATTGGCACCAACATCTTGCTCCAGCAATCTCCTGGAACTACAGTAAAATACTCTGTAAGGAGATTTCAATTTTGATTGATACTTCATTATAGGGACAATTCCTCAACTGCTTCTTATCACCACAAACATTTAATTGTAAAAGGAAAGCAATTTTAGAGAATAGCATTCACAGAATATGATTAGCAATTAAAGAAGATGAATAGTAAAATCAATTCCAAAGTAAAAGACGAACAAGTCTACCAAACCAAATACATGTAATGACAAAGTACACTTTTGGAATGAAGTAAAAATAACTGTAGGGCTTATATCAAACTTGCAGAATGGCCACAATTACGGAAATGATTATTCACTACCTCATGACTCGCTGATTTTAAATTAATCAAAATTATGTCAATAGGGAATGAGAGTTCTTTACTGATGGTCACTGATACAAGATTTTGTGTACATGATTGTCATTGATTTTATGTTCTTTAAAAAAAGTCTTTGAAGATATGAATAGAACAGAAATACAGAAATGTCTTGCTAAGTACATCTTAAGGAACAGTCATCCCTATCACCACACTGAATTATTTCTAACATAGTTAAAAAGAAAGGACATGACATGTGTTACTAAAAATAAAAGCTAGGAGTACATGTAAATACTGAATTGTACACTGTCAGTACTTTGATGGTCATGTTGACTCAATATCACTATACAAGGGAGAAGGATGAACATCTTTTATCAAAAAATCTTGAAGTTTAAACATAGATCTCAGAAGGGTTCAATATTCCTCTTGCATCATTTGGAATTTGCTTACAATGTTATCATCAGGATTCTACCAAGAAACTTGTCTGGCTAATGGGATTTGTCGGGATAATGAGTTGTTTGGGGACAATACCTGCGGACATACTGGCCGAACAATTCCAAAGTGTCTTCACTAAGGACAATAACCAGGTACCCAACCTTCCACCAAGTAGTGTACCAGAGATGCCTGAGTTTGATATCACCATCAGTGGCATTATAAAGATGTTGAATAAATTAGATGTCTCAAAGGCAGCAGGCCCGGATAATATTCCAAATCATATCCTGAAACTTGCAGTCGAACAATTTTATAATATACAAGTTTATATTCAAACAATTCTACGACCAAGGACAACTACCTGAAGATTGGCATAAAGCCAACATTGCTGCTATTTACAAGAGGGGTGACAAGAACGAACCAGCTAATTACCGTCCTATATCCCTAACCAGTGTATGCTGTAAACTGATGGAACATATACTACACAGCCAACTGATGAAGCACCTTTCCACTAACTCAATCATCACTGATTACCAGCATGCCTTCAGACCGAGTAGATCATGTGAAAACCAACTGGTACTGTAGCTACTATCCATGATCTCGCCTCAAACTACAACAAGGACATTGCTGTCCTTGACTTCAGTAAAGCTTTTGACATCGTTCAACATCAGAAGCTACTACAGAAGCTTCACATGCACGGTTTCCGCAACAAGAACCTTGCCTGGATAAAATCCTTCCTGACATGCCGTCACCAAAGGACAGTCGTCAACGGTAAAACATCTGACTGGAAGCCAGTACTAAGCGGTACATATACCACAAGGCACTGTGCTCGGTCCCCACTTGTTCATCTTGTACACTATATCAACGACCTCCCAGATGCAGTCAACAGCACAGTAAGATTGTTTGCAGATGACTGCATAGTCTACTGTACAATATCTAACCTTTCAGATGAAAAATCCTTGCAAGAAGATCTTGACAATTTAGTCACATGGGGAATAAAATTCAATGCAATGAAGTGCTCCGTTATGAGAATTTCTAGAAAACACAACCCAGGGCATACCAAGTACACACTACTTGGTGAACACCTCCAAGAAGTCGACAGTCACCAGTACTTAGGGATCTACATAGAAAACAACCTGAAATGGGATAAACAGACCCAACACTCCATCAACAAGGGTACAAGGGCCTTAAACTTCATAAGAAGGAACTTCCACCACTGCTCCAAAACAGTTAAAGAACGACTCTACCACACCTTAGTAAGACCTCATCTTGAGTATGCATCCATAGCATGGCATCCAGGCACCGCCAAGAACACCAAATCACTCGAAATGGTACAAAGGTATGCACCTCGATTCATAACAGGAGACTTCTCTGATAGAGAGTCTAGTGTCACTAATATGATGAACACAATTGGCTGGATTCCCCTGGAGGATAGAAGACAACATCTACACTTGTATGCCTCATCAGCTTTTACAAGCTCATCCATGGTGAACTTGACCTATCTCCACAATACACCTCAAAGAAAGTAACCAGGCTATGGCGGACACAGGACGAGCAGTACGACGCCGTATCAACCTTCATCTCCACAAGCCAGCTAGCAAACTCATTCTTCCCAGATGTAATTTCCCTCCGGAACGACCTCCCAAAAGAAATAATATTATCCAAGAGTACAGAAGTCTTCAGAATCAAACTAAAAAATCAAAGCTTTCATAAAGCAAATAAGCTGGTGCTACCACTCTCGCCAGCCCCCGAGTCACCCTTCCTAGGCCTAGCGGAGGTCTTCGGGGATAACTACTACAAGGTACAAGGTACAAGAACTTTGAGATCAAAAGCATGATATCATACATGTCAGTGTAATAGTTAAGACTATAGAGATCTACCCCGACTATTGTCACTGTTATTCCTGAAGTGCCCTCCCTGTTCAGTAGTGGGTATGTAGGGTAACATCCCCAGTATTCGGTCACTTAAGCTTTTTTGCAATATTTTTCAAACTAAAATAATACATACATACATCATATCTACAGCAATGTATGTGAAATATATCAAATTTCTTTAATCTCAACTTTCGTTTTGTTAAATATCTCACAGAATTGCACAAAATCCCGAAATATTTCACCTTGAAAATTCCCCAGTATATGGTCACCAGCACCAGTATTCGGTCACACGATGTGCGCGTTCAAAGTCAATGCATGTTCAAAGCAGGTGAAAAATGCGCGCGCGCGCTACCTTGTTGGCGCAAAATTGCATCAGGGACTTTGCGGCGACCGTTGGTGACCGAATACCAGGGCCTCGGCACTTGCATTCAACCCTTATACATTGGGACAATGTATCGGCACGTACGGAAATTTTGTTTTTCTTTTGCGTTTTTGAGGATACCATTACACTCCAAGAGAACGGCGTATTTCTCGATTTTTAGCGCTTTTTCAGCGACCCGTACTCTTAAAACTGGGCCTTACCTGCGCGCGCTTTTGGAAAGTATAGCGCCGATTCTGCACTTTTGACGGTAAAATTTGGGATTTTGGATGGATTTTTGGAGGGGGCTAAGGGAGTTTCCCGTTGTGAATGAGTGTGCAAGTATGTGAATTGATGTGATTTGCATGTGTTGTGACAGTTGAACTTACTGGCTGGTGACTAGTGATAAGTGACCGAATACCGGGGGCTGACCGAATACTGGTGCCCTTACCCTACAGTGTACAGTAGGCTACTATGATCAAAAAGTGCTGTGCTAGCTAGCAGTAAAATTTATTTATTGTCAATTGAGTCACACCAGCTTGCAGCTTACATTATTATTAATATAATAATAAATCTATATCAAGCTGCATGCAATTCACTCTCGAATGACAGATAATCCGAGATTCCAAGTTATGCTTTGGTATATACTACTGTAATGTAAATGCCATGCCATGGATGGGCCGGGCAACAATGGCTTCAATTGTGTCTTGTGTATTCATATCAGTTCGGGAAACCCACTCACAAGGGGGGCCCCTCCTTATAAGTAACCCGTCCCCCTTATAAGTAACCCCGTCCCCCTTATTATAAGTACATGTAACCCCCGGGGCACCCCTTATAAGGAGTCTCCACGCTTTTTTGCAATGCAACGCGAAAATGAAAGGACTGCGGCAATTCGCTTGATTATGTCCATAAAGCTTCACAAGTTTCCTAGTTACTCACGAAATTTGAGCAAAATCGGTTCGAGGCATTGTATCTAAAATAATGGATTTAAATGCGATGTCAAACGACTCATGCTAATGCTGAAATGCGAGCGATTACTGGCGTGAGTGTCGCCAGGCGCGGCAATGCTTGAGTGCAGAAGTGGCGACCGAGTACGGAGACTTTCGTTCATTCAGGTGGCTTGTCTCCGTACTCAGTCGCCACGTCTGCACTCAAGCATTGCCGCGCCGCCGCGCCTGGCGACACTCACGCCAGTAATCGCTCGCATTTCAGCATTCGCATGGGTCGTTTGACATCGCATTTAAATCCATGATTTTAGATATGATGCCTTGAACCGATTTTGCTCAAATTTCGTGAGTAACTAGGAAACTTGTGAAGCTTTATGGACATAATCAAGCGAATTGCCGCAGTCCTTTCTTTTTTGCGTTGCATTGCAAAAAAGCGTGGAGACTCCTTATAAGGGGTGCCCCGGGGGTTACTTATAAGGGGGACGGGGTTACTTATAAGGGGGATGAGTTACTTATAAGGAGGGGCCCCCCTTGTGAGTGGGTTTCCCGAACTGATCGTAGGCCTAATGGATGTATCTATTCTAATGTTAATGTAAATATTTTAAAACATAGGCCTCAATCATGTAGCAGCATGTCACAATGCATGTGGTCCATCGTCCATAAACTGATAAAATGATTAGAAGACAGTCTGTATGATCTCCTAATCCTATCCTCTGTCTGACTCAAGTCTCAGAATAGAACTCTAACGTTAGTGAGATAGACAGATCTAAGTTAACTATCTACTACGTTAGACTCTAATAAATTTACATTTTAAATAAATTAGAACTAACTGTTAGCTAGCAGTCATTCACTCTTACCTTACCAAATGCTTACCACGCTTACCTGGTAATACAGTGGTATGGTAGTGGTACTGCTATGCTTTAGGCCTACCTGTAGAACCTAACGTTAGGCCTACATGTAATAAGTTACAAATTCTAATAGGCCTATTCCTAGCTTAAACCGTTGGCGTTAACGTTAGACATCCATTAAAATTAACTGTTTTTCTTCAGCATCAACAATTCTAATATGTGGGACTATTGTATTCTACGTAAAGACTGCGAACGTCAGTCCGGTACACACTGACATTTTGGTCTTCCAACGGAAAGACGGAAGACGAGAAAGCTATTTTCATACCTTTATTCACCTGTTTAAATGATTGACTGGATCAAAAAGTCGCATATCACTGTGTCTTCACCCCGTCAAGTTGACATTCAGCAAAGCAGGAGTCCTCACAATTGCCAAGATACGGACGCCATCGGGTTTACAAACCAAAGAATGTTTATTATAGCGCCCTCTGCGACAAGCAGGACACGATACACTTCTCTGACATTTTTCGTTTGTTTGTTTGTTTGTTTGACAGTATGTCAAATGTTTTTGCCCTTTATTCATAATACCTTGTATAGATGTGGCTCGACAATACTAAACGGTCCACAGGTTTTCCCTTTTCTTTCCTCCATCTTGTCTGTCTTTAAAGGACAAGTTCACCTTCATAGACATGTGGGTTGAGTGAATGCAGCAATATTAGTAGAACACATAGAAAAATCAGACAATCCGTTCAAAAGTTATGAATTTTTGAAGTTTCTGCTCAGTCACGGCTGGATGAAAAGACTACTATAGCTTGCGATGTCACATGTGTACAACGCTATAAAGAAAGAATAAAGAAAATTCAACATAATTATTTCCCTTTTTCTCGCATAACAAAAGAACACTCGACTTCTCTCTTTCAGAAGGCAGGGGGAATAATATATTACCCTTAACATATGTCAGGAACAAGTCGAAGAAATTTGCACTTTATTCAAAAAGTAAAGTTTTGTGAAATTCTCTTTTTATTTTCCTTATATCGTTGTACGCATGTGACATCATACACTGTAGTAGTCTTCTTATCCAGCAGTGACTGCGCAGATATTTTTAAAATTCATAACTTTTGAACGGATTGTCCGATTTTCCTCAAACTTTCACTGATGTGTTCTACTAATATTGCTGCATTCTCTCAATCCTTATGTATATGAAGGCGGACTTGTCCTTTAACTTTGCCCCCGTGCATCTCCACCTTTATATCTGCTAAACTTGTGAAAACAAAATGACAGAGCTAGTCCTTTTTGTGTAAAAAAAAAAGATACTCAGTTAAATTATTGCTATACATATATTTGTTCCATATCGATTGATTTTAAAACTATTTGACAAAATATGTTTTACTGATCAATCAACGTTCAGCGATGATACTACTGAATAAATAATTTAAAACCTGAAAACAATACATGACATTGTTAAAAACACTGGTTCTCATATTTCTAGCATACTATTGTAGTGAATTTTGTAATTCACTGTTATTACATCAGTATAATGAGAAAAAGTAAACAATAAATTAGATGGATAATTTCAAGTAAAACAATAAATGTCTGGGCAAGCTGTAGAAATGAACTGTTGTGCTTTTGCAAATATACATGTATAACATTCATATCTTTACATTTATAAAAATCATATATATATATATATATATATATATATATATATATATAAATTGTATATACATACTCTAAAAGTGGATATTTTTGCATGACTAATTTTTCGCCATTGACCGGGTCAAGTTTCGCATGTTTTTATTTCCCCGGAATCAAGACATCAACTACTTGAACATATGGCACGCAAAAATATTCGCGTGCTTTTATTTTCGCGCTAGCTTCTGGTTGCGCGAAAATTTCCACTTTTACAGTGTCTAATTATATATTTATATATATATATATATATATATATATATATATATATATATATATATATATAAAATATATAATTAGACACTGTAAAAGTGGAAATTTTCATAATTGTCATAAAGTACAAAATAATACCTTTTAAATGATATATATATATATATATATATATATATATATATATGTATATATGAAGAGTTTGTTTGCAAAAACCGATAAGTCCATTTTTGAAGATTTTGAAGTACGGTCTCTGTCATAAAGTACAAAATAATACCTTTTAAATGATATATTGGTCACTACATATAAAGGTACATATTTGAAGTTATGGTCAAAAGAAGCAAAAATTTTCTTATTATTCTCTGTATTTTTCTTGACCTTTAATCGCAAATATCTCCACTTGACAAATATGGACTTATCGGTTTTTGCAAACAAACTCTTCATATATATACACACTGGCATACAGACACCAACAGACTATTTCATGGCAACTGCTAACCGCACCAGCAACCCCAACACGTTCGTGTAACTGGCTACAGCGCCCCACACCAGGGTTAGGCAACTGCGATGTGCTGAGATTTCAAGTGATAGAGAGGGGATATCATACTTGAGTGCATATGAAATCAATTTTATAATGTATTTATTTCACTACATTCACCTGTTTGAATATTACTGGTTCAATTCTATAAGTTTCTCCGTATGGAATAAAATTATATTCATTTTGTAAGGGTGATTGTTCTAAATCTCACATAAGCCTCACAGATAAAAGATACAATGATGATCAGAAGTCCATTTTCTGGGTTAGGCTCTGTTTATTTAGCAAAAACTCAAGGAATATGAGATATAAACACTATGACATCTCATATACATCTGAGTGACAAGGTTAGTACTGCAAAGACTTGAAGACAGTGGATGATTTCCGCTCTGATAAACACAGTTTTTTTTTTTCATAGAATGATGTTGTCTATTGGAACATACTAAATAAGTAAACTGTGCAAAGCATGACCAAAGTGACATATCTGGCTTTATAAACAAGAGATGTAGACACACATGAAGATAATTGTACACTTTTTTTTCTGGGGATTATTGCATTGATGTGGCAGTGGTGGTGGTGATGACACAGACAATGCTGGCTTTCACCATGGTGATGTGGATGTTCATATGCAGTGCTGACAATGATAATCATAGCAGTGATGATGATAGTGATATTGATGATGATAGCAATGAAGATGATGAGAATGGTGGTGGTGATGATGATGATGGTGGTGCCAACAATAACGGTGATGATGATGACAATGATGATGATGGTGATGATGATGATGATAATGATGATAATGATGATGGTGATGATAGGGAGTCAGGGGAGCTAGAGGAGGAATAATTGATAATATACATTCAGAAATAAAAACAAATGAAGTGATCCTGCACAACCTCATTTCAACCTCAGGACTTCAGCTCAATGGATGGATTAAACAAATGTTTAAGAATGATAAAACAAGGGATATGACAGAAATGACTTCCCAAATGTCATCTAGAATGTCTTTTGTCATTTTGATAATACAAGTGCAGTTCATAACAGGATGGTTGAGTAAACAATTAAACATTTCATAAAATGGGGGGGGGGGGGAACATATGTCTGAAATTTTTCTAATGCTTTTGCATCATTTCTCTCTTTCTATTCCAATCAATCTTGTGGAAAAGAATGTTACCATAAATATCATTTTCTGACTTTAATTTATGCTTCAAGCTTCTATCATCCTGTTTCAGTTGGTTTGACACAACAAACATGCTAAGGGCACTTAAGAACTAAATGGTACTACATGGTACTTTTCTCAAATGCCAAAGACATCATATGAAATTGAATCATTTGATACACATCTTCTGATCCACAAAACAGTACAAAACATAAGTTAAAAAGTAATTAGTATTGCACTTTCTATTTTATGACACTTTAATCTTTTGAGTATGACACTAATGGGATGTTAAGTGATGGCATACTGGTTCCGTAATTTCAGTTAGTATCAACAGCCTAGAGTCTTAATGAGTGCAGAATATCTTTCACGCAGTTGATGGGCTGCCATCTTGGGTTGTCTCTGTCGGCTGAAGAGTCCCTTCTTGTTTCCAACACAACGCTTTGGACCTAGAAAATGTGAGGAGAGGGTTGAGTGGGAAGGGAATGAGAATATAATTATACTTCACTTAGTGTGATTTTACTTGACTTCATATCAAACAAACTTACGATGGAAGTTATGGCCTCTACCAACTCCCCACCAAAAAGTTTTCGATATCATTAAAACAACTCTTTGGGGCATATTGCTTTGCACTCTAAATGCAGGTTAGTTGAGCATGAAAGCCAGCTCCTGGAGTGTGTAACTCCACTCTGATTTACTACAATCTAATACTGCATGTTTACCAGATAAACATTATATCAAGAGGCATTAGACAGTCATATGTTATAGCCTTTAAGACGGAGGCTGTTAGCACGCATACTTTAAGTTGACAAAGCTGGCAAGGTCAGCACATTTCAATTGTGTAATGTGGAAGATGGATTACAGCAATACACAGTAGGAATACAGGTGTTTTGCATGCCACCAGAACCACACAAACAAACAAATGGAGGAGTGCAGGGGGTTTGGAACTTAATACACACAGAAAAGGGTAGTCAAACTCAGCCAACCACCAAACAGTTAAATGTCAGCTGTTAGTACACTTGTATGTGTTATCATGGCAAATGGTCATTTTGTTAAAAAGAAGTTATGCAGTGCAAGTAATGAAATATACAAAAATATAAAACAGAGGAGAAAACCATAGAGTCAATGTACTTCTCAATTTCATTTTCTTTAACTGTACCAATCCCTGTTCCTCTACTTTCCCTTCTTATTGATTACTTATGGTGAAATTCTTTACTTTCACATACACTGCGCATATATGTTATTGATTATGTTGCGATGGAGCAAAATTAAGAATGAAATGAACTGAACTTTTGATTTACTTTATGGTTCATTGTCTGCATTCCTTCCAGTCCTCCTTCTAGGGCTGACATTAATACCATGACTTCAAGAAGTGAAAGCATTTGTAATCATACATGAATCATACCTCCTACTAGCAGCCCAAGGATTTGATAAGTTGAAGGTATCTATCCCTGAGTCTGTGGGCTTCTCCTTTAGGTTGGCGCTGACGGGTCAACAGACCTTTCTTATTTCCTACAACTCGAGTTGGGCCTGTGTGGCGGGAATGATACAAAACTTCAGTTGCAATTGGGCTGTAGAGATTTTTTTGCTGTAAGGAATTACCAATGAATTCCTCTACAAATTTACAGATCAATGATATTGTTAGCATGTAATGAATGAAACTGCTAGGGAAACTTTGCATTTTAAAGAATCAACCAAATTAGGTCATCATTCTTCAAAAATTCAAGTTTGCAGATTAGTTAGTATATTGATGTTGAATTAGTAAATCATGCATGAAAGGTCACCAAGAATCGCTACCATAATACCTCAAGTGTCACCAAAATGCTGCAAGAATGTCACTCGTGCTCTGACTACACGGGATTGGCATTTTGTTTGTGCGAGCGGCACACCTGTGCCGAGCAGGCTGGAATGACTTGCACCGGGGAAGCAGTAGGTGAGAGGTAAAATGCTATGGGATTGAATTAAATGTTATTGGGTTGCTAAGATATGGGGGAACCTGGCCTGGGGATTGGACGAGTTTTGGGTGTGGTAAGCTGACCGAGGTGTTGTGGAATGTCCAAACACTAAATCTGGGCAGTCTACAGTATATATCACTTGAGAGGAGTGGTGGAGCTAGTAGCGCTCTTCCGTGTGGACGGGGCAGAGCTGTGCAAGAGAAAGAGAGAGAGAGACCAGGAGAGGGGCCGAGGACTTCCCATTGGCAAGCAATTCAGGCTGGCAGGCTAGACTCTTCAGAAGGCTTCCCACTGTGCACCCCCGGACCAGCACGAGAGAGCTTCAATATATCCGTGAGTGTTGACACAGTTTATAATTTTATTAATGTTTGTGGTTTAGAGCAAGCACTCTGGTGCAAAGTGCATCCAGTTAGTGGTAATGGTTAGGAATTGAGTACCTGGTATACAGGTCAAATGTACTGAACAGTGAGGGATGAATAACAGAGTGTTATAAAATTGCTCTGAATTTAATTCGTCAGTGAGCATTTTTTCTTTAATTGGATATAAATTGGTTTGTGAGTAATGGAGTGCACCATCAGTGATATACTGTTAATGATTAGAGTTTATGATATGGTTAAGAAAGTACCAATATGTTATAGGAAGTGCCCAGAGGGATATTATTATTTGTATACAAGATGCATGGTGCAAAGAGACACACTATAAAGTATATCATTTTGTACGGGAGGATAATAATGAAGTACTCAGTATGTTGGTAAGACACTCGTATTGGATTTTGTAGTATTGACTTTTGTAATTTTTCCTAAACTGAGGCGTTTGTTTATGTGCACATGAATGGTAAAATAATCATGTGTTTGTGTCCGTAAGTGGATGAAGATGCAAGGAGTAAGGGGATATAATTGTTATATGTACACGGCTGTCTTACGGCAATGGTGTAAAGTGAGCATTATGAAATGACCGCCGTTATCCAGAACCTCTGTGATTAGTATTAATGACCCGGCATGTATAAATCTTATGATACTGGGTTAGATTTTATGATGGAATTAATTGTATTCGTACAGCCGCATTGGAGACGCTCCTTCCGGACGCATCTGTCGTGAAATGTGACGCCACCAGACCGGCAGCTCCGTGTCTCCACTGGCATACGACCGCCGAACGCCACATCACTGTCCCGGAGGTCACTGATCCCGCTTCCCATAAGGTCAGCGTGATGCACTCCGGTAGACATTGTGGTTGCTAGTGCCCTCACAGGGGGACTCCGCAGAGTACTGTATCTCGCCGGACGAACCTCGTCCGTGACGACCTTGCCGAACATGCACGCACCCGTTGTCGGGCCCTACCTCATCGGTGCTACAGGAACGTTCTGCGCACGGTTTGAAGTACCTTATTAATTAGCTGCCTCTGGCCAGGGTAAACTGTATAGCTTTTATGACGTGTGCGGGTCTCTGTAATGTAATAAGTTATCCGGTATTTGGAAATATTTCTTTTGTTCTTTTTGTTTGTGTCCCTTGCTTTGTTTCTTGTCTTGACAAGACAAATTAAACTGATTTAGTTGAAAAGTATTCAAGGAGTCACCGTGCACTGTGTTGTGGTTCATGGTAGTCTTCCGTGGGTAATGCCCTTGTGACAAAGAACTTGATTGGACCACTCTGGAACAGTGTAGAGAAAATGACAGGCTAATCATGATGTACAAAATACACAATAATCTTACTCATCTTTCGGCACAGGACTATAGTATCAAACAGGCTACTCAGCTGACGAGAGCCACGCAACTACATTCCCATCAGATACCATACTCGAGAACTGAATCACATCGCATTCATTCTTTCCAAGAATGGTAAGGAGCCGGAATTCCCTCTCATTGGAAATTGCTGCAGCGCCATCTGTGGGAGCATTCCGTAACCAACTAACGGTTGAACACAGTGGCTAGTCTTGTTCTTCATATTTGTTATGTGCTTGTAAATATCTGTAAATAAATTGTATTATAATGTAAATAACACAGTCTGCAAGAATCTTCAGATTATTGAAGGAGAGGCAGAAGAACAATGCAAAAAACATGATATAATCACAGAAAAGAGTTTTTTTTTTTTTTTGCACTGCAAATGAAGGTAAATTAGTGATGTTTAAGTGAATTGTGGTAAATTGACAGCTAGGTGATCAAGCAATCAAAATAATAAAATATAGGTTGAAAAAGTACACACTAGGCATGCAAATATTATATAGTGTAATGTAAATTTTTTGTCACAATCATGGTTTGATGCTAAGCAGGAAAATTAAGCTATGCAGAAGATTAGATGTTAAAGATTCAGATTTTGATGTTTTACTAAGTGAATTGCTTTTGGCAAGCAAAAATCACAAAAAAATTATTAAGGTATAAAAGGAGAAAGTATGGTAAAGATAGACAATCCTGAAGCATATTGGGATCTTTTAAATAGTAAGGTTCACCAGACTAAAAGTGTAATCAATGTTTCTCTGGGTGAGCTTGTACAACATTTTACGTCTCTAGGAAATGTGAATGAATCTGAGGATCATCCAGTGGAAAGGATGTCTTTAAGTGATGTCAATGTGTCATTACAAGATGATTGTTTGAATGCACCCATTACACTAGAAGAGGTTGAATCAATGATTAATAAATTGACAAATGCCAAAGCTTGTGGTAATGATTTGATAAGATATGAATTTTTGAAAAATAGCCCTTTGGAAATGCGTATGGTAATTGTTGATCTTTTGTTGTTGATCTTCTTGAGTGGTGTATAGGAGTGATTATTCCTTTTTTTTTAAATAAAGGTGAAAATACTAATCCGGATAATTACAGAGGAATTACTTTGTTGAGTTGTATTGGTAAACTGTTCACATCAGTTTTGAATAATAGGCTTTTTAACTTTCTTGATGAGAATTACATGTTAGGTGAAGAACAAATTGGGTTTCGTTCAACTTATGCGACTATTGATCATGTATTTGTTTTGAAGTGTGTTATCAATTTTTATTTACAGAAAAGAAAATGTTTAAATTGTGCTTTTATTGATTACAAAACAAAATTTAATTCAATTGAAAGGAAGTTTTTGTGGTTTAAATTGTTACAAGTAGGTGTGAATGGTAACATTTTAAATGTTGTTAAAAATTTGTATAAAAGTGCCAAGTCTCGCATTTCGGCCAATGGTGTGATGTCTGACTTTTCACTTGTACTGTAGGTGTTAGACAAGGTGAAAATCTCTCACCTCTGTTGTTTGTCATTTACCTTAATGATTTTGAAGAACATATTGCATAATTCTATCCCGGCTTGAAATTGTTAACTGGAAAATTATGTAGTATTTTACAGGGTGAGGAGATGGAGTTTTTTTCAAGGTTGGTTTGCTTGTTGTATGCCGATGACACTATAATTCTGGCAGAAAGCCCTGATGAATTGCAAGTTGCTCTAAATGCAGTACAAGAATATTGTAATAAATGGCACCTACTAGTCAATGCAAGTAAAACTAAGATAATGATTTTTACTAGAGGTAAAATCAGGAACATCGCAAATTTTACATATGGTCAGGAAAGAGTAGAAGTGGTCTACAACTTTGTTTATCTTGGCATACAATTCAATTATAATGGTTCTTTCAAAAATGCAATCTCGAGGCAAGTAGTGCAGGCCACAGAAAGCTCTTTATCAGTATGATGACTAAAGCGAAGCAAATGCAGCTGTCAGTTGATATTCAATGTCACTTATTTGACCATTTGATATTGCCTATCTTATTGTATGTTAGTGAAGTCTGGGGATATGAAGACATAAAGCAAATTGAAGTTTTCATAGGAAATTCCTTAGAACTTTGCGGGAGTAGGTGATTAATACCCCTACTCCCGCAACCCAGATTCCTATGAAAAAGAATTGAACCAGGGTTGATAGTGTGTGTGTGTGTGTGTGAGTGTGTGTGTGTGTGTGTGTGTGTGTGTGTGTGTGTGTGTGTAGTACCTTGTGAGTACCTTGTGAGTTTGACTGCTTCACAATTGTGGAAGAAGTTCACTCTGCAAGATTTTCAACGCCTTGTCGGGTACAAACACAACTTTTGTCTTCCATAACTACACCTGTAGATAGTTATACATACCAAATTTGAAATAAATTGCTTAATCCTATTGGGGGGGGGGGGGGGTGGCAAAATGGCCCCCCTCGACGTTTCACGTGATTATTCCCCAACATGTGATGCTCTCGCCGCGACATTTTATGACTTTTTTCTTTCAAGTATCTCGCAACTTTTGAGACCAAATTTGTTGCTCCCGGGCATACCGTTTTGAAGCCACGCCCCTTTGAAAAAAATTTGTCGACTAAAAAATTGCTCAAAAACATGATTTTGTGTACAAATCCAAGGTAAATTGTGTTTTTGCAATTAATTCATATAAAAATAAATATCTTTACTTTCAATTGCTGATAATGATTTATATTGGCCTGATTATGCTTTAAAAAGTTTCTGCGACAAATCTTGACGAAAAAAACAACAAAAACAAAGACTTAAAAACAAAGAAATACATAAGAAATTCAATAAACAATAAAATACATAAGAAATGATTATGAAGCCGACTTTTTGCTTCAATACTATTGTTGAGGATATTGAAAAGAATATGTTCACCAAAAATTAGAAGTCTTGGAGCTTTATTTTTTGATTTATAGGGCAAGTCTTTTTTTGCATAAATTAGCATAAATTCATTAATACAAAATACATAAATTAAAATTTGAAAAATGTAACTACACAGTCTTGTAGATTATATTAGCCTGTACCTTAGTGCAAATTCTCGCGAGGTTCGTGCAATCCACAATCAAAATCTGAAGGGGGGCCTTTTTCAAGTCCCTCAAAAAACCCGGTGGGATTAGAGTTAAACACTGTGGAAGTTGTTCGCTTCACAAGGTTTGGGGAAAATTGTGGTTACCATGGCAATGCTTTCTATGACAAACACACATAAAAACTAGACTCGGAATTTGTCAACACTGACAAATTAGGTGATCCGATCTTTTCTGAAATCAACGATTTGAGTCCTGATCCAAATATTCATGACCATACAGGTTTCATCTGTGTTGACAGGACATTGGCCGTGTGATGTTTGGATTCTCATTTAGAAAAGGGAGTTAGACCTGCCCTCTTTGGTACCGAATTCCGTATACACTAACGGAAATACAGAATGCAGTATATTTGACCTTTGACCTCACTTTGCACACCCAAGATGGCGTCTGAGCATAAAGTGATTATTTTATGAAATGATTCTTGTAACATGGTCTTTACGTGTGCAAAATATGGGAAAGATAGGACATGTATTCACCAAGATACAAGATGATACATTTATGACCTTTGACCCTAATTCAAATACCCAAGATGGTGTCCGATCAAGTAGTTGTTACTTTATGAAATAATGAACGTGATATGAACTAAATATATACTAAATATGGGGGTGATAGGGTATGTTTTTCTTGAGTTATTGCAAAGGAAGTTGCAGAAAGAAAGAAATATCTCAATACATCGGAGATAAGCTTATTTCAACCACGTTTTTTGACATGATTCTGTCTTCGTATGAAAAACAAAGGGCACACTAGCTATATAGCGCAAAGTCTCAGCTACAACATGTTAAAATCTGGGAGGAATTCACCGAAGGGTAAGTGAGCTAGTGCTCGATAAACACAATCATGTCAATTTTCACATCTAGAAAAATTCCCTCCCATAGAGATAACACGTCATAACAAAGATAACGAAAGAAGTACATATGACCTTTGACCCCAATTTGCACAGACAAGATGACATCTGAGCAAAAAGTGGTTATTTTGTGAACTGATCCTTGTAACATGGTCTTTGCGTGTGCAAAATATGGGAAAGATAGGACAGGTATTCACCAAGATACAGGATGAAACATTTATGACCTTTGACCCTTATTTACATACCCAAGATGGTGTCTGATCAAGTAGTTGTTATTTTAAAATATGGGATTGATAGCCATTGTTGTTGTTCATATATTGCACAGAAAGTAGTAGAAAGAAAGAAAAATAAAGAAAAATAATGTTATTTTATAGAAATTTGAAGGAGAAGCATAAACAAATCAGAGAAAGATAATGTTAGGAAGGGAGATTAAGACTAACTAAAGAAAAAGAAGAAAAAAAAGTGTTTGAAAAACTAAAAAAAAATATTGGCAGGGGTGAGCCTCGAACCAGGGACCTTAGGATTACGAGTCGGATGCGCTATGCAATGACCTATTTCATGCTCCATAGGCCATGTGTATTAAGCAAAATGACCCTGCATCGAAGCGGGTGCCATTTTCAACCACGTTTTTCGACGTGATGCCGACGTCGTATGAAAAAATGGAGACCACACTTACGATAGCCCAAAAACATACTAAAATCTGGGAGAAATTCACCGAAGCATAAGTGAGCTAGTGCTCGATAAAGATAGTCATGTCAGTTTTCATTTCCATAAAAACTGCACTCCCATAGAGATAACACGTAAACTGGTCAAATTTGACAATGTTACTTTCAATCCCTTTCTACGAGGTGATGCCGTCATCCAATCAAAATGTTGTTATCTTATGACTGAAAGACCATTTAATAAGCTACAACATATCGAAATTTGGACGAAAATCAACAAAAGAATAAGTAAGATACGCTTGAGTGAACTTGAAATTTGATGACGTCATTTTGAAAATTTACTTTTTTTACTTTATTAAGAAATTTGATATCTTTTCATTTTTCCAGCCTCGCCAACCCATGAAATAACATGTACAACTCATTAGCTTTCAGAATATGTAAAGGAAATGGGGGGTCACCGTCCATCCTGACGAGTAAAATCGCATTTAAAATTGGTGGTTTTTTTGGCATTGTTGCACTGTATATCGCCATTGACGCGCGCGGAATTTCAACTTTGACGGGCCCGTATGACGTCATATTGAGTCGGATCGACTTGAAACTTGGTAAAAATATTCCTTGACATTTCAGGCATCCGATAAGTGTGAAAAAATTGGAAATTTCTATTGCATATGAGCTGTGCGTGCGTATATGTGCGCACGCATACGCATCCGTCCAATTTTTTCAATTTTTCAAATAATGCTCCAAATGGTCTGAAACGTGTGCAAAAAAATTTGAGCTCGATTTGAGCATATAAATATTTCAACGTGCGCGTACGCGCACTTTTAAAAAAAAAAATGTGAATTTTGAGAGCATGAGTAGAATGCGCATAATTTAAAGTACATGTGACGTAAATTTCATTGAAAAATTCCATTCCATTAATGTGATATGATTGAGAATGTGTTTTCATATAATGACGTCATAGTGACGTCACGGTCGACTGATCACAATGATACATTAGATTTGTTGTCTTTGGGACATGATACATACATGGTATGAGTTTGAAATTGATAGGCAGAGGAATTTCTGAGTTTACGTCTGCACAACTTTTGAGGAGAAAGAAGAAAAAAAAGAAGACGAAAAACAAAGAATCAGTACAGATACAGAAGGTGATCCGAGAGGATACTCGGATCACCTAAAAAATATGTCTTGCACATTTACACCTCAATATCATCATGTACACCAAATTTGAGTTCAATCACTTCAAAATTGTACAAGTAGTTCACTCCACAAGTTTTTCAAGAAAATACACTGTTACCATGGCAACACCTTGTCTGGTACAAACACAGAGTGCGTCTTGCATACTGAGTAACTACATCTGTAGATCATTATACATACCAAATTTGAAATAAATCGCTTAAATACTGTGGAAGTAGTTAGGGTTAGGGTAAGGGATTGACACTGAGTGGTAATGCGGCACATACTTACAAAGAACCAAGTAAATCAGACTTTTAAGCATACTTGTCGAAGAGTGAGGCTTAATGAAACTACTACAGTATTTTGTTCCTTTTTTAGTGTCATCACTGAGAAATAAATAGGTCAGGTAGGCAACTTCATAATTTGATGTAATGAGGGCAAATGAGGTGTTTGGCATCAGACTTCATTCTAAAATCATCCAAGTAGGGGACGTGTAGAAATATTGATAAAAGATGTCTTCGAGAAATTCACATTTCGTTCTCATCATTCCTCTTTCAGTTAGAGAAAGTAACACAAGGCACTGGATTCTTACTCTGCTGGGTGTTAAAGTCTGCAAAGTTCCAGACCAATTCTCCGATCAAGAAATCCTGACGAAGCTTGTCGAAGACTGCTTGGTAGCCTGCCATCATATCCACTTGGTATTCCTCAGTGAACATGACTGCTGGAGACTTGGGTCAAAGGTTAAAAAAGAATCAACAGAATGAACTATTAGCTCTGTCATTTATGGTGACACCACATTTACCCCGGTCCTATTTTCTCCAGGGACTTAGGGCTGTAGGGTTAGGGTTGTGATAGGGTTTTAGGTTTACTTTGATGTGAGGATTAGGATTAGGGTTAGGGTTATGTTTGTGGGCAAAATGTACGTTTTGGCTTCGCATGCTTATATTTCGTGGGAGATATTGTGGGAGGAGCAAATGTCACGAAACCGTTGTTTAGTAAAGATGTGACAGGGCTGTACCAGGATGGTGCACAACAACAAAATGAACACAAAGCGAACATGCCGATCGCGTTGAGTTTTGATACTTGACATCATTTTTGTCACCTCAAACTCATTAAAGACAATCTTCATTCATTAGACTTCATGTCTATGTTATCTATATTGACATACACGATTTACAACTTACCGAAAACAAAGATTATATGCAGCATGTGCGAACAGTACATCAGAAGTTCACTGACGGCCATTTTGAATAATCGGGAGTTCACTTGATCGGAGCTGCACTACAGTGCAGCTCCAATCATGAACTCCCGATGTACCATTCGCACACGCTGCATTTCATCTTTGTTTTCTGTAAGTTGTAAATTGTGTATGTCAATATTGATAACATAGACATGAAGTCTAATCAATGAGGATGACAAAAATGATGTCGAGTATCAAAACTCAACGCGATCAGCATGTTCACTTTGTGTTCCCTTTGTTGTTGAGCACCATCCTGGTACAGCCCTGTCGCGTTTTTACAGCGACTGGGCTGTGTATAGTTTAGCAAGGGGCTTACATTTTCATTATCCTCTCCAGCTTCTCCTAATTGTTTTTCTTCATGAAGATTTCATTTAGAATTCTGTAATCCTAGCTAGCATCAGTCCTACTTTGAGAATATCATTGAAGATACACTTGCGAGGAAAGCAAGTACAACTTAGGGAAAAATGAGGGAATTTAAAAAAAAAATAATGCAAATATATAATGATAAAGGACTAAAATGAGGTGGGGAGGGGTAAGAGAAGCTTTCTGTAGAGTTAATGCAAGTGGCTCCATTAAAAATACGCCTTTCTGATAGTTCCGGAATCAAACAAAATGTTGAAAAACTAGAAGAGTGTAAATCTTTATGTTTACCTGATGAAACCCACTGATAGTTCCTGCCCCGTACTCTGTCTGGATCACTGGCTTGTTGTAGTAAGAGTGCCACGAAGTCAAGTACTCATTGACCTGTAAGTATACTACTTCCAGGTGACCATAATGATTGTACCAGGAGAAGTAGCTGTTGAGGCACAGCACATCCACAAACTTGGCCTGGTAGTGGATGACAAGGGAAACACACAAAATGTTCACTGGAACAAAGGACTTCCAACTACAGGAGTACCATGTTTAATCAGTGCCATAAAAAGGCTGTTTAAGATATCATTTAGGTATTGATGTCTGTTACAATCATCAACAAAGAAGAGGTCAAAGCATAAACTTATTATAATGTAATTTTGCAGTGTTCTTATTAAGGGAATCCATGTATTTTCATTAGAAGTTGACACATCTCAGTGTCATATTATTCTGCCTTTTTTTTTTTAAATGGAGTTTTTCTCGTAACACACACAGAATCTTACAGAAAATATTGGACAAATGACTTTTGAGGCTGCTGATGTTACCAATTCTAATATGACTTGTTGTGACCACATTCAACTTTGGTACTAAATATTCCCCTTGAACCGAGTGACAACTTAGTCCAATAGAAGAAATAACATGTACATATTCATGATTTATGTGTTCATATGTTTATGCAAACTAATATGAAACCATTCATAAGCGCAACAAGTATTTTGTAAAGACCACACACAGGGAGAGATAATGTATGAATGCAACAGATTCACCTATAAACACCAGGCCTATACACACAACAACAACACAAAAAAACCTTTTCTCAAATGTAAATACTGTAAAACCAAAATCATTCAAGACATGAAACTTTCATGAACTGGCAACCATGAAAAAATTATGAGTATACTACATGCACTAGTAACACACTGCTGGTCGATATAAAACACACAACAAAACTGAATGTGCACTACTAGTAGCTGACTTCACAAAGGCTCAGCCTGACCTAAGTCAAGCTGTGTCAAAATGCATACATGCATTTTGTTAGCAAGAACTCGCACGTGCATTTTACTTTCACAAATCTTTGCTCCTCACAAAATTTGCAATAGTTTCATGGAAGTGAAAATTTCTGATTTTACAGTAGTCATTGTATCAAGTCCAGGCGATGTCAAGAAAAAAAAATTGACTTTTTATTGAAAAAGAAAATATAAAACCAGCAAAACTGTTGATTTTAGAATATGTGAATTTCAGTTTTTCTCTCAAATATAAACACGTCGAAATGAAATGACTCACAGCATGATCCTTGTCTGGTGTGTGATCATTGGCAACAAAGGTCACAGGTCGATGCGGGTCCAACTCACGGGTGAAAGCAATGACATTTCTTCAAGAGAAAGCCAGAAAAATGAGTTCTAAGATTCTACACATCTGTGGAAAGAACACTCAAGTGTTGATTTTAACTTACATCATTACTTTAACTTGCAGCCTTGCACATATATGCATTATTGTGACATTTAGTTATCATGTTGATTGTTAAAGTCAATATGCTGATGACTAAGAATGGTGCATTAGGCATAATTGACCCCCCTTCCCCTCCAGCCAGCCTCCTTAATCAATGGATCATTATGATTTCTATGCATAATTTTTGGTACAACCCTGCTTTGAGCAAGGGAAGGAATATAAGGAATTCATCACCATACTATCCCATTTACCCACATAGGCCTGAATTCACGAAGGTGGTACAAATGAAACCATGGTTTAAACCATGGACAAAAACCATGGAGCGCCAAGTGTTGCATGGAATATTTCGTTAGGAAATTGGTCATTTCGTTGACAAAATGACCACTTCGTTAACGAAATGTTCATTTAGTTACAAGATTTTGTCATTTTGTCACATAATAATCATTTCATAGACGAAATGACTGATTTCATAACGAAATATTCCATGTGACGCTTGGCGCTCCATAGTTTTTGTCCATGGTTTAAACTATGGTTTCATTTGTACCATCTTCGTGAATTCGGGTCATAGTGTCTGTAAATGATGGAAAATAAGTCTATAAATGATGGAAAATAACCACTGCCATTGCCATTGCTATGCACATATACACACTGTGAGTACTGTAAATAAGGAAAAATGGCAAAAGTAGTGTAGCAATTAATAACATGACTTAACACACACATACAATGTGAACAGTGTGAAATTGAAAGACCTTCCATGAAATTACTATAATAAAATATTCTATGTGAGTGAAGCGTTTAAAACACGGTTCAGTACAACCATTTTTCTTCTGATCAAGAGCACTCACTCAAAGTAAGGTCCAGATGGGGCGAGAGTGGTGAATGGCTCATTGGCCACTGACCACATGACCACAGATGGCCGATTCTTATCTCGCCTGACCAGTTCGGCCATGACTTGACGATGGTGCTCCAAAGTTTCATTCACAAAGTTGTCTTTCCTGGTAGAAGAGTGGTTTCAAAAAGATTGTTTTGAATATTTGTCAGAGCAAAATTCCTTGTGCAGTAGCAGAATGAGACAACAGAATTTGGACACCTCCTTCCCCTGCCAAGACAAATTCAATGTGATTTGCAATATTTGCAGGAGAAAATATGGCCCCTTATTTAAGAAGAAAATATATCATGCCAGAAAAACTGTTGACATAAGAAAATGTGGATTTCAGTTTTTCTCTAAAATATCACATGTTAAAGTGATGTGTTACATTATTTTACCAGCATACCTGAAATATGCTAGGGAACACTGAAATCTTGTACTACTTCCTCTTGGAGTTTGAGGTGCAGTACAAACACTCATTTTCAATTCAATTCCATTCAATTTTATTTATTCTACATGCTAAAAATATGTAAGAAACACAAGTACATGGACATAACATACTGGACATTATGTTTACATTAAAAACAACAGAATAATGCAAAAAGATATACTTAGCATGTGTTGGAATAAAAAAAAAGACCATAAACAACTTTTTGAGAGTACATGTATATCTATACCATCAGAAATCATATAAATGCAAAATTGCAAGTAAGAAAGGACAAATACACACAAAAGACAACAAAACAAAACAAAAAGGCAAATATCCCAAGAATTATTCAGCTGCACTTTGGATTAAGAACATTCTATATTTACATTTAAAAGATGAGAGTGAAGGACATTCTTTGATAGTAGCAGGTAACTCATTCCATCCCTTAGCTCCCATATATATATAATTCTAGTCTTTGAAAACTTATTTTGGTAAAAGGGTAAACATATGTTATTTTCACATTTTATATGTTAATGATTAAGTCATGAGACCATCCTTTTGCTTGTATAACATGATCAGGCAAATTTCCTTAACATTGTTGAGCTATTCTTTTTTCTTTTTCTCATTTTTTTTTGATAAAGCAAAATTTCTGACGAAACTGTCAAAACTTACAAGTGCATTCCAACAGCTGGGCTTTCGTCAATGACCACAATGCCGTGTCTGTCACACAAGTCCATAATTTCCTCCGAGTACGGATAGTGGCTTGTCCGGAAGCCATTGACCCCAAGCCATTTCAATAGATTGATGTCCTTAATGATGAGGGGGTAATCCACACCCTTGCCACGGATCTGTTTTATGTGAAGAACAACCACAGAAAAAACCATACATATAAATGATAACAGATGTTATGTGACTATTGGGTGTGTGTTTTTTTTTTTCAGGGAACTTGTAAGACTGCATTTTAGTTTCTGCGAACTATTACTCTTTTTTTTTTCATGAGGCTAACTTTCATAAACATTGCAGTTTAGAAGAAAGACAGTATCCTTTTACAAACCATGATTTGCAAAATATTATCTAGATATCTCATGAGACAGAATAGAATGAAATATTAGTAATGGTATCTATCTAACTGTATACTAATTCACTTAAAATTCTGTTACACCACTATATATGACAAAAACTAGATATATCGCTACGGCGACTGATATGCCTCCGCCATAATGCATGGTTCTCCTAATAGGTGTATAGTACAATGTCTTGACAATGTGTGATGACAGTTTCACACAATTGGCAAAATATTAAAATGACAGGTTTGACACAAATGTGCTGAATGTTCACTTTCCTAGAACTAGGTTCAATTGGATGAATGATTAAAATGTCAGAGTGCAGGTATTTGGGGAACTGATGATTTTTACTTGACTTTTGACCCTTTTATAAGTTTATGCATTGAGTAATTTTCAAGGTATTGAGAAAAAGTATAATTTCAGTATCAAATGGGAAAATAGCATTATCTAAACCTTTCGTTTGACCTTTGACCTCACAGTTCCACAGAGAATCACTGTTAGGTAGAACATGCATAAATGGAAGATTAAACGAGAACTTACCGTTTGAAGTTTAATATTAATTTTATGAGTAATTGGAGGGTGAGATTACGTCATATATGAGATCCCGCTAGTGCGCGCGCCACTCAATATTAGAAGCAAGAATGTGACCACTGATGTAGGAAGATAACGAGAGATTAAGTTACCGTTTGAAATTTGGGGGAGGGTGAGGTGGGACGAATCTCACCCTCCAATTACTCATAAAATTAATATTAAACTTCAAACGGTAAGTTCTCGTTTAATCTTCCATTTTATATCGTAATTTCGTGAGAGATTACGTCATATATGAGATTTCAAAGCCAGTGGTTACATTCTCGAGGCAACCCCCCCGAAAAGGGGTAGGAAGCATACCTTACAAGAGGTTCCATTGCAAATCTCATTCAGGTTGAATGCTACAGAGATATTGTGTCTCCAAGAGTTCACAAGTTCAGGCAGTTCAAGACATGTCTGCCCAAATCTTAGGGCTTCACAGTCTATTTTTTGATAATTGTTTCTACAAAGGTTTTCTCAGCAGGACAGGGCTTGTTGTAGTACTTGCGAAAGGTTCTTTCGTTGGCCCAACCGGCTTGCGCAAGTATTTTAGATACTGGGAAATTTCCCTTATTGGCTGCGGAGGTAGACGCTGCCCGAGTAGAGTGCGCCTTGTAGATCTCTGTATCAATACCCGCAGCCTCCAAAACCTCCTTAATCCAGCGAGCGATTGTTTGAGATGATACCCTGTGATACGGTTTCTTGTAGCTAACAAAAAGGTACCGTTCACTAGCTCTGATTCTGCGGGTCCTGCTGATGTATTCCTGCAAAGTACCTGACTACACAAAGTCTCCTGTCTGGCGGGTATGCCTGGAGCTTGACACTGTGTGAGTAATTTCCAGGCTTGCTCTGTTTTAGGAGATCATGAAGGTGAAAGGTGACTGCATTATCTCTTAACACCATACCATCCAAGCTTAGATAGTGTAATGATTGAATCCTTTGTGCTGAGATTAATGCAATAATCACACACAATTTAAGCGTCAATTTTTTCAGGTCCAAAATGTGCGCTGGGGACCAAGAACGAAGAAAATTGAAAACAAGGTTAACGTCCCACATTTCCATGTATCTAGGCTTGGGTGGGCGTAGCTGAAAGACTCCCTTCATAAACCTCTGGATAAAGGGATGGTTTCCAACTGTAAACATAGTATCTCGAAGAATCACAAATGAAGATAGAGCACTCCGTGCTAAGTTTATGACACTGTAACCTGCCCCTTTATCGAAGAAAATGTCACTCAGGAATTCCAGGATAGCTTGAACATCCGAGTACAAGTAGTTGCTGCATTTTTTGTCACAAAATGCTTTCCATTTGTTTATGTACACTGCATACTGTTTTTTAGTCCCTTTTCTCCAAGAGGAGGCCATTACAGCAGTTATCCGTGCATTCAATCCCGCATCTCTGAAGGGCTTGCACAGAACCTGCAAGCAAGAAGATCAATCTGAGTGTTTAGTGGGTGAGGAGTGTTAGAAACTGGCAATGTTAGTAAGGATTCACTCCTATGAATAACAAGTGGTTCCTCATTCATCATCCTGTTTAGGAGAGGAAACCATGGCTGGCTTGGCCATTTTGGGACTACTAGTATCCCAGTTGCATTATCAGATTTGATTTTTTGAATGCACTTAGCAACTAAGCAGAAAGGAGGAAATGCGTAAAAGTACCACTTTCCCCAATCGAGAGTAAAGGCATCAACAGCCTTGGCATGTGGGTCGGGCAACCATGTGACATAGTTCTCTACCTGCTTGTTAAGTCTGGAGGCAAATAGGTCTATTTCTGGTGTCCCAAAACGTATAGTTATTTCTTGGAAAACTGTGCGGTCAAGCATCCATTCTGTGCGGTCATTGAAAATTCTAGACATGCGGTCTGCCTCCACATTCAGCTTTCCTGGCAAGTGTGCTGCAGTGACCCAAATTTTACGAGTTTCGCACCACTGCCAAATCTCTCGGGCTGTCCGATCACAGTCAAAGGATTTAATGCCTCCCATGTTGTTAATGTACGCAACAGCAGTACTGTTATCTAGCCGTAACAAAACATGAATGTTTTGTGAATTAGAACAGAAGGACTTGAGTCCCATGCCAGCAGCCAGGGTCTCCAGATAATTAATCTTATTCTCCCTGGCTTTTTGCAGCTCGTCTTCATTCCATCTACCCCCTGTATGGGTGGTATGATCAGATGCCCCCCAGCCTTTGCCACTGGCATCCGTGCACAATTCGAGCATAGGTTTAGGGTGTCGTAAGGGTGAGAAAGTAGACTGCACATTGTCTGTCCACCATTGCAGCTCTTGTTTTGCTTCCAAAGATAGGCTCATTTTTCTGTCAAAATGCCCCTTATTCATTTTGAGTGCTTTGATTTTGTCCCTTTCTAAAGCCCTGTAATAGAGCTGTCCATACTGGACTGCGGGAAATGATGCTACCATTTTCCCGATAATTCTAGCCACCTGCCTGATACTGGGGTTTGCCATTTGCATAAGTTCAGTGCACAAGGACTGTATTTCCTCTGATTTGTTATCAGGCAGTCGAATTGTCATGGCCTGAGTATTGAGAATGAAACCAAGAAATTGTATTTCTTGAGTGGGGCATAGTACTGATTTTTCTGGGTGTACCAAGAACCCAAGTTGTGCAAGGATGCTAGTGGTTTCAAAAACCGTTTGCAATGTTTGATTCTCACTTTCTCCAATAATGAGTACATCGTCAAGGTATCCAATTACTACATGCCCTTGCTCTCTCAGTAATGTGAATACAGGTTTCAGTAGTTTAGTGAATAACCTTGGCGCCGTGCTCAGGCCATTAGGCAGTACTTTGAATTGCCAAAGTTGATTTTTCCAGGAGAACTTTAAGAACTTCCTGTGTGTTGGGTGCACAGGTACTGTATAGTACGCGTCCCGAAGGTCGACTGAAGCTAAGAAGTTATTTTCTGAAATGAGTTCAATAGCAGTATGGATATTTTCCATCTTAAAATGCTGGTACTGGAGATATTTGTTGAGATCAGACAGGTCTAGGATAACGCGTGTACCCCCGTCTTTTTTAGGCCGTGTAAAAATATTAGACACGAATTCTCCAGTTTCCATCTGGCACGGTTCGATTACTCCCTTGTCATGGAGTTTAGAAATTTCAAGATCAATATCAGCCTCTTCGGCTTTATCACACCGAAAAAGGTAAGGGGGTTTAGTTCTAGATGGTGCACCCATCTCTTTACTGAATTCAAGCCTGTAACCACTTACAGCATTTAGCACATGTGGGTCTGAAGTAATTTTGCGCCACTTTGGGAGGAATTGCTTCAGTCGACCTCCTACCATAGGTTCTACATTATTATGACATAGCTTTGCATAATCACTAGAATCAGATGTCATGTTTACCTCGTCAGTTGAACTGGAGGTTATCGTGCTCTCTTCATCCCTGAGCCCTGCTTGCTGCCGCAGTGCGGTTGGTGCTGGCTGGGATGTGTGAAGGTGTGGGGAGCCGACGGCTTCCCCCTCCCCTTGGGGCGCTGGCCTAAAAAAGCATGGCTGGTAGCTCCAGTCCACGGTCCTTTTGCACCTGTAGGCCTAGTGACATCACTTGTACTTGCACGAGAAGTAGTCCAGCCCGCGTCGCGGTACTGTTGGGGCAAATTTGAGCTTCCTGATGTAATCTTGCTCCTGCCCTTGCCATATGCACTCCTGCCATAGTCATATGGGCTGAAACGCTGCTTTTTGTATTGTCTGCTATGCTCACTCCTGAGGACACCCTCAGTTGCTTTTTGTTCATCTCTTATGTCTTTCATTTGCCTTCCCAGGTCGTCACCAAAAAGGAATTTGGAGACCGGGGTAGAGGGCTTGCAGAGATGCTGGAATTGATAACCAATGTCTGGTTTCATGAATTCCTTACGCAAGGAATTTAGCTCGAAATTCGCACTGCACAGAAGTGCTAGTGCATCTTGTTGCTGTTCAGTGATATCCTGTGCCGACACTGTATGTATGTAGGCATTGATGCCTCTCGTGAGATTCTTTTGGAGTCTCTGAAATTTGAGGTCTCGTGTCTTTGAAAAGGCAGGTAGCCCATTCCAGATTCTTTGGTTGACTTTCGGCACATCCACCAGCTCACAGTTGCTGGGAATGGGGTATTTAGTGATCGTTTCATCTACCACTTTGGGCTCGAGCTGGTGGGTCAGAAGGTAGGCTGTAGACTTAGCAATTTCTGGGTCAATGGGGGGACCAACTTCCTCAGCCACAGCAAATTTGGCTGCAATGTTTGGCACTTTCTCCACTACAGAAGGGGGAACTTCGCCTTCTTCAATATCAAATTTGTCATCACGACTATCCCCTTGACCTGGTTGGATAATCACAGAGTTTTCATCCATATCTCGGCCCAGAAATGGTGCCGCATATTCATCATCATAATGGCAGTCAATATCTGCCGAGTCTGAAGGGGAGTATTCAGAACGAGTCCTGATACTCTTTCCATTGCCACCGCCTTCACGGGCTGGTGTCTGCTTTGCCGACTGTGCCTCCACAAATTGAACAACCACAGCTAATTGGCCTTCAAGCTTGCCGAGTCTATCTTCCAAAGTTGAAACTTTAGAGGCCAGTTTGGCAGGTGGTTTCACTGTTTTGTTTGCACCGGTACTACCGCTAGGGTTAGCACTGCTTGTTGTAGTAGTACTATTACTAGTACCTGCCTTGCCGGCTCTAGTAGGCGTTTTACCTTTGGCTGTCGCAGTTTTCTGCTTGCACTCTTGTGCGTGCTGGTCTCCGCGACCCCCGCCGGTGGCTGCCGGGGACGCGACTGCTGTCAGCAGCGGTGGTGCGGCTGCGCCGCCCATGTTTGGAACGTTGGTCGAAGACATAAATTCCGTTGCTGTTCAGCTGAAGAATGATCGTTAAAACCAGAAAAAACCTGGCAAAACCTCCCGTTGAGGTAACTTTCGCTATTACGTCGATCCAACTCGAACGAAAACTTGAATATTCAAGTGCAATTCCGGCGAATTTTCCGAGCACAGAAATTCGCGTGTTAGCAAGATGGCGGCGACTACCGAATTGAGTGGCGCGCGCACTAGCGGGATCTCATATATGACGTAATCTCTCACGAAATTACGATATAAAATATGTAAGTTTCATGATGATACCTCGAGTTACTTTCGAGATATGGAGGAAAAAGTGCAATTTAGCACTTTCACTTGACCTTTTACCTTTTGACCTTTGACCTTTTGGCAAGAAACTTCCTCAAAAATATATATTGGGTAATACATGCCATACATCAAGTTTTTAAAAAAAAACCTTCAGGCATATTGCATTTTAAGGAAAGTAGTGATATTTTGAGGAGTTGACCTTGACCTTTGACCCCCTGACCTTTGACCCATGACCCCCAACTTCCCTAGATAATCACTGCCCATCGGTACAAGCATATATACTAAGTTCCATGAAGATACCTTGAACCATTTGCGAGATATGGAGAAAAACATGCAATTTCAATTTTTTTTTCACAAAATAACCTGTGACCTTTGACCTTTGACCCTGTCACCCTAAAATCCACACAAAGTATTATCCCCCAAGGATATACCCTCATACCAAGTTTGATGTAAAACCACCACACGGTTCTTGAGATATCGACAAAAACAAAACGGGACGGATGGACGTACAGACGTACGGACGGACGACCCGAAAACATAATGCATCCGGCCACTTCGTTGCGGAGGCATAAAAAGGGTCACATGTAGTCTTCTTGACACACTTTCATCTCTGTAAAGTTTGAAATGTTCCAGTGATGACTTCTTACATCTGCATCCTCGTGTTTATTCACTCCATGGAAGTAGAACTGCTGGTCATTGATGAAGAATTGTTTGTTGGTCACACGCACTGTTCTGATGCCAAATGGTATTCGATATATATCTGCCTCCCCTTCATAGAAGACCGTGACCTGTAAAAAAGTAAAGAATGATGACTACATACTTTCTTACGTTTTCTAGAATCATTCGCATTACAGAAAGAATGCAAAATATTGATTTTACAACTATTTATTCTTATTGTACTCACAATTCCAGTCAAATTTGTAAATATACATCTGAGTGTGTACTGAATAGTTTTTGTCATTTGTTTGTTGCAAAATTTTTGACATTAGCTTCCTATTCCCATAAATATTTCATAAGCATACAAAAATAACCATTAAAAAGATCTGTAATGTAAAGACTACTATCCTTTAGATGTCAAACTATAGTGAGTATATATATACTTGACATGCTGATATGCTTGAATGTTGACTGTAGCAGAAGCAATTTTATCAATCACTAGCATGCGGACAATTGCAAGCACAAATGCACATTTACATGCAATGCTAAAATTTGTCATTCCAGGATAATTCAATGTGCATTCAGTTATAATGTTCATTACTGGAAATCTGTAGGAAAGGTTACAAAAAGTGACTACAAGATGCAACGGACATACAATGTCCCTTTATCATTGTAATATTCAAGATGGAAAATCAATGTGAACTTATTCTTGTTCATCATATTTGATGATTTTCTTTCTTTTATTTCTTCCTTCCATACAACCCAACGGTCCTTTTCAGGACCACTAGTATTGATTTACACATCTATTTACAGATTATTTCTCTTGTCTTCTCTCCTCAGGTCTACACGTCAACCTTATTTTAATTTCTCATTTTTGCATTTCTCCCACAGAAACCTTTTCAGGATTTAACTTTCATCAATTTTCCTCTCCATTTCTCTCCTCCACAGCATTTATTTCTAGGATCCACAGTAGCTCACTCTAATTTACGTCTCGAATTTCAATTTGTTCTTCTCTTCTTCTTTTCTTTGCCCCCCCCTCTCTCTCTCTCCCTTCTCTCAACAAATTCTCATCTCTCCTCTACTTACCGTTCCTTTGAAGGATTATTCGTCCTTTCTCCACTGATTCCGCTTTCCATAGCCACTGTTCGGCAACTTCGTTTCTTCTCTTGGTTTCATGAATCTTTACTACTCTCCCCTATCTCCATGATTCTCCAACATTCAACTCCTTCATCTTCCTCTTCCCTTCTATTTCACCTTTCCCCTTCTAACGATGTCCGAACATCTTACTTGATTCTCACACTATTCTTCCTTGCCACTCTCTGTGTTCCTTTCTCTACCGTCTCCACTAGTGCAACTTCAACTTCTAGCCAATTACTGTCCCCCACTCTTCACTTTTTGCCCTCTTCACAACCCCCATATGTCGCTTCCCTCTTCATTTCTCCTCTTTCTAGGCTCTTCTGCCAAACAACGATCCAGCTAAGGACTACATACACATGGTGTCACCGCAAATCTTTCTCCCTCATTTACTTCACCATGCAAACCTTCAAACAACACATATTTGACATATTTTAGTCTCTTTCATCTAGTTATTGAAGCATCAAAGCGAGAGAGAAACAAAAAATTGATCACCAAAAATCGTCGTGCGCATGGCAGATTGTCGCTACAGCGCTTCCCTGCGCCTGGCAGATTGTCGTTACAGTGTGGGAGTGCGCATGGCAGATTGTCGTTAGGGTGTGGGAGTGCGCATAGGGTTAACAACATTCTGCCATGCGCACGGAAGTGCGCTAACAACAATCTGCCATGCGCACGGAAGCGCGCTAACGACAATCTGCCATGCGCACAACGAAATATGAAGAATACATCTCCATCATGAAGTGTGCTCCTCATCTTGATAAATACCTTGAGTGTGTACAGGTAGGCTGATTCATTTCTCATGGTGTACGGCCACCAAAGCTTTGCATTTGGAACATTCAGTGCAGCAACCAGCTCCTTGCTGAATCCTACTTGGGCGCCATCTTCCTCAAGCAAATCCACGAGGGCGGTTACCTTGGAAGAGTTCACTCCTCCAACTGTGACATTGTACTGCACCAATCCTATGAAAAGGCATAGGGTTATTTGAAGGGGAACGATACCCAGACATACAAGTAACAATGCGGATTGAGCAAATGCAGCAATATTAGAAGAATGCATGGAAAGTTTGAGGAAAATCACACAATCCATTCAAAAGTTTCTGTGTCACCATCACTGGATACAATAGTTTGTGATGTCACTGCAGGAACACAATCTAAACAAAATATAAAGAGAATTGCACAAAAAGTCACTTTTAGTGAAAAATACACTGATTTAACCTTGACATTTAAAAGTTAGCAGTTATAGCATTACAGTTATATATAGCATTTCCCCCTGCATTCTGAAAATGGTAAGTAAAATGTTCTTTCATTCAGCCAGAAAAATGGAAACATATTTCTTTACTTTGTGTGACCTCGCAAAATTAATCAAAAGGGAACATGCACACTCACACAGGACTTGTACAATTCTGAAAAATTATCAATTTCCTGAACATAGGATCATGAGCATGAGTAATAACCAGAAAATAGGCAGCAATTCCAAAACATCCACTTTTGAACTCAAATTAATGGATATCTTATATCTCTACCATTTCTTCTATATACATGGAATTGCACTGTAAAGGTATTTGTAACCAATAACTGAATAACTGTGAAAGGAAGTGGGTAACCACAAGTATTTCTGTAAGATTCTTTTTTAAAATGTATTAGACTATACCTTTAAGACCTATCACAGTTGTGTTGATAGAGATGTCATCTATATATGCCTTGGGTGTGGTATACAGTTTGACTGGTCTTTGAAGTCCAGCATAGTTGAAGAAATCAAACTGGTAGGACTGCTCAAAGTAATTTGGTGGATACCTGAAGGTAAGAATCATGAAACAACATTATCAGACACTGAAACAAAATGTGGCTGAGTTCAGGGTAAATTGATTCTCTGAAGACATAAACTTAACATTAATTTGACATCTAATGAGTGGTGTGGCTTTGTAGCTCAATATGTTGCCTATACTTTCAGTTGAATGAAGCAAATATGTGATCAACATCTGAACAGCTGCATGAGTTTTTAAGACTTTCACAAGTGTGGTCACTGACGTTCTTTCCCAAATCCCTTGAGCATTCTGTTAGATTGAACACTTTACAGATGATTTAAGATGTACCAGTGGTATTTGAGTATACTAGCACCATTAAATCAAAACAAAAACAAAAACAAAACAAAACAAAACAAAACAAAACAAAACAAAACAAAACAAAACAAAACAAAACAAAATAGACTAAGACTGAGGAAATAAAGGACAATGTTATGGAAGCAATGTCGTAACCATCACAGATGTACATGAAAAAAGAAACACACACGCACACACACATGCACACACAATGCCTGATCTAAATTTGTATTTCTAAAAGGATTTAAAACCGACGCAAGATGTCTTAAATGAATTAGGATATTGAAAATGCATTAGCCTCACCAAACAACAATTACACCATTGTTCTCGAGATTATCACCATATAGTAACAATACCACTTACCTCATGTTGCTTATTATATCATACTCTACAGACCATGAAATCTAAATATGTTGCATGCAATTGTAGTGTCGGGGTAACTTACATTTTTGTATCATTAAAGTATGTGATGACACCTGGAGGAAGAGTGTGTGGTGTGAGGGTATTATTCACTGCCACTGTGACTCGGTTGGGTGTCTCAAACTGTATGTATGGGGTCACCTCAGCCTCAAAGGGTAGATGTCCTCCTGAATGCCTCGTTACTTCTTGTGAGTTCACCCACTGCATCCAGGCAAAGTTAGGTGATCAAAGATGCATTCAGAAGAATGATATACAAAGCATGAGATATTGTGTATCTGGGCAAGACAGAAACAGCAATGCCTTTTGCATTGAGATATATATCAATGTTTGTTTGTTTTTTTACTGATTGATCACAATTCTTATGAGCTGTAAGCAATGGCCTGTTTTCTGAGAGACAATAATACTAATTCAACGGATATAAGAAGGACAGGGAGGGGGGAGCAAGATAAACGAGGAATATGTTCTTCTCTAAACAAAATCTTCCTTCTGAAGAAATCAAGAAGTAGTGAATCAAAAGACTTATCTATTGACCATCACGCTACTCATCAAACGGTATTGAAAATAGGGGAATATAGTTGTTTCAATATAATCTTTTGAAATATATCATTGTCAATAGCTGACAGGAAACTCCATTCGACAGATGAGTGGTGAATTAAAGCAAATGAAGACACAGTGAAATACAATGTTTCATGCTTTTACAACACATAAAGTTCAAGACAAGCTTACCACTATAGCATTGTAGTGGGCCCCCTCAAAACGCAGAACTATTCTTTGTTTGCTGTTAATCCACGTCTTTGGTGCATGAAACTCCTTGTCATACCAAACCCATCCTACAAAGTCTCTCAGCATCCTATCCTGGGTGATGTCGTTGAAGCTAGAAGGAACTGGCATGTCGATCACTGCACCAGTCTACAGGTGGAAGACAGGCCAAATCAGGAACATTATAGTACACTTTCTTTATTCATTTTTTTTTTCACTTGGATTTTATATTTGGGTGCTACTTGCACACACACACACAAAAGGAAGGTATGCAGATATCAAGTCTGCACGACCCCCAACATGATTGTGCCAATTTGTGGCCTGAACCCTTAGGACCTCCTGCATGTACTGGTACCGGTACATAGCACGCACACAGTACATGAACAAGTTGTATGATAAATACCTGGGTACTGTAAATTTACTGCATAATCACAAGTTTAATTACTCGCAAAATTGCCTGGAGGTCCTGACTCCTAGAATTTGTGAAATGTCAGACCCGTAATGGATGCTAAGTATGTTAATTAATTATAAACATCCTAGGAAATGCATGTTTGATTGAATATTGCATAAGCTGCCTGCTGTTTTCGTGAGGGTTAAAATTTTCGCGAATTACGCGAATCACAGCTGGATCATGAATGTAAAAAAAATGCAAACCTAATAATAATGCATTTTTATGTTAGTGTCAGTGTAAATTCGCAAAAACAACATCTCATGAAAATGCATGTCTTTGACCTCCTCATTCACGAAAATATCTGTACTTGTGTATGTAAAAATATTATTATTAAACAGCTTATACATATACAGTACTGTCATGAAATTGTATTTAATCAGACCTCCAACTGTACACTTTAAATAGACTAGAGCTAGTGCATTCTAACTTTTATTTAGTTAAATCATAATGAGCAATTTATTGGGACAACTGTGCGGGCCACAACGCAGTATTATTGACATTAGCCATTTTTACCAGTTCTAATTCTCGCTGTGATTTTTTTTTTTTTTTTTTGTTCTCTCACGGACTGAGCCAGGTTACTTAAAGTCTATCTATCCTGCCGATCCTTATTTCATTCAGGATAATAAGCTCTCCATGTCACCTTTGCGAGTGGTTGTGACCACCACTGACCGTCAAAACCCGTCGATCTGCCTGGTGAATCGTCTGCTCGGAAATTCCACAGGCCATCCAGCGGCCACACTTCCCGCGACTCCGATGCACGGACGGATAACATGCCACTTTTTACTTCCGACTTGCCTTGTACCTTGACCGAAAACAGGAACATCATTACGATCATCGCTGTGCTAAAACCCGTCATGATTGGTGAAGGGGGCTTGGTTCATCAAAACAGAACAAGATTGGAAGAACCAAGCAAAAATTTTCTTGCACTGGCCACTGCACTGCACTGCAGAAAGTAGCCACTAGCCACTAGCTGTGATATGCAGTCACATAGTACAGTAGTCACATGATTATACGCAGTCATCAGGGGTCACATGATAGATCACGTGTGTACACAATGTCACTCATTGCTCGAAGCGTTTTTACTCGTTTTGCATTATTTTGTTTATCGTGATTGTACTCTCATATACCCCGAGAGGGATAGAAAGAATCAATAAAAATCTCACAGTCTTACTTATGACAGTATCCTTCAAAAACCAATCAACTATAAATCATTTATTATAAGGTGATGATAACTGCCACAAACAATGATTGCAAAACCTCTATATACAAGTCCACCTTCAGATTATACAATAGTACAGTGCTTATAGAGCGTATATCACTACCGTAGTGTCTCTGAAAATGGGAAAAAAATGTACTGTACAATGTATGTACAGTACCGTAGATGGAAACCAAAACCCATTCATAATACTTTTTAAGCAGAAACATCTGTTTCCACATAATAATACATGTGGATTGAGTGAATGCAGCAATATCATCGAACACTAATTCACTGAAAGTTTGAGGTAAAACAGACAATATGTTCAAAAGTATAATTAATTTTTAGAATTTCACTGCACAGCTGCTGCTGGATTAGAAGACTACCACAGCTTATGATGTCACGTCCCTAGAAAGATAAAAGGAAAATATAAAGAAAATTTTACAAAATTTAATTTAAAAAAAACCCGTACACATTCCCTCAACATGTCACTGACATAGATTTTGTATATTAAGGGTAATATCATTGCCCCTGCCTAAAACTGAAGAGGCAAGTCAAGTGTTACTTATTATGCGAGAAACTAGAAAATATGTCAAATCTTCTTTATACTTAATACTTTATACCGTTCTACACGTGTGATATCACGAGTTGTAGTAGTCTTTGTATCCAACGACGGCGGCACGGAAACTTGAAAAATTAATAACTTTTGAACGGATTGTCCAATTTTCCTCAAACTTTCACTGATGTGTTCTATTAACACTGCTTCATTTTCTTAATTCACATGTATATGAAAGTGAACACATCAGCAAAGTTTGAGGAAAATCAGATAATCCGTTGAAAAGTTCTGAATTCTTAAAGTTTAGGTGAAGCTACTCACTGGACGAGAAGACTAAACAGTTCATCACGTCACGTGTGTTAAACGAAATAAAGAAAATTTAAAAAGATCCACAAAATTACTTAAAAAATGAAAAGTACCCATTTCTTCGACGGAATTGCTACTGAATGTAGAAGTACGTATGGAATGAAGTTTTGAGTATAATTGGATGTGGGCTAATGGTTATGATTTTACTCTAAGATTATAATTTTTATCAAAATGAAAATTGTTCATTTGAGATAGGCATTTTGGATGTGCCATTGACATTATCAAATCATTCTAAGCGCCATGGATTTTGTTTTTAAATACTTATAAAGATAAATACATAAACGAGCTGTGCTTTCCTGCAATATTTGGCAAATCTAGAATGACACAGAAAACGCCATAAGATGTGCCCAATATGTTGCAATGTCAAATGATATACTGCGTAGTATCATTTACTTTGCCAATTTTCTAGCTGAAACAGTAATGAACTGCATGCGAAATGATCATCAGAGTATAAGGATTTTGATATGAATGTAAAGATATTGTATATTTGTTTTATACAATGTGTTTCCATTGATGAAGAACTAAATATTATTTAAAACAAAAAGTACCCAAAGGTGGATGCTCCGTTATCTTTTAATAATCGATTATCGCTAAGCGAAAAATTCGGACAGCAGCAGTATTCTCAACCGATCTTCCGCGCTAAATCGCATGCAGCTTATTGGAAATAACGTTTCCCAAAAATATTTCGATTCCATCATCCATAATCGATTACATATTGAACATTTCGTTACTGTGTATAAATTCGCATATTACAAAATAAATTATGAGATTATCATTGTGACAAACTTCTAATTATTATGCATTACAAAAATATGTTACACAATAATTGCATTTATATACTAGTACTTGTCACAGCAATAGTATTATCAAATACACAAATCCATTATCGATAGAGGGTCAAACAATAAACATAAAACATGTAGTATCTATCTATCTATTCTATACGTTAGTTATATATATATATATATATATATATATATATATATATGTGTGTGTGTATATATATATACATATATATATATATATATATATATATATATATATATATATATATATATATATATATATTTGTGTGTGTATGTGTGTGCTCTACACATGATCAATGTCTGTACATAATCTCTACCTGCATATTAAAAAAAAAATAGCTCTCAAATCGCTCACCTATCAACATTTGCTAGGGCACGATCGATCATCCCGTTAACGTTCTACGTAAATGGTTAGAGCGTTTCAAGATTAAATGTCTGCATTCGGTCGAAATCATTTTACACTTTTGATGTCAAAACAACAACAACAACAACAACAACTCCAAAAAAACTCATTATCCTAGCAAATCGCGTCAACCAGACAAGTCTGCATGGCAGACTTTTTCGACGTATTGCAAGCAAATTCTAAATTGTGGAAGAAGAATTTTGAACACTTTTGAGAACTATGATTTGCTAACATTGAAATGACGACTTTTGGCACAATCATCCAAATATCAAGGGTGGCGGAATCCGATTTCCTTCCACAAAGAAGAAGAAGAAGAAGAAGAAAAAGTAATTCATATGATAATAAAATGATAAAAAAAAAACTCGGACATGCATAAAATGTGTAAGTTTACCATGTTTAATAATTTGCCCCTTTTTGGTTGATGCCAATATTGACTACAATCACACTAAAAGCATAACTATTGGAATTAACCTTGACAAGCTGTCATCATTGAATGATAATGATATAAACCCAAGTGGTAAGTGATAGTGATGGCAATATAGGTATCAGTGTAGCTGCTGATAGTTGTGGAGGTAGTGATGATAATGTAATGGAAAACAGTGTGTAAACATGTTGTGTTGTTGTTGTTGTAGTTGGTGTTTTGTTGTTTTTCAGGGGGGTGTTCTATACGCCGTTCTGCAATTAGCATACACTGCAGAACAGAACGTGTCAGCTTTGTGAGGGAATGAATCGATATCTGTGTGGGGATTTCCCCTCATGTCTTGCTTCAGTCGGCAATAAGAGGTCTAACGATTTGAATATTCATAACTATATTTTCCATTCCCGTGAACACGTTATTAATTGTCAAATGTGGTCTGAGCACCGTATTTCTTGTAGACGTAGATAGAATGACTTGTAATACATAATGTTATAAATCATGTGGAATAAAAATGAACAGGTTTTACAGTTCATGCAGAACATTATGCTGTAATCGGCAGCAGCGATACATGCGGTAGGTAACCAACACCTTAGTATTACAGTACATACCATGATATAAAAACATGCATTCCACCCATTACCACTGGCGGTCCGGATGCCAAGGGCCACCCCCACTCACACTCCCATATGCGTCGGAAAAGTAATTGAGCTATGAACTTCAACTTTACAGTCACTGAGCTTGTGGTATGTCCTTACACAATCAAACTCAACTCTCATGTCTCACGCTCGGTAATGTTACAGTTGCTAGTCATACCTCTCTGCGAAGTACACGCACAATAATCTCATGAAATCAAACAGATTTCGGCCCTTGGCTTCGCTCGACCGTCTTTTGCCGTACTGGATTTCTTCACTCTTTTCTTTTTTGGTAAGCTTTAATGATACTTATTTATACTCACAAAATTGTAAATTAGGAAATCAGGCGTTTTGCGCTAGAATATTGATTTAGCTCATGAGTCAAATTCGTGAACACACCGCACCTTGAATCGGTAGATGTGTCAGTTGAGCATTCCATTTTCGACTTGACTAAAATCAAATGAAGACAACGAAATCAAGCAAATACAATGACATAATGTAGGAAAATCATGGATGGTCTATTTCACAGGTTTAATTGCTGATTCCTGAAAGTGATTTTCTTCTTCTTCTTTTACTCCTGACGGGAAGCGTTATTGGGAAGACATATGAACATCGTACAATACCCGTCAACAAAAGACATAATCATAAACAGGGCATTTATTCACGATGTGTGCTCTCCAATCCGTTGCTGCTTAAAGAAAGAAAATGTTCCTTTTATGGAAGTTGAATCATAGAGATGGAAAAGTTCCACCTCCCAGGTAAAAAAATAATGAAAATTCAACGTGGAAACGTTGTATATAGGGTATAGTAATGGCAAGATCCTTTGGGAGATCCACAATACGTACACTGTTGGGGCTATACCGGGTGCACATTTTCAAAACCATTATTAGTATCGTTCTTCTCCTTCTCCTTTCTAATTGTTATTATTATTGTTATTATTGTTGTTATTGTTGTTGTTATTATTATTATTATTATTGTTATTGTTATTGTTATTGTTATTATTATTATTGTCATCATTATTAAAGAAGTAGTTATTGTTGTTATTTGTAATTATGCGTTCGGCCGTGTTGCAATATAACGTACATAAAGGTACATTATAAAATGTAAGGGAATGACACATGGGCCAGGTAGTAGTAGTAGTAGTAGTAGTAGTAGTAGTAGCAGCAGCAGCAGCAGCAGTAGTAGAGTAATAGTAGAGCCGTATACATCATCATCGGTGTCATTATGACTATTATAATCATCATTACTCTCTTTACGAATAATTGTTTTAACACTATTTTACGTTTAATCCATTCTTTTATTTCAAGGGTGTTTATACCTTTCTTTATTTGCAGATATACATAGGATTCCACACTTTTATGATTATGATTGTGAAGTCTTCAATCCACGTTCAAAAACATTCCTTTATGAGGGAATGAATCGATACTATAGTAACTGTTTGGGATTTCCCCTTCTGACACAACTTCAGTCTGCGATTGGAGGGTTACCGATTTGAATATTCATAACTATAATTTCCATTCCCGTGAACTCGCTATACAAATCCTAGGCCCTAATGAAAAAATTATAATTGTTTCTTGATCATTCATTTCCAAGAGGTTACAACCAGGATAAAAAGAGTTGTAATACGTAATTTTATACACTGTAAGTTTGACCCATTCAAGTAGAACTTTATGCTACAGTTGGAGCCAGCCTTAACATTGTGGTAGATAACCAACACCTTAGTATTACAGCAGAAGTTATGATATAAAAACATACGCGTGTCAGGACGTCCTGGCGGTCCGGATGCCAAGGGCCTCCTTCCTGTCACTTCATAGTAAGTTGTATGAGCTTTCCACCACTTGCGTGGTGTTGTAGGTCGCACTCTGCATGTACTTTACCTATCCTCTGAGGGATCAGAGGGTAGTGAAGCACATGGAGTGGGCAACCCATCTCACCTCGTATTGTGCTGGGGTTTGGCTGTTACCTCTTGCGAAAACCAACAAATCAAAAACTACAAAACCATTTCGGCCCTTGGCATCACTCGACCGTCTTTTGTCATATTTGATTATTTTACTTTTTTAGTCTTTGGTCAAGTTTTGATATGCTAAAAAACTGTAGATAAGAAAATCAATCACTTTTCGACAGAATTATTGTTTAGATCGCTGGAAAATTTGTGAACACCTTGAAGAGGTATAGATGTGTCAGATGAGGATTCCATTTTTCGAGTTTCCTCTAATGAAGATTTTACAATCAAGCAAATAAAATGAAATAGAAAGTCCCTATGAGATAAAGTTAAACACACACACACACACACAGACAGACACACACACACACACACACATATATATATATATATATACGTATATATACATAATATATATATATATATTAGGCCTACATGAACCTGTCTGTACACAAAAAATAAGAAAAGAGTAAAGTCGGTCATTAAACGTCAGTGAAATCAAAAGTTAACTTATTGTATAAATTAGAAAAAAGAATTGAGGTTCATTATTTCTACGGTTCCCAAGTATATATACTCGCTTTTTTCCTTGTTTCGTTTTCAAGAACCTTTCTTTTTTCCATATTCGAATTAACGAACCATAAAAAGGTTTAATAAAGACGTCAATATGACGTCTTTAAGACGTCATCAGTCTGCTATCGGGGAAGTCACTAATACTGTATATGACGTAAAACATCACAAAAACTGACCTAAATATTATGCCATATAGATACGTCGCTAACACGTAATAAATACGTTACAAAACTGGCGTGAACTTTATGTCACAGATACGTCGCTAAAATGACGTGATAAATACGTCGCAAAACTGACAAGAAATGAACGTCATAAATACATCGCTAATATGACGTCATGAACACGTCACAAAGCTGACGTGAAATTTACGTCATAAATACGTCACAAAACTGACATTAGGCCTTCGTCATAAATACGTCGCTTATATGACGTGATAAATAGTCACAAAGCTGACGTGAAATTTACGTCGTAAATACGTCGCTAACATATATGTTGACGTGATAATATGCGTCGTAGAACTGACGTGAAATTTACGTCGTAAATACGTCGCTAACATATATGTTGACGTGATAATATACGTCGTAGAACTGACGTGAAATTTACGTCATAAATGCGTCCCTAATAAGACGTGATGAACACGTCCCAATAAACTGACATGAATTATTCGTCACAAATACGTCGCTAATATGACGTGATAAATAGTCACAAAACTGACGTGAAATTTACGTCATAACTACGTCGCTACATGACGTGATAAATACGTTGCAAAACAGATGTAGATTTTACGTCATTTAAGGGTCTTAATATGACGTGCGACCAACCTTTTACCAGTTGCGACCAAAGTAATACGTCTTCGTTGTCCTTATGACTATTATAAGCATTATTACTCTCTTACGTTAATCCATTCTTTTATTTCAAGGGTGTATAAATTTCTTTATTCGCAGATATACATATCCACACTTTTATGATTATGAGTCTTTAATCTCCGTTCAAAAACAAATCGTCATTGCTCTGAACGGATGATTTCTGGAATCAATCTTGGGAAGCTTCCATCAGGCAATAACAATGATGTAAATCCCATAACACAATTGTAATTGTATTAAATAGTGATAGCAATATTGGTATCAGTGTAGTTACTGTAATAGTCTTTTAGGTAATGATGATAATGTGAATATCTAACATGTCTCGTTGTTGTTTCTGATATTTTAAGGAAAGTTAAAAAATGTTACATATACGCCGTGCTGCAATTATAAACTTCAGAACAGAACGTGTCAGCTTTATGAGGGAATGAATCAATACATGTGTGGGATTTCCCCTCATGTCTTGCTTCAGTCGGCAATAAGAGGTCTACCGATTTGAATATTCATAACTATATTTTCAATTCCCGCGAACTTGTTATGCAAATCCAATAGGCCCTACACCATGAAAAAAAATAAATGTGGCTTGATCATTCATTTCCAAGAGATTAAAATCACGATAAAAAGAGTTGTAATACGTAATTTTGCATACTATAAGTTTAGACATTCACGCAAAAAGCATCAACGTCAGCCTTAACATGTGGTGTAGATAATCAACACCTTAGTATTACAGCAGAAATTATGGTATAAAAACACACGTGTGCCTGGTCGCCATGGCGGTCCGGATGCCAAGGGCCTCCTTTCTGTCACTTTATAGTAAGTCGTATTAGCTGTCCATTACGTGTGTGGTGTTGTAGGTCACCCTTTGTATACACTTACCCACCACCTGAACAGAGGGGTAAGTACATGCAGAGGGCAACCCATCTCAGCACACACTGCTGGAGTTTGGCTATTTACCTCTTGCGAAAACCAAGAAATCAAAAACTACAAAACCATTTCGGCCCTTGGCATCACTCGATCGTCTTTTGTCATTTTGATTACTTTACTTTTTTTCTCTTTGGTCAAGCTTTGATATGCTAAAAAAATTGTAAATAAGAAAATCAATCACTTTTCGACAGAATTATTTTGCTGGAAAATTCGTGAACACCTTGAAGAGGTATCGATGTGTCAGCTGACAATTCTATTTTCGAGTTTCCTCTAATGAAGATTTTACAATCAAGCAAATAAAATGAAAAAGAAAGTCCCTATGAGATAAAGTTAAAACACACCCACACACACACACATACTTGTATATTTATATATTACATGAATCTGTCTGTACATACAAAATAAGAAAAGAGGAAAGTCATAAGACGTCAGTGAAATCAAAAGTTAACTTATTGTATAGATTAGAAAAAGAATTGAGGTTCATTATTTCTACGGTTCCTAAGTATAATAATATACTCGCCTTTTTTCTTGTTTCGTTTTTAAGAACCTTTCTTTTTTTTCCATATTCGGATTAACGATCCATAGAAATTAATTTGACAATAATGAACAGTATCAGTAGCTTCTCCTATGCAGATGTGAGGGTAAAGTTGATAGCAATGGCAACGTGTTTTGTTTGTTTTGTTTATTTTTTTGTGCTGGTGTTTTTGTCGTTGTTGTCTTTCCCCACTGGCTTTACACTGTATGTCTTTATCGACACACCAGAAAAGTGGCGGGAAAATGCCGACACTATAGAATTCCCCTGCACACAGCTGCGTTTTGGTTTAATCTTGAAAGGTTTATTTGTATTTCTTGTTTTCAGGTAGAGTAACCAGTACTCCTTATTTTCCTAGTAAAAGTGAAGAGTCTTCAATTGTCTAATAAACAGATTTGAATTATGCAAGAAAATTAGAAGTTTGAAAAATGAATATTACAATTAAGTATACATTTTCTTTCACATTTTAAGTTTGAATTCAATATGAATACCTTATACGTTAATGTATTTACTTATTGCCACTAGCCTTTGCATATTACATTATCTCTCGTACGCATTTAGACAGGTATAGAACTCATGTCATATGAAAAAATGAAAGTTGAAAAAATATCGGCTTTAATATTCGATCTTTGAAATATTTTGTACATTTTCTCTTAATGGAAATCAATGATCGATATAAAAAAAACAACAGCAATCAAGTTCCAACTGGAATTGCATTTATTATTTGTACATGGTCTCGTAATGAAAATGCATGATAGATATAAAAACCAACAGAAATTACGATTCAACTGAAAACTCCAATCTTTATTCACGCACACACACATACACACACACACACACACACAAATAAAAATCATTTTGTATGTAAACCTATTGATTTTTATTAGTAGGTTTCGTAGCTTATTCCAGTTGTTTAGCCTCAAATGAACTGACACATTTTAGTATTCCAGTTCATTTGATATTTTTTACAATGAAATAAACTGGTAAATCTGCCACCTTTGACAAGTACCGTGCTTGGAGTCCAACTGGTATGAATTTGCCCTGTTTGGTCTGTTTAATTGCTCCAAGGAGTCATCAACTGGTAAGTTATTCAATGTGCCAGTCCGTTACGTTGTTTTCAAGTCGAATCAACTAGTCAATATGTCATTTCTGTACAGCCGGGTCCAATTGACATCAAATATTATTTCTATATAGAAACATGCCACAAATAGTCTTATCGTTGTTCAAGAAGTAAAAAAAAAAAAATTGATCCAAGAAAACACATCTTTCTTTAGTCTTTAGCCGTATGAAAGAATTATAGACGTAAAATCTCCGTCATATTATAGTCATTAATGCACGATAAAGAAGGTTTAATAAAGACGTCATATTGACGTCTTTAAGACATCATCAGTCTGCTATCGGGGAAATCACTAATACTGTATATGACGTAATACATCGCAAAAACTGACGTAAATATTATGCCATAGATACGTCGCTTTTCAATAGTGATTTTCAATTTTCAATAGTGATTACATTTATGTTTATTATAGAAATATGTGCAATTATGCCATCAGCTATAGTGTCTTTTTAAGTTTTAAATTGTTGAACTCGGGAGTATATAGATAGAAATGTAATTAGTAATTTGTAATTTGATGATTGAATATACGTTCACATTATTTTTCTATTGTTTATCATTAATAGTGATAATTATCTTGATAATAATTTTTTTTTTACATTTTAAGCTTTCAATGTTTAAGTTTAAGTTAATATTTTCAGTTTTAGTTAAGTGTATTTTGTAGGAGATTCAATTTTCTTGTTGTTTTATATGAATTAATAATCATGATTGTATCTTTTATCTTTGTAAACATGTGCAATTCAGCCACTGGCTGCGATACATGACTGACTAAAACCTTTATTGAATTGAATTGAATTGAACTAACATGTGATAAGTACATTACAAAAGTGGTGTGAACTTTACGTCATAGATATGTCGCTAATATGACCTGATAAATACGTCGGAAAATTGACATGAAATTTACGTCATAAATACATCGCTAATATGACGTGATGAACACGTCACAAAACTGGCGTGAATTATACGTCATGAATACGTCACTAATATGACGTGATAAATAATACTCACAAGACTGACGTGAAATTTGCGTCATAAATGCGTCGCTAACATGACATGACAAATACGTCGCAAAACTGACGTGAAATTTAGGCCTTCGTCATAAATACATCGTTGAAATTACGTGATGAACACGTTACAAAACTGACGTGAATTATACGTCATAAAATACGTCGCTAATATGACGTGATAAATAGTCACAAAACTGACGTGAAATTCTGTTACGTCATGAATACGTCGCTAACATGTTGACGTGGTAAATACGTCGCAAAACTGACGTAAAATTCACGTCGTAAATTCGTCGCTAATATGACGTGATGAACACGTCACAATAAAACTGGCGTGAATTCTTCGTCATAAATACGTAGCTAATATGACGTGATGGAAAGTCATAAAACTGACGTGGAATGTACGTCATAAATACGTCGCTACATGACGTGATAAATACGTTGCAAAAATGGCGTGAAATTTACGTCATAAATACGTCGCTAATATGACGTGATGAACACGTCACAAAACTGACGTAAAATTTACGTTAGGTAAGCCGCAAAAATGACGTGATAAATATGTCACAAAATGGTCTAGAAGGGGGAATTCAGTCCAAATATAAGTTAGTCTGATAAGAGAGAGTAAAATATTACGAGTTCAACTGTAAAATTTTGATTAAAAACGGTTGAAAAATAAGGAAGTTATGACATTTTGAAGTTTCGCTGATTTTTCAGGAAACAGTTATATGGTTAAATTCTTCTGAAAAAAAAAGTACGAGGATCATGCAAAGCATGGCTTAAATTGCTGATATATATATACTGACATCAAAGGACTTAACCACAACATGGCGGGGCGGTGCAAGAACAGTAAATCTATTGACAGCAAATCTTGCACATATAGACATGGCTGGTGTTGGGTAGATACACCCGACCATAACCTTCACACAGACAACACTACAAGACCACACTCAGCACCAACACAGTAAGTTTTATTTTGAGATTGTATTTAGTAATAGTATGCTGATTTGTTTTTGTTACAAAATGCGCTGAATTGAGGTATGTTTTATGTTGAGTATATTTTGAAATGTATAGTATATGAGGTTAGTTGAGTTTAGTATGATTTTATACCTAGGTTGATTTTATTTATACGTTGTTGTCATTGACTGTATAGATCCTGAAGAAGGGCTTTTCGCCCGAAAGCTCGATGATTAAAGGGGTGCTACCCAACACCAGCACCGTCTATATGTGCAAGATTTGTGTCAATATATATATATATATATATATATATATATATATATATATACTCAGTATACTTATATGAAATTAAAATCGTTATTAATATAAAACATTTATAAGGGAATATTGAACTCATATAAATTGGAAAAAGAATTGTGTGAGGTTTTTATTTTCCTAATAAATAAATTATCCAAGAAAAGGAGAGGATACGAATCAACACAAGAATTGTCAATTTTGTAACATAGATATCCGTGACAGTGCAATGAGCAACACGGTTCCTAATACTATACAAACAATATTATAGGCAAGCAGACATGTTGCATGTTAAATATAGAGAGATGTCACCATACACACTACAGAGTTTGATATGGATCAAATTTGTGCAAATGTCATTTTTTTTTCAGTTCATTTCAAAAGTAAAAATGAATGAATTTCCCGCGTTCTAATAATGGAAGCATGAGAGTCGATGACATCGTTACGTCATCTACTGTGATTCTGCGATTGTGACCAACATTGCATTTCATGCATTTTCTCGACCGTTATTAAGTACTTCAGCAGCTCCCGGCCCTTGCACTGACTTAAAGGGATATAGTATAGTTTTGGTTTAGACTGAATTTCAAGTTTCTAACTTTTTTTTTCTTTTTTTGTGACATAATGACAAACGGGGAAACCTCTTATGACGTTATTATGAAAGAACATGCAATTCCAAGAGGGTTTTTGATGAAAATTGGTTGTGAGGCTGATATATCCCAAGAAGAGCAACACTAAAAACGTAGGACCAACCTTTTATTTGGATCGCCTTGTTTTCACTTTGTTTTATGGATGTCTGAGTCATTCCAAAAACGATTCCAAAAACTTTGAATTCCTTTTAGAATTGTGTGCTTTTTAATATTTCATAGAGTGGTTTCTATAGGTATCTCCCCAAAAGTTAAAAGCTGAATACTCACCTCAACCAATACTATACCATCCCTTCAGCGCTGTAGGCTGCAACAATGGAGCTATACCTACCAGCATAATGATGTAAAACTCCAGAATAAACTCCTGTGTGGGATTCCCCCTCATGTCGAGACTTCAGTCGGCGATTGGAGGATTACCGATTTGAATATTCATAATTATTTTTCACTCCCGTGAACGCCTTAAAAAAAATCTTAATTTGTAGTATATCTTACACAGTTGTGGTTTGATCATTCATTTCCAGTGAAAGTATACAGAAAGAGGACTAGCTGGTGTAACATATTATTATTAAAATGAAGACTTATACCGTTTGCGCAGACCATCTTGCAGAAATTGGCAGCAGCGATAAATGCTGTTATAGGTAACCAACATCTTAGAATTGCGGCAGATATCATAGTACTTAAACTTTCAAGAAACAAATTTTTGTGGCGGTCCGGTTGCCGGGGGCACTCTTCCTATCTCTATAAGTTACAGAGCACACGACCGGGACTTAATAGTCGCATAGTGTATACCTCTAAACTTCGTGCCAGAACCATACAAAAACCATTTCAGCCCCTGGCATCAAGTCGACCGTCTTTTGCCATAATTATTGTTCGCTAATTCATTATCTATTTTATTCTATTCTTATTTTAGAGTCAAGTCAAATATACTATTGAAAGAAAAAGTGTGAAAGAGGAAATCAATCACTCTGAACTAGAATATATTATTTTAGCTCACCCCAAAAAGGCGCGAACACTTTGAACAGGGAGATGTGTCAGTTGACCACTCCATTTTTGAGTTGACTTTGATTAACTTAAAATAAATAAGATTGAATATAATAATTGAGTTCATCTGACAGTACAAGAAAATCTTCGATTATTTTCTTTTTTATATTGGCCTGAATTAGTGACATTAGTCTGTAAAGCGCATTGAAATTCTTAAGAAGTCTGTAATGAGATATAATAAAAACCATAGGCCTATAGGAGAGTGGGGACGCTGTGGCATAGTGGATAAGACTTCAGACTCTTGAGTTCGAATCCCGCCCAGTGCTTACGTCCTTGGACAAGATGTTTTACCCACCATGTCCCTCTCGACCCATCCAGGTGTACACTCTTAAAACATCCGAGTCAGAACTGACCCGGAACTGGGTCAGTTGCGGTCATACACCGTTCCGGGTCAGAAATGACAAGGAATGTGGTCAGATATAACCCATTCAGAGTCATGAATCGGGTCAGGATGACCCCATTCGGGGGTCTTGATGACCAAATTCTAAGTCATTTCTGACCTGGAACGGTGTATGACCCCAAAGGACCCAGTTCCGGGTCAGTTCTGACTCGGGTCTTTTAAGAGTGTATAAATGGGTACATATATGGCAACTAGGGTAATAATGATAACAGGGCCCTCTGTTAGAGCAATGACAACACTGAAGAGACTAATACCCTGGGTAAATGAGACCTGTATATATATATATATATATATATGTATATATATATATATATATATATATATATATGTATATATATACATGTATATATGTATATATATATATATATATATATATATATATATATATACAAGTACATGTGTCTATATAGAAATGAAAAGGAACAGAACAGGACGATAGATACGGAAATTTACATTTTCATAAGTTTTCCTGATAATCACACAAAATCGAAACCCTTGACATCAATTCACTGTTGAGGGAAAAATAACATAATAGCAATGGTGACGTTGAGAGAAAGAGTTGCAGCTAGTTAAAACAGGGTTTTTTACGTTTTCACTTCATGCACACATGTATATTGTGTTCGGAAAGAATGATGAGGGCATGTCATCATCTCCACATTAAATTTGCATTACTTTTTTCTTTCAATTGTTTGAATTGTTTGAGACAAAAAAAAAAAAATCCAGCTATTATGATTCTTAGGAATTCCAAGTGTGGAGTGGTGTAATATATCTGGATGATCAAGTCCTACACAGATAAGACGTGTATCATCACGTAAGGTGAGTGTCGGCAGAATTCGCTTTTCTGCCGTGACCCCCCCCCCCCCCCCCCCAAAAAAAGGGTACTTTATATAAAAAGTGAACATGCAAACAGCAAATATACCGGTTTTATGACTGGTCCCTTCTTCTTTCTCTTCTTCTTCTTTTTCCTCTCTTGTTGATGCCCATAGTGACTAAAATCATACATTATCTGTTTGAATTTTTTTTCCTGAAAGTGATTCTCTTCTCTGTTTTTTCGTCCCGCTCGTTAAACAATTTATTCATCCACCTGTTTCTGTGAAAAGAGTCAAAATAATATTTTGAATAATTATGATTTGCTGCGCTTTGATATCATCATCACCGCCGACAGTATAGCCCGGATAATACAAAACAAGACGGCGCTTTGAGAAATCCCCAAAGTGCAAGCGCTGACAAAAATGCATGTGTATTAGTTGTAGTGTATATTTATGAAAAAACGATAGTATTTTTTTCTCCTCCTTCTTTGCCCCTCCTCTTCTGTATTATACGTCATCATCAGGATGAATCTATATGCATGGGTAAACTAAGAACCAGCGGGAATTAAACCTGTCAGTATAACAGGTTCGATTCCCGCTGGTTCCTTTTTCCCCGACATGTTTGTTAAAAATGTACCGTATAGATCAGCAGTTGCGATCTTACAAATGCAATTTGTATACAGAGGGAGACAACAAGAAAACTAATACATCAGGTGCAGGATAGGAGGAACTGATCTGGGACTGATGGTGTCTAATGTGTGTGTGTGTGGGGGGGGGTGCTTGGCCTTTAAACTGTGCTTTAATCTTTGAATTATATAGGTTTCAAGACACTAATTACAATAATTGCAAACCTCAATAGTATAATAGGTTAAGGCATGGAATATACGAAAAATAATTACAATTATTCAATATAAACAATAAAAAAAAACTATGTGGACCACACTCGTAATGTTCGAAGAGCATGCACAGTAGGCTTACATGAAGTGATGACATAAAGAATAGATCTGAATCTGAATAAGCAGGCGGGAGGCAAGGCGTCGATCGACCTAAAACTTTTGCACTTTGTATAGTGTCGTCACCGAACAAAAATATGAATCTCAATGGTTTGTTGCTTGTTTGTTTGTTCCTTTCTTTCGTTTTGTTTGCTTGTCTGCTTTGCAGCCCAGGCACTTCAAGCTAGCAAAAAGGAGACTGATGTTCTATAAGGTTGACAAAATTTCAACAAATTGAGTGAGTAGGCCTACGGCACAGTCAAAGTGTAGACTGCTCATGGTGGAGTTATTATAGTGCAGAGAAAGATCTCCATGAAATCATGCAGTCAATCTATTTTGTAGGCCTCATAAAATATTAATGATCAAACCCTTTGACGCGTTTCTAAATTGTCTGATTTTCGCAGTTAGAGACTGATTAGTGCGTATATATCCGGGCAATTTCTCCCAGAGGGCAATTACCCCCCCCCCCCCCTCCCCCCCCCCTCTTCCCGGCTAAATACTGGTTAGTGGTAAGGTTAGAGTAAAGATTAAGGTTAGGGTTAGGTTAAGGGTTAGGATTTGGGTTAGGGTTAGGATTAGGTTCATTATTAGGATTAGGATTAGGGCTTGGGGAAGGGTCCGGGGGTAATAATATTGCGCAGGGGGTACTAAGTAATTGCCCTAGACCCGATTAGTGATTTACATAATAGGCCTATTTCTGTTTTCATGCAAAGAATATCAGAATGGCCTAACTAACCGTCTGTACCACATCGATTTCCGTCTTATAGGGAAAATAATATGAACGGGGGTAAGGGTGGTCGGGGTGGTTTGTGTTTGTTTGTTTGTGTGTGTTTTTTTTAAGAATAAGCTTCAATCAACGGATATTGAGTTTGATTGAATGAGTGTTGAAAAGAAAGTATTTTCACGAAAATACTTTATTACAAGAAAATTTGTAATGTAATAAAGGGTTAAAATTACAGAAAGAGTGAGAGATTAATAGTGTAAAAACAGTAAAAAAAGAGATGTGTATATCGATTGTAAATAAAAAAAAATGCATTAGAGTGTATCAAAATGTCTTAGAGTGTATAAAAATGTATTAATTGATGTTAAGTTTCGGTAAAAATTTTGTTCGAAAACGGATACTTTAATGAGTGCAGAGAGTTTTGTATAAAAATATAATTTGTTTGAATTGTGATTTCCATTGATGAAGAATAAAATATTCTTCAAAACAAAGAAAAAAAGGTATTCGTGTGAAATTTGTGCTCATTTGAATCACATTATAATTAGCAAAGATGAGAACGGATTATTCTTGATAGTCCACGGTTGACATTATTCGTACTTTATCCTGATCGCACCATACCAGCAGAGGGATTCTTTCTCATCACACACGGTTTCATGCATACGCATACCGACCGGCTGAAGTGTTATCGTAGTATCGATCGATCACTTCAGTGCGATGTCGCGGATCAATGGCGACCATACGAGACGAAGAAAACAAAGACAATTTTCGGCGACTTTCCACTGCAAATATGGATGAAGTTGGTGAAAACTCTTCTGACACATCACAACCAATTCTGCCATGGGATAAGTTTTCAGAATGGTTCCATTGTTTTTGTGTCGTGACGTTCGATTTAGAACTGGGACAAGCCCTGGAGGTAAGCAGTGTGTCAATCTGAAGCGAGTACCGGTATACTTTTATCTCCAGTCCCATGCGTTGTCTCTGTTGTGGTGTAATGCCTATCATGCTATAATGACGTTGAATCTTCAATCTTGGTAAATTGGTTATTTAATGTTTGAGATGCACTCACTGCCTGGCCACGCCACTACACAAGCTTTACGTTGCGTTCAGTAGCAAGTGGCGTTAGCATAGATTAATGTAATGAAATGTTGAAGGATGATGCTTTAAGTGTCATAATTAAGTTAAATTTGACTGTTAATTGTTTTCCAAAGCCTTATAAATTTACAGTTAAATTTTACAGCTCGTTTAATATTCCGAAGGTTCATTATTCTGAAGGCTCTTTATTAGTCCGAAGATTCGTTATTCCGAAGGTTCGTTAACGTTATTCCGAATTTCATTTTCAGATGAACGAATTTTTGGAATAACGAACCTTCAGAATAATGCCACAAATGTTCGGATTAACGAACCCTTTATTTATTTTCGGATTAATGAACCTCTAACGTTAGGTAAAATTTTGGCCTATAATAGGGAATTTGTGTGTTTCGGATTAACGAACCTTTGGAATAGCGAACCTTCGGAATAACAAACAGCACCCAAATTTACATAGGTTATAGGGGCCTCGCCTCGCCCTTATTTTGCAATCATCATGATCATGTAAATTTAAATTTAAAACTGCTGAAGATATTAAACTCTTCTGCAGTTTTAAAGATAATATAAAGTTTTGGTACCTCAAAAGTTTCCCTGAATTTCCTTGTCTTAGTTTGTGTTTCAGGTTAAAGTACCTTTCATATAACTAACACTGCACTGTGAGACTTACTCGCCCCAAAGTGCTCTCATGTCTTAGTAATCATGCAATAATGGTTTTGTACCAGAGCCGCCGCCGTACGGCGGCGAGGTAGTACACGTACACTGTATTGTACGAAACCATTATTGCATGATAACTGCGACCAGCAGTGTGCAGCCCCATACAAAACACGTGTATGCACAGCTAACTGCGACCAGCAGCCCCATACGCATAGGGTAATGGGGCTTCGCATTGTATAGCATTCAGGATCATGACAGATTTAGCATCGCGGGTAAATATCAACTTAAAATCCAAAAATTTCTTCAATTTGAAGACTTACCAATTAAGTTGAAATATTGAAAACAGGCTTCGGGCAACGTTTGGTTCTGCCAATAGTCCCTTTCTGTTCAAATTGATGACTAAATGTGACTCGGTGGAGAGGACCTTGGGAGAGCTACATACACTGAATACTACGGCCAGCGCATGGGCACACATCACATGCGCACAAATTTCAAATCCATGAACGGATAAGATGTTCGTGTGTGCATGCGCTGGCCGTAGTATTCAGTGTATGTAGCTCTCCCAAGGTCCTCTCGACCGAGTCACATTCAGTCAATTCGAACAGAAAGGGACTATTGACAGAACCAAACGTTGCCTGAAGCCTGTTTTAAATACTTCAACTTAATTGGTAAGTCTTCAAATTGAAGAAATTTTTGGATTTTAAGTTGATATTTACGCGCGATACTAAATCTGTCATGATCCTGAATGCTGCAATGCGAAACCCCATTATGCTATGCGTATGGGGCTGCTGGTCGCAGTTAATTGCGTGATTACTAAGACATGAGAGCACTTTGGGGCGAGTAAAGTCTCACACTCACAGTGTCAGTTATATGAAAGGCACTGTACTTTAACCTGAAACACAAAAATTCAGGGAAACTTTTGAGGTACAAACTTTATATTATCTTTAAATATTAAAACATATTAAAAACAGGAACATATTAAAAACATTATTAAAACATATTAAAAATATTTAAACATATTAAAATGATAGAGTACAGTAGTTAGAGGTGTAACCATGGCTTGGTAACCATATGTCAGATCTAGATCTGAATTGGAATTGGCTGTTTTTCTCGATGCATGTGTTCAATCTGTTCAAAGCAAAAACATAAACAACCTTCGGCTAAATATACAGTGTACGCCAAGAGCCAATGCACACAGAAGAAAACTCCTTTTTTTGGTGGGTTTTTTTTTGTTTTTTTTACTAGCATGTTTGAAAATGATCGGAATGATTGTACAAATTGTAATTCATTATTACAATGATCGCACCGTACACAAGGTACACTAAAAACTGTGATTTGAATGTTATTTCTTGGAAGGCATGGCCTATTAAATCATTTTGCCACGTACACAAGTGTAAATGAAACTTGCCCATACATCAACTGGCAGTATGAATTAATTATTTTACACATGTGGTGCAATGCAGGACTGCTAGTTACACATATCGGTGGAAGTGATTGGAAGGTCATGTAGGCACTGCCACCCACATCATGTATTGGAGGTCAAGGCGTACTATACTAGAATCTGTACTATAATTCGCGTTATTTTCTCAATAGATTTCACCTCTGTAGTAGAATTAGGAGTATTTTATATTGTGATTCTAATTTTTGTACATTTTATACCACACATGACATTTTCCACTGATATTGTCATTCAAATGATGGTGATTTTTTTTTCTTGTCGTGTGTCAAAATATCCTTCAAGTGTACTATATCCCGTGGTTTCTTTCTCATTATCAACTCAAAAACTTCAAAACCTATATTTATGTAAATCACTTGCTTTGATGGAGCAAACAAAGTAAAAAAAATATTTTTTTTTTTAATAAAATGCCTTTAACTAAATGTACATTTGTACTGTACCTTCTAGCAGAAGGCAAAAAACCTTACAGGAGGAAAACTGATGTTATGCATGTTTATGAAATTCACAAATTTCAACTCACATTAAAAGTCTCTGACAATGCAGTGCCGCAGTGCATACACAATGTACTTGGTAGGAAAATGAATGATTAAATGCCATTTTTTTCTGATTAACATCAAATGTTTTTTGTTGTGTACCTGCTGACTACATCTACTGAACAGAAAAGAAGTAAAAAACAAATGAAGGATAAGAAATTAATTGTCAGTAGGATTCTTCTTTTTCTACTGTCAAATGTTTTTAAAAATAAACAATGGGTGATTTCAAGTTCAGTGCTACTGTAGTACTCATACTAGTGCTAGTGCTATCTCCCATCCAACTGCTGTAAATCGAGCTTCAACACTGACGGTCAGATTAACGAAACAATACCGATCAAAATTATCGTTCCCCAGCACGAGGTGTTGGGATCGCAGCACCACGAAGTCCGTAGGAATTGCGTGACAAAAAAAGTGATTGCTCGTGATTCCAGTCAAATATTAGAAGTTTGCATCCATGACTGCTTAGTTTTAGACACATGATACAACTGTAAAGTAGACAGATTAAAATACCACAAATTTCATCCTTTTTTGGAAACACAATTATCTTAATTTTGTTCCCAGGTTCAGATTTATGTAGCCATGTCTGGAGTGTTTGTGTACATTACGGCAACACTAACACCAGCACTAAACTTGAAATGACGAAAATGATAATCCCTAGGGGCTGGTGTTAGTCAATGGGGGAAAAGCATTTAAATTGCTAACACAAACAGCAGAGCTCAATCTAAGGTAATGCATACTGTAGTGTTTACTGTTTATTGGTGCCCCTTGAGTGAGTATATTGTATAAGTCCCACATGTGATGCATGCATTGTAGTACCCAGTACATGTAGTGCTAACACCGTGCAAATCACCAAAGTTCATTTTGTTTTCTATGCAGACTTCAACTTGACATATCACTGGCTTGCTATTAAATGTATAGATACAGCAGCAACAAAACAGTCATTCAACCTTTTGTCTCTGACTGATTGTGAGTTACTTTTCACTGAAAGCAAAAATATCTGAGTTTTAAGAAGGTAGTTTGATACCCAATGATCACAACCTACATAGGAGTATATGACATACCTAGCTTTCACAAAACATGATTGTACATGTAGTAAGGCATCATTAGAAGTGTTTCACATTTAAGCATTCTTGCAGTGTGAATGCAAACTGCAGTTGTGGAGGGTGATTTGAATGGTAATTCAAATCGTGATCCAGAGGTGTTTTCCAATCCCGCTTTACCAGAATTAAGCTCTAAAACAACTGTGTGAGCGTACCTGTAACTGACCTCCAATCATTTTTTTTTTTTTTTTTTTGGGGGGGGGGGGGGGAGAGCTTATGGTGACCTTTTAACCACTTCTGCAGAATGACTGCACTCCTCAAATGTTTGCGCTGCATTCGAAGCGCCCGCAACTTACGGCTCAAAAGTTTGATGTGAGCTTGGAAAGAAAGCCAAGCCTCCCCTTTTCGCTCTGAAATTGAAAACTGCAGAATCTGCAAAGCCTTTCAATATCGTGTGAACGAACGATGATTCGTATCGTACAAACAAATTTTACAATCATGTTTGTAATTTAGCACTCTCAGTACAGTACATGTGAAAGCAAGAATGGATGACTCTACATGATAGGCTAGGGGTGCAGCAGTAATCCGTATACAGTCTGTACTTTCATATTGACATTAATGCTTGATCAGAGATATTGCCAAAATCGGACAAATGCATGCAAATCCACATACAAAATGTAAAATTTGCAAACAGATCAGAAGTGGTCATTACAGCTTGTATTTGGCCAAAGGTGTGCTTGGTCAGTGGCCATGGTTTGAACCGTGTAGGAATGTGCTTATGATTATGATAATTGGATTTGCCACTGATACTTGTACTTTTCAGCGAAGTTGATGCATAGCATAAAGGCCCTAAAGAAGTCTGTTATGATTTTGAATGAAAAAAAAAGATGCCATTATATCATTTTACCTGGCTTCTCAGGAACAGTGTTGATACTTGAGATGCCCTGTCACTCTTTTATTTTCAGATAAGTACATTACAAAAAAAGAAATAACATTTTTTCCATTTTCTCTTTATTTACAGTTTATATATCCCAGTCATATCAAGCTCACTGAAAAAGAGGTAAGCAGCTGTGATATTCTTTCAACAATTTTTTTTCATTATAAATAAATATGTTTTCTACTTCACAAATGTGTGAATAAATATATTGAGAAAATAAAAGCATTGGGGAGTAGCATCTCAGCGTGCACAGGAGTTCAATTGTATTAAGGTGTTATTTTCTTTAAGTGTACAATACATGCAAAATAAAACTTTCATCATTTTTGGAACATTTTCACTGCCATACTTTGTAATTCCAGTACTAAAGTACACTGTTATATCATCATGCCAGTGTAGAGGGGTTATTAAATTTGTGCAAATTCAATTCAGTGGGTTTGACAGTCCAATTTGCCCAATTCATTATGCTCCAGAGACAGGTAATAGAGGCATGCAGCAATTGCCTGTATGCATTGAATTCAATTGAACAGGTGTGCACTATACGAGTACGTCCTCGGGAGAGTATTAGTCACTCTTGTAGGTGACGCCGGGGAACGGATGTTGTTGCTCTTTGGAATGATGGTACATTTTGAGAAATATACACTTAAAGGACAAGTTCACCTTCATAAACATAAGGATTGAGAGAATGTAGCAATATTAGTAGAACACATCATTGAAAGTTTGAGGAAAATCGGACAATCCGTTCAAAAGTTATGAATTTTTGAAGTTTTTGTGCAGTAACCGCTGGATGAGAAGACTACTGCAGTGTGTGAAAAACTTAGATGTCACATGCGTACAACAATATAAGGAAAATATAAAGAGAATTTCACAAAATTTCATCTTATGAAAAAAGTACACATTCCCCCGACTCGTTACCGACAAATGTTATGGGTAATATCATTCCCCCTGCCTTTAGAAAGAGGCAAGTCAAGTGCTCTTTTATTATGCGAAAAAAGTGAAAATATGTTGAATTTTCTTTATATTTTCTTTATACTGTTGTACGCATATGACTCACAAGCTGTAGTAGTCTCCTCATCCAGCGGTTCCAAAACAAAAATTTTAAAAATTCATAACTTTTGCATCGATTGTCCAATTTTCCTCAAACTTTCACTGATGTGTTCTACTAATATTGTTGCATTCTCTCAATCGTTATGTTTATGAAGGTGAACTTGTCCTTTAATTGATACAATTGGCACATGTATTATTGTAGTACAGACTTCTATCATGCTTGCCAGTTTATGTGTTATTCTGATAATCTTTGTACCTGTTCATACAGTACATGTAGGTTGTGTATTCCAGGTGTGTCAAGAAAATTGTGGCTTTCATGCACTGAATATTTTATGTACCGGTATGAGAGTTTAGGTAGTACTTTTCCTATATGGAGAGAATTCATTGCATGAATGAAATTGGAGACCTGCAATATTATCTAATTGTTTGAACTCCATCCGTTTTTTCCCCTTTTATGGTCTATTGCAATGTACACATGTACATGTACATTGTAGAGCTCTGTTTCTTTAGTCTGGCCATCTGCTGTTCTGCTATATTAGTAACTTATGAGCACATTTGATTAAACATTTATCATTTAATCTAAATACATGAGGTATATAGCATTAACAACTATTTTTCCATTAATCTGAATGTTATTAGCTTGAGTGTCAAAAGTGACCACCCCTTTCAAGATATTAATACATTTACACTGTACAATGTTGACTAGACAAGGCACAGTGTAATGCAATGTGGAATGTGTAGGCCTAATGATTATATTTCTGAGTTTAATTACACCATTCTCTAGTCATTAGGTGCAAACAGCATACTAAAGCAAGTTTTGAAGTACAGCTGTACTACTAGCAGTATACATTGTATTGATCACCAATTTTTCAGAACATCTTACAGATGCATTCATGAGTAATGTAAGTGCTGTATTACTTTACTGTGCTGTAACTGCAATAACTTTATAGACATGTACATCAATTGTAAGTACATATTGTAAGACATATTTATGGAAACTTGTAAGGATTTCATGTGGTTTTATTCTCTGATATTCATTTGCAGAAGATGAATATATGCTACCTGTCCTTTCCAGACTCTAATTCAGGTAGGTTTCATGTTCTGGTATGTTGAGTTCTGTTGAGTTCTTTACATTTATTACTTCCACCAAGGGGGGAGGTTATGTTTTTGTTACCGTTGATTTGTTCGTTTGTTTGTTTGTCTGTGCACAAAATAACTCAAAAAGTAGTGAACGGATTGGGATGAAACTTGCAAGAAAGGTTGAAAATGACACAAGGACCAAACGATTAACTTTTGGTAGTGATCGGAGAATTTGGGGGGAATTTATGAAGGATTTTTGATATTTTGGCAGGTAGGGTCAATGAACTTGGGAATTCAGGCTGCGCGTATTTGAGGTTTGCATCACGCGCACTAAAGTGCATGCTCTAGTTTCTGCTAGGGCGAAGCGAGCTGTGCAACTGAAGGTTTATGACGTAACAAAGGCTTCTACATGTGTACATTGGGAAATCGGGCGATTTTTCAGTGGGTGGAAATCACTGATCTCTACGGAAGAGCAAGATCATGGTGGAAAGTAATTGCTTGGTGGAGGTCTGCGTTCTCAGAGTGCTTTTCTAGTTTGTATTGTCTTTAGTTTATCTGTCTATTATGTTTTGTGGTTTTTTTGGCAAAGAGAAAGTAGAAGACTATTATATCTTATTGATTTATTGTAAGCAAATGTTTCTGGGGGGGGGGGGGATTGTCGTCTGAGGGTAATTGCCCTAATATAGTGTTCTACTATTGATTATTGCTGCTTTCACTCCATCCCGATTTATATTTGGGCTTTGGTTGCCTTCAAACCATCTGAGAAGTATAGAGTGAATGGTGCTAATACTAGTGTATCTACTGTACTCTTGTGTTGCAGGCTGCATGGGTGACACAGAGTTCAGCTTTAGGATCCGACGCTGTCCTGGCAAGAGGGAGCCTGTCTATAGCAGGGAGAGACTGGAGTACAACCGGAATTGCCTTCCAACATTACAGGTTAGACTTCAAATCCAGCATGAGGGTAGCTACTGTACTTACTATTAATGTGGAAATATTCGCAGTGTTGAAACTTTCGCACATTTTGTGCAACCAGAAACTAGTGTGAAAATAAAAGCATGAGATTTTGCTTGCTGTATGTTCCAGTACTTGATGTCTTGATTCCACGGAAGTAAAAACATGTGAAACTCTTCTTGCCCAACCGAGCACGAAACAAAAGTCAGTGATCAAGGGTGCTACTTTCTTCTCTGATGCAGGTGGTTGTGTATCATTATCTTACTGCAAATGGTCATTTACATTTCTATAAAGGTCGTTGCAAAAATCATATTGCAGTATTGTAGTTGAACAGAATATCTTACAGCTTAGTTGTTGTGTATGTGTAACACTTGGCTCAGATGTTACTAGTTTTACTACAAAGTATCTATATGTTTCGTAGGAATCATAGAGCTTTGAAGCCAGAGTTTTAGTTGATGTTCTACACATATTTTGCAATTTTGCAATATTTTTTGTTTGAGGCCTATCTTTGACAGGCAAGTTATATCTGAATTTTCATATAGAAATTTACCAGCATCCTTTTACTGAGTATTACATAGAATGTAAGTACCACAGTATTATCTTGCATGTTGCAGTTTGTGAACATTCTATGTTCACAAAAAAAAAAGCTTTAAACTGAACAGTTACTTGTAACCAAGATCTAGGATAGATGCCTCAGTTATCTTTTTATACCCAATGGCAAAGACACATAATTGTACAACCATGTACACATAGAAGGTGTATGGTCCTGTCAGCCCTCTATGATGCACTATATGTACACGTACAAGGCATATATGTGTATAATACATGATGGGTGTTATAGCTCTTACAGTTGAAATATACACACGTAAGCTTCGTGACATGCCTTCGTGGTACGCAATCTTCAACATTGATTGTTTAAGACATTGTGAATGGTTGAAATCACAAATGTATTTCAGTATCATTTTCTTTTGCCTCATCTGCTTTACACAACAAACTGAATATTGTTTTGCTGCTTTCATGAAGTGCCATGGGGGGGGGGGGGGGGGGGAGGGATGCATCCATATACATCCTACTGTTGTATTCAATGTAAGCAATGCCTTGAAAGTGGGCGTAGCTGATTTTCTACAGCTGCATGATAATCCGTTGTGAATTGCCCTGGGGCAGACCATGACATTTTGCTCATTGGCGGCTCTGCTGACACTTGAAGTAGAAATGAGGACATCAAATTGTCTTGAATTAGAAAGATTTATAGAAGCAGAGCCATCTATACGATATGTAAGAGTTTAGATTTTGGTTGTTGTTTTTTTTCTGGATAGAAGTGTTGTACAGAGTAATACATCTATATGCTCAATGAACAAATATGTAAGTGAGTTTTTAGTGTTAGGACTGTTTTTTTTTTCTGTGCTGGACATCAGATGGCACATGTGCTGTACTCAGTGTTGTACTTCGTTACATGCAAATTTTGTAATACGTGGTACTGTGTGGTACTGAAAACTGCATTTACAGGTACAGTGTTATAAGCAAACAGAAAACAAACAAAGCGAAGCGAAAACAAAAAGTCAATGCACCACTGACAATTAGAAGTTTGGTAAAGCCCTTGAGATGAAAAATGCACAATGTGTCAATTAAGGACTGCTCCATTTCATCTTTCGTAGAAACTGAAAAATGAGGGTAAGGTGCTGTATTTCCCCTACCTATTCGTTTTGTTGGTCTCTCCACATGTACATCCCTGACTACATACAGTGTATCATTGCAAATGTAGGGTCCTGTGAGATGCACATTACCTGTGCACAGTGGTCTTTGGTACTGTAAATTTTGTTGTCATTCTTCTTTTAACTTTGATTTTGTTGTTTTGTTACATGTACATGTACAATGATCTGATATTAATGATCATTTTGCACTTGAGACAGAGTTTTCATGGAAAGCAGGTATGACATTTGGAACATATGATGGAAAAATTCCTAATGCATTGATAGGACTAATTTTTTAATGTGATATGCAGCTGTATGTAGAAAATATTGTGGGCAAATTCATACTGTATATGATATCTGATTATAATGCAATATTTAGAACACAAAGTTATCAGACCTTGTTTAATTCATTATCAGTGGTGCTTGGTATTCTGTGCCTTCTACAGCTAGATTAGTTTTCCCCCAGTTGGCTTCCTGTACTTCAGTGCCTTTGGACCTTGCATTCATTTGCATGACCTATCACTCACAATACTGCTTGTGTCAGTTAGACTGTGACTGCAGACTCCATTTGTGAATAGACCTACCTCTTTTGTTCTGTTTTAACTGCACACTGATGGGAAAGTGCTCTTTAGTCTAGGAATGATTCAGAGTGCTATACTATGTAGCAACAAAAGTATGCCTTGTCTCTGAATTATAGAGCTGGCAATGAATCATTGAAATTTCCTTTTATACTACACTGTATGTTTTTTGCCTATGATGTGTTTTTTCACAAGTGAGCGTATCATAGAAAGTGGGCAGAAACAGTTACTGAGGTACATATAGAAGTCTGTGTGGTGCAACTAACGACCTCCTTGGATGCAGATGCATTGATATAGTCCATCTATCAGTGAAGCTGACTATGGCTGTCTTGGGAATGAGATGGCTCTTGTTGTTGTTGTTTTTTCTGCAAACATATTTGAAGAGAAGCTGAAGTGATTTGGACTTGAAAGACTTGTACATGACGGTATGTTTGATTCAGGTTTCAACTGCTGACAGATATGGTACCTTATATGAGAATAATTCAACTCTATGTTTACATGGATGATTTTGGTAATGTTCTTATTGATTGTTTTTATACTCATCTCTTCAGTGATGACCAAATTTTTAATGAAAAGCATCAATGTTGACTTTTATCATTTTCATTATAGTGATGAATTCAATGATAAATGCAATTGTTATTCATTAATAGTATCATTATTTTATATCAATATCAGTATACATGATTGTAGTAGTAGTAGTAGTAGTAGTAGTAGCAGTAGTAGTAGTAGTACAAAAGTAGTGTAGCAGTAGTAGTAGTAGTAGTAGTAGAGTAGTACCACAGTAGTTGTTATAGCAATAGTGGTAGCAAAATTGAATATCATTGTTGTATCAAGCATTGTACAATGTAATTATGATGCATGCCATCACCATAGTAGTCATCATCATTATGACAATGATTATTAACCTACACATTTGTATGTCCCTGAAAAAAAAAAAAAAGGTGGAACTTGAAACTTCAGAAATTTTGACATCTAATGACAGCAGTGCCATGTAATATACAAATGAAGATTGGCCTTGAGCATTTACAAACTTTTACACAAAATTCATGAGGAATTTGCAAATCAGTTTCCCTGTCCTTAATACCCCCCCCCCCCAATAAAAAAGAAAAAGAAGAAAAGGAAGATCTATATGAAATTATAAAATGTCAGCTGATTGCTAGGGACATGTACTCTCTATGACTGGAGTGCATGATAAGAGATACACTATGGGAGTCAAGTTGCAGGATGAGTGTGTATGCATACATAGGAGATTTCTGTAACACAAACATGGGGAGAATGAGATGATCATGGCACTGCAGGCGTTTGTTGACGATGGAAGTGGGTATTGCATTACTTCTGCCTGATGCATCAATTGCCCCAGCAAAAAGAACCAATCAAATATGGAGTGGAGCGGGAGATCTTTATTGACTATCTCTGACATCAGCAGGGCTGCATCATTGCTCAAGGCTGGGCCTTATTGTGGTTCAGATGTGCGTGGAATGTATACATTAATGTTATGTAGTATGTACAAAATAATGCTTTCTAGAGTGCTCATAAAATTATGCAGAATGTATCTCCCATCCAAGTAACGTAGTATGAGTAAATGTGAATGATTGAGAGAATCACTTGCACCCCAGATACTGTATGTTTTGCGCTTATTATGAGGCCCTGGAGAAATATGTATGTGATGCTTTTTAGCCACCTGTGTATACTGTTGGTTTTCTTCTTTGTAACAGGTTGATATATGAATTGGAAAAGGTTAATGAAACAAAAACAAAAAATCTTTGTTAAATGAATAGAAGTCAAAATCTATCATTCAAAACTTGGTGAAATTAGCAATCATTACATGTACAGTCAAATTCTGTTGATATCTGACTTCAGTACAGTTATACACTTATTACCAGAATGTAACTACTAGAAAAGCAGTCAGAGAGTACAGACCTCTGCCAAGCACTTAACCCGTAAAGATGCAGTATTAAGTGGCCGTACTTCCCAATGATCCCCAGATTTCCTTTTTTTAAAAAGATTTTTTAGTGTCATTATCTTTTAGCTTCCTGCAGCCCCTCAAGTGCATGTGTGCTCCCTAAATTTTGGTAACTTGAATTCCCTAGTTTATTGGCCCTATTCGCCGATGATATAGAATCTTTAAAGAAAAAAAAAAAATCCTGCATCCAGATTGTGATCTGGATCACAACCGATATATGTTCCTTGTGCTGTTATCAACTTTTCCTGTAAATTTCATCCAAATCCATTTGCAACTTTTTGATTTTTGTTTTTAACAGACAGACAAACGAACCAATGCCAGTAAAAAGCATAACCTCCTTGGTGGAGGTCATAGTGTTGCAATTTGAGTAATGGGGCTTTATAGCATTGTATACATATCAATATTAAATTTCCATATGCACATGTCTGTACACATGGTGGTTTATACATTGCCCATACAACAGATTTATACACAGTTTTGAGACATGTGTATTCAGAGGGTGCACTTATCAAGCCACTTCTGGTGTAGAGTTGAGGTTTCCAAATGACTTCGGGGAGATTCTTATAAATGACAAGAATTTATGCAAAGCTGTGCTGATTATTAGAGATAAGAAATATCTTTCTGAAACACCAAAAAAGTGCAATCTCAAATGCGTTTGAACCAGAAATGTGTTTCTGGAGAGATCAAAATGCAAAGTTGTTTTTGAAATGAGTGTATAGCTCTCCCTGTCTATGCCATCTTATGATCTCTGCTCCTTGGGTCAAACAGTGCAATGGAACTGTGCGGTGATAAGGAGTTCCTCTCGACTCACGATAGAGATGAGGAATGTAACAACTCGCAAAACACAGTCTGAAAGACCTTTGCAAATACATTTTGATAGCGGGTATAATTGAAACATGTTTCAAACATTGAAAAGATGATGAATGCAGTCAGTCATTTGGTATTCCTCTCTATTGACTCATTTGTAGCAATGTGACCTTGTTGTCTTTTGACTTCCTTGCACTCGTATGTTCTTCTTTAGATATCAATCATACTTTGCATTGTATATTTCACAGCAGACATTAAAATACCAGGCAGGGCAGAACATCATGCCATTCCTTACTAATGAAGAGAAGGAGTATAATCAAATCGGGAATTTCACACACTGTATTGAAACACAAATTGTATGACACTACTTCCAATAAAATATTCATAGTAGGAAATGGGAACTTGGCATGCTCATAGTCAAGCTGTTATTTCCTCCTTTGCAGCAAAGATCACACATATGTTTTAAACACCAAGGCGACTGAATGGGGCAGTACTAAGAAATCCCTATGCATGATACATTGCATAGGAACTGTATATGGGTATGTACAATCTGTGATATGGAGAGAGATGCTTCAAAACTGTAGCCTCAGCATAATTTCATATTCCTCCATCTTTATTGTGTAGCTCTCACAATATTATGAAGAGAGATAACTCAATAAAACTGTGCAGTTCTTTTCTCTACACAGCCTTTTTTTTTTTCATTTTTGCTCTCTCATTACCACTGCTATTTCTGTCAATGAGCTGTGTACATGCCTTCTTTTTTTTTCAACTATTCTCAGCTGCTCATCAGTTGTTAAAAAACTTGAAAAAACTTGAAAAAACAAAAACAAAAACACACACACACAAACACATGCACACGCACACACACACACACACACACACACACACACACACAAAATCATACTTTGGCCCATATTAGTCACACCTGAACTGAATAAGCAACTTGAGATTGATGTTAGATTACTCTTTTGGGAGTCTGTAGAGAAAACATATTTTCGTTTGATTTACGATTGAAGCACAAGGAGTTTGTCACTGCCCTGGAACTGCGTCATTACATGTAACACAATGCCAAGGAGTTTTCGTTCATTGTACAGATTAATCAGCCAACATTATCAAAACTGGAGCACGGACAATTGAGTACTAGCCTCAGTACCAGTCTGCCATCATGTTTGTACACCTTTTGATTTTGTTGATGAAAGTGCAACATCATTCAAGAAGAAAACATGGTTATCTAAACGTATTTAGCCCAAGTTATAACATACAATATTGTAATTTTTGTGTGATAGTTACATTGTAATTTTCTGTGTTGTTTATAATTAAATGTAACTTGTTTCTTTATGAGAAAAAAATAGCCCCACCAGCATACCCAGAGCCATGTCTACTGTACGCTGTATATCTTGAAGGATCCTTTTCTTCTCTTATTCCTTAGATATGATAATATGATAAAGTACCTGAAAGACTGCTCTGTCCTATAGTATCATGTTTATTCTATATCTCTTTTGCTGAGAAGAGTATTTCCATGCACAACCTCACAATTGTATAATTTTGTCACTCTTGCATTGAACGTCACCCCATTTCACTGAGTGCCTAGACTGATAATCATTCTCCAGGGATGCTGTTAGGGCCTTTTGTCAGCGTTATTGGCTGAATGTACATGTAGCATTTCTGACTTCAAAGGACTCTCACTGCCAGCCTGAGTTTCCTTTTCTCCTCTTCTGTCTCATTGAAATCCCCCCAAGAACATTATGTGTCCTTCTTGCTCTGAAGACTTGAGTTTATGTTGAAATCACCTTTCTGCGTGCCTTGGAATTTTGCCTATCCCATGAGTTGCACAACTACTTGTGATATGTAACACACCAAAGCTTGACAAATCACAAATTTGAGCATAGTCTGTCATGGATAGTTGTGGTAGGGTTGTATGACTTGTGATTCAACCAAGGGAAATCCAGGGCAAGTAAAAGATAGTCTAAAATGAAGAGTAAAATCTTACAAGCACAACAGTGAAAGTTTGATCAAAATTGGATGAATATTAAGAAATTTATGAAAATGTGAAGTTTTGCTGATTTTCACAAAAAAGTTCTTGAACAGTCAATATGAATATGCAAATATGAATTGATGATGTCACCCCCTCACAATTTGCCATACCTATATAGCATGGACATAAAATCATGAAATTTCCAGTGTTTTATTTCTTTGTAATCAAATGCAATTATGCCCCAGGATCAAATCTTGATATATCTCAGCAATCATTATTTTGAAGATATTCAACCAGATATGCTATATGTTTCACACTATTAGACTAGAAAAATTGAATTTTTGCCATTTTTTGTAAATCAGTGAAAAATTGTAAGGTGATGGCATCATCAGCTCACTCATTTACATAGTCATATCCACTGCTCAAGAACTGTTGTACAAAAAAATATCAAATCTTTGAAATTTTGTGACTTCCTTACTTTCTCACTTTCCTTACTTTTTTCTACACTTACTTTCAATCCAAGTTTGATCAGATTTTCACTTTTGCGTGGGTCATATTTTGCTCTTCCTTTTCAGACTAACTTTCAACTGGTCTGGAATTCCCCTTTAATGAAAAATTGTAGGAATGGTTTGAAAGTGGGCTTCAGTCACAGAAAATATCTAACTATTGTAGCTGCTTGCTGCGGTTGTATGACTGAAGTGGTCAAAGATAAAATGCAGGTCCTGGTTCAATTGAGCCTAAAGAGCTTCTTATACTTTCCTTCTCAAAATTGTCATTATTTTTTGAAAAGAAATATTTAATTGTGTAAGGAATATTCCAACATGAAGCTTGCAGGAACACTTATGTTTTACTGTCAAATATTTTGTCATACTTGGACAAAATTATTCTTGGTATGTAAAGTGGTTCTTTTTACTTATTATTCTATTTCAGACTGATGCTGCTCATTTGTACGGGTATGTGTACTTCAGGCAAGTTAAAGACAAGACATCAAGAAGAGGCTATTTTCAGAAGGTAAGTATTTTAAGTACAGATGTTGATTTATATGATCTTTGATGCGTATCACATAGCAAACACATCAACAGTTTATTTGTTCGTGAGTATTGTTGAAGGTATCAGAATTTTCACTGAATAAACTTGACTATGTACGGAGGTAGTCTAATCAGCATTAATTGGCAAACATAAGATGACTGAACCTGTACTCTTTGTAGGCACCTATTAAGGAATTGCTCATTACCAAACACATTCAAAGCATAGCTACATGTACATGTGTGTGTATAGATGCCATATGGTATGCAATGTTTACTCAGCATACATCAATCAGCTATTAATCATCTTTCATTTCCCATTGTCAGATGTGTGTGAAAAGTTGAGCTAAATTTATTGTTTTGCCAGCGAAGACTGTTGCCAATGTAGTCAGGAAGACAATTGGGGATGTTGTGTACATTGTCCTCAGTAGTAGAGCCACTCAACCTCTCTAGATCCTACTCCATTACCACCCCCCCCCCCCAAACACACACACACAGGCACACACAAACACACACACCCAAATTTAAAGAATTTTCTGAACCAGCAATACTACTACGCAGTTTGATAAGTATCATTGAGCGATATTATCACTACATTATCCATAAATGAGAAAAGTGATGAATCTTAATTCTTATGCAGCAAATCAGGCATTACCATTTCTAAATCACATGATATGTATGATATACGAGTGTATGCACATGAACTCTGTGAAATGACCATTGCATTGTATGGCACTCTTGGATTTGGCCAACATGAAAATTTGTCAAAGGAGCTGTAGTGCACATGTGGGCTTACCCCTCTCCACCCCTTTACAAAGCACCTGTCATCAATTGAAGGCAGTGTAGCCAGTTTCCTTCTTGTGGTTTTCCGGTAATGGATTCCCTGAAAGAGCTAGTGATTAATTTCAGGGAAATTTGGCTAATGAATCTTTCAACAGGTGTTTATACTTGCGCATGGATCCCACACTCTTATCTTACACTGCTGAGATGTCAAAATGTGTTGAAGATGAACACCGCAGATAGCGTGAGCAAAGATCTACAAGTACTTTTGTCTGAGGATAAATGTAATTGCTAGATTGTGGTAAATAGCCAGGACATGTCTGAATTATATTAATAAATATTGTGGTCTAAAGTGTAGGCATTTAGATGCTCATGTTTGGACAAATCAGATGTAAAACTCAGTGAAAAAAGGTTCATGTACATAGATGTATCATGTACCATCTTGTACTCACATGAATATGCTCATATCCATATTAATATCCTCGTTGAGATAATGTGATTGACATTGAGAACATTGTTAGAAAGCATTAAGTGACTGATGTTTTTGACATAATTATTGTTGATTTCAGTCATTAGTCCTTCTCAGCATGGTTCCCTTCACAACCTTGTTCACTCAACTGGCCAGTCTTATTGCCCCGGAGTACTTTGATAATGGAGAACCATCAATAGAAGCAGGTATGGTCATAAGTGTGATGTCTTTCTAAGAGGTATTATCTATGATTTTCACTCTACTTGGGCAGATTATAGCAAAATAACAAACAAACAGACAAACAACAAAAGAATCAGTGAACACTCTGCAGCTGCCCTTGTTTGTATGTGCTTGTATATTTTGTGTGTGTATAATTATGTGTGTGTCACGGATTGAGTGTTGATGTTTAATATGTATGTTTCTTTGTCTGGTTCATTTCATTGCTTTATCATCTCACTCATTGATCTTGAAAAGCGTGAAATCTACTGCCATCTTTTAGTATAAAAGTACAGGTAGACATTGCAAGACATGTCCAGATGCTAAAGGTGATATACCATAGTGTCAGCATTGTAATCAGGCACCAAGTCATGCTACTAGTTAGATATACATGAATAATGATGAAACATAATAGTTTTAGGGAGTGAGAGTAAAGAAATTTTGATTTAAAATGTTAGTTCTACTGTAACTGTTAATACAGGGGAATATCAAATTTTGTGGTAATACACTTGACCCTTACATAGTCACATGCCTCAAAGCACAAGACTACAGAGCATTATTCATCTAATTAACTTGTCATTAGAGGCATAAGTATGTGAGTAACTTCTGTCCACATGTTACATAACCACTAAGTGCCAAGGTTCAGTGAGTGTTGTAATGACAATTTGTCGTTTACACTTGTACTATTGTATTGAAGGCATGAAGGTTAGGAGATTAGTATCTGATGGCAGTGCTTTACAGTTTATGATACCCTTTTAAACTGTAGTCAGATCATCTATTTCCTTTAAATACCCATATGTTTAGATATCAGAGCTATGGCCTTCTGCAAACATTTTACTTTATAGAAGTTTGGACAAGTCAAAGGCTTGTTTCTTCCTTTTTTTTTCCAAATCTGTATGCACTTTTCATAATATGCTTTGATATGTTACCAACTAACAAATACTCCTTGATGAAGGAGGTATTGAACTGATGTACTGTATGTGTGTTACCTTTTTTTTTCTGCATGATGTTTATGGTGTGGATATTGAAAAACAGTTAAACAGGATACACCCATACTTCAAAGGCATGTGCTGTATACATTCATGTTGTATATGTACGTATATGTACAACGTATGTACCGATGTATACAACACAATAAGTAGGATTGACTGCATATTTGTGTGGAATTGTATTAAAGCTAAAATATACATGTAGTTCTCAGAAGGGCCTAACAGTCGTCTTACACCATTTGGAAATTGCTTTCACAGTGTCAACAGGCACTACAAGATTGTCTGACTGATGTGAATTTGCCGGGATGATGAGTTGTTTTTCAGTATTCTGAGACCAAAATTACATAACCATTTTGATAGCAGTACCCAACTTTTATTCCAGAAGTGCCCTCCCTGTTCAGTATTGGGTGGGTAGAATGTTACCTATTGATGATCGTATAGGACCCTAGCAGGTGTATTGAATTGCATGCAGCCAACAAGCTGCATGAGATCCACTCTCACCACTGTGGCCAGATATCACGTAGTTAATGCAGTCAGTTATATCACATAGTAAACATGATCAGGTATGCTCTGAGATTGTGATACTTCCTGCACACCTGTTTGGGTGATATTTTGCCTTTTCGCCTTTACCAACAGCATTATTTCACACATTTCTTATTCAGATCATTATGTCTCCATTCTAGAGCAAAAATTAGAAACTTCTGCAGTCATGCGTTTCCTGCATGCACAGTCATGTATACAGCATAAAACTGCAGTTTGTATAAAACTGTACATGTATATCACCTTTGATAGTATTAGATCTTAAAAATATTGATATAGAATGTGATTATGTATTTCCATAGGTAGTAGAGAAAAGTCACATTCTAATAGTGCTAAATTTTGAAAGACATATCATGTGATGTGAATGTTGGGCACCTCTCACTGCAGCATGCCATGATATTGACCAGTGGCCAGCACCTTGCCCAGGGAAGACCCTCCACCTACCAATCATGGGCTGTGTCCTGCAGGTCCGCATTCCATCCAGACAGGACAAACCTAGTGCTGCAGCCTCTGCCAAGAGTCCAGTGGAGGTCAGTGTCCACACAAATACGTATTTGCCACCAAGGGTGACATTTCTCCCTTTTATGCCCACTGTTAACATTTCAACCATATTTCATATGTAAATAGATTGTAGGGATATGACTGATGTCAACTGTCTCGGGGTTTTGAGTGGTATGCAGACTTGTACTCATCTATGCATGTGCCGTACAATGTATATTTCACTCTATTTTTATTGTGACAATTTTTGCAAGTACACTGATATTTTTTCTTTTGAAAATTCCATTTCTGTGTTTCTCAATTATGAATTCAGCCACGTGTAAAAATTCTACAATTCCTGATTCCCGAAAATGGTATGCTCACGAAATATACTGTATGGCTCTTCCACACATGATGAGTTTCTTGATGGATAGACAGAATGCCAGCATTGCAAATTCGTGATTTAGGGTGCAAATATGAAGGGATGGTAAATCATGATGAATTGTTGATGAGTAGGTTGAAAAGACAGATACATTGACACAGATGTAATGCATAAGATTAAAAGAAATATGATTTCATACTGTATACACTCTGTGAACTACTATCTGTGTAAATATGGCACATCTTTCAACATTTGTGCTTGTGCACTATATTCACTTATGAAATACCTAATTCTTTTTTTTTTTAGTTCAATGTGTGATAGCAGTGATGTTTAATTGGCAGCAATATGTAAGTACTGTACATACTCTTGTCTTCTTTGATACTCTTGCAGAAAAACAAAGTGCAGGAATGATTATAGTTCTGTCCATAGTAGCCTGGGCCTATCTTTTCTTTGACTGCCATCACTGTACCTCATAAAAATCAGTTGGTCAAAAACAACTATGACAAATGAAGTCAAATCTTGACTATCTTTGTGATTGACATGCCATTGGGATGAAGGAAACTAGCTGTTGGCATTTATATCACTATAATGGCACAGATACTACATGTACCAACCCTTGATTCTTTGCTTGATACCCATGACTGCATTCACACATGTGCTTTGATGGCCAGCATGTCAAATTGTTTTCTCTCATTCCTTGTCCCTTGTTCCCACCCCTTGTCCCACCTTCTTGTCCCTGTGCCCTTGTCCCCATACCCTTGTTCCCGCCCCCTCATCCACACCCCTTTGCCCCCACCTTCTTGTCCTGCCCCCGTGTCCCTGCCCCCTCGTCTCTGTCCTCTACAGTTGATGGGCTCCCCCCTGACTGTCGTGCCTTCCATCAGCGAGCCCGAGATGTTCCGATGCCTTCACCCTGTCATACCTCACATACAGTTGCTCTGGGAGCTGGTACTCACCGGAGAGGTAGAGATTTGCTCATCTCTGATAATATCACTGTAGGGCAGGTCATTGTAAGCTTTGAATTCATTGAAATATGAAGATCAATAGGAATGCATTGAGTGATTCCATCTGCAACTCACTAATTCACCTGGGCCTTCTTGATGACACAAACTGTGCTTGATATAGATTTGAAGACTCCAAGGCAAGAAAGTGTCCACATGAAATATGACAATATTGATAATGTGTCAGCAAATTTGTGTTGTTGTTTTTTAACTATTGAGCCATTGCTTCTTCCACATTTAAGATTTTTTTCATTGATATATTCAATGTTTGTCAAGCATATAATCCCATGGTTTCTTTGGATCATGATTGTTTTATATGAGTCCAGTTGTAGCAGGTTATTTGAGAAATGCAACAATTAAAGAAATGACAGATCTTCAGATATTTTATAGTGTCTTCAACATATTTCAGATGTCAAAACTGTCTTTGCATTCAAAAGTTATGAAGAATGGTTTTCCATTGGTTGCACTGATACATGATCATTGGCAAATAAAAGAAATTTGCAGAACTCACAATTGTAAGTCAAAGACCAAACCATTTCATCATAAGATTCTCATAATGCATTTTGAAGAACAAGGAGCTCATATGTTAATAATAATATGTCCATATACTCCAAAGGAATGATAGTAGTTTCATGTACTATAGGCAGTAAAGTTTGCTAGTCAAAGATAAGAAGGGACTGGATGAGAATGGGAGATTGCATGTATCGATAATGAGATGAATAGATCTTAGGAGCCTTGATATTCGCCCCTTTTCTCACGTCTTTCCTGCAGACGTTGGTTGTCATGGCACCCAGCCCCAGCATGTGTGCCGAAACTGTCCACGCTCTGGTGGGCATGATAGCTCCCCTTAGATTCATGCCAGACTACCGCCCCTACTTCACCATCCACGACAGCGAGTTCAAGGAATACACCACCAGAACGCAAGCCCCGTAAGTAGCCTTCAGATGAAGTCAAAGCTGCAGACAGAATGCATAACACATGTCCAGAGCCACAGGTTAAAAAGACTTAACTGTTTGTTCCTGTCATTTTAGTGAGACTTCACAATTTAGGGGTTGAGCTATTCAGTGTAAGTGACATGCTGGATTACAATTTAAGCTGTTGCATATTTTGTAATAGAAAATAATACATTGGTGAATGTTTCAAATTTATCTATTGTCTCATTCATACTTTCTGTGTGTGTGTGTGTGTGTGTGTGTGTGTGTGTGTGTGTATGTGTGTGTGTTTATGTATTTATGATCAGCTGTATGTCTATGATGACAATATTTTTGTCCCCGCCGAACGAGTTCGAGCAGGGGACTATGAAACGGGCTCCGTACGTGTGTGTGTCCGTATATCCGTCCGTGTGTCTGTGTGTCCATGTGTGCGTCCCTGTGTGATCAAAATGTTCAATTTGCTACTTCTCTGTCATCTATGAGCCGATTTTGATTCTGTTTGCTTTATATGAGAGCACTACATGGGAGCTTTGAAACTTCTACACAGAATTTCAGCTGTGACCTTTGACCTTGACCTTTGACCTATATTGTACATTTTGCTACAAAATGCTACTCCTTCGCCATTTCTAACCCGATTTCGATTCCGTTTGCTTTATGTGATGGCACTAGGTGAGGGCTTCAAAACTTCTACACAGAATTTTGACCGTTGACTTCTTTGACCTCTGACCTTGATTTTTGACCTATATTGTACATTGCATGGCTACAAAATGCTACTCCTTCGCCATTTCTAACCTGATTTCGATTCTGTTTGCTTTATGTGATGGCACTAGGTGAGGGCTTCAAAACTTCTACGCAGAATTTTGACCTTTGACTTCTTTGACCTTTGACCTTGATTTTTGACCTTTGACTTCTTTGACCTTTGACCTTGATTTTTGACCTATATTGTACATTGCATGGCTACAAAATGCTACTCCTTCGCCATTTCTAACCCAATTTCGATTTCGTTTGCTTTATGTGATGGCACTAGGTGAGGGCTTCAAAACTTCTACACAGAATTTTGACCGTTGACTTCTTTGACCTCTGACCTTGATTTTTGACCTATATTGTACATTAGCTACAAAATGCTACTCCTTCGCCATTTCTAACCTGATTTCGATTCTGTTTGCTTTATGTGATGGCACTAGGTGAGGGCTTCAAAACTCTTATGCAGAATTTTGACCTTTGACTTCTTTGACCTTTGACCTTGATTTTTGACCTATATTGTACATTGCATGGCTACAAAATGCTACTCCTTCGCCATTTCTAACCCGATTTCGATTCCGTTTGCTTTATGTGATGGCACTAGGTGAGGGCTTCAAAACTTGTACACAAAATTTTGACCTTTGACCTTGATTTTTGACCTGTATTGTACATTTTGCTACAAAATGCTACTTCCGGCGGGGACATATTACGCACCGCGTAATTTCTACTTTTCCTTGTTTATCATGTGACCGGGAATTCATTCCTAGCATTTAGTTTTGTTTCTATGTTCTTCCCTAATTGATTGCTCTTCGTTGATAGTTTTGAAATGATTGAATGCTGAGTGTTTCAAATTAACCTTTTTGGCAGAATTTTTATAGATATTACTTGTAGAATTTATATCATCTTTCTAAATGTCAGTGTTTGAAATGTATCTTGTCATGTTTTTCTTTTGAATCTTCAGCTATATGTCTACCAGAGGATATCAAAGTCACAATTGATCAGTGACCCCCATCTATGTACATTGTGTAATATATAATGTAATCAGTATATACTAATGATATTGATTTATAATGAAAGTTATTATATATTGATAATATAATAAAGTCATTATATATTGATGATATATTAAAGTCATATAGATTGATAAAGTCACAATCATATCGCCCTATCTTGTAATGCCATTACTATAGGGCAATATATGTCATCCCATGTAGACATCAATGGGGCTGAAAGTGAATCTGAAACCCAACTATTCCTCCTCTTCTTTTTCTGTCGCCTCACGATGTAGACCATCTGTAATCCTGGGAGTCACCAACCCTTTCTTTGCCAAGACTCTGCAACACTGGCCCCATATATTGAGGATAGGGGAGCCTGTGACAGGTTTGTGAACACATCCTCTCGTACTCACACTTTGGCAAATAATGTAATGTTAATCATATGTGAGTTTTCAAAGATAAAATAAAAACAGTTGCTTGTAACATGTATGTATTAGGGTTTGCCACAATGCTTGCTTTGTCACTTATGTCAGTGTGCATTTTTTTTTAACCACCATGTGGTGAAAAGCATATGGTGCTGCCTATGCCTTTGTTATAAAAGAAAATGGTAGTGCATTAGCTTACCATTATGTTGGCTTTTACATCTATCAATCATGAAACTTGTCAAATTGAATCATTCCGAGGTCAATGTGCAGACTTACATTTTTATGCAGGAGAATATTTCAAGAGAAACCGTCAATGTGAATATATCTCTAATATTAGAAGAAAAACAAAAAAATAGTCATTTCAATATAAGATTTCATGCATTCTTGTTTGGATATACTAACAGATACAAACCAAATGAAAAATTAACCGTGCAATACGTATGCTACAAAACTACTTACATGGACAGGCATATGTGGGACCACTTTATTTGGGCGGAAGACCGTTAAGACCATGCTGTGGTAATGCCATTCTTAATGGGTATTTCTTGCTTATACACCATTGGCAGACATGTGCATTGATTTCATGTTTCTTATGGCAGTGACAATTAATGGGTTAGTAGTGCTAGTAGAAATTAAGAATTCAAATACACAGCCTGCATGATGCTAGAGACTAATACAACACGCTTTACGGTCATAAGTAATGTCATATCATTTCAACATGGTAGTGTTGCTTGTACATGTATGTCCACCTAGGGAAAGCCTTATGATTTGAAGCCTAGATTTTATTCGTAGATATTCAACATACTTGGAATATGTCACTTTGGCATTATGGGCAGTGATAGATAGAAGCATGTACATTTACCATGCATTTCGTGCAGTATTTATTTCAGAGCTGCCAACTAATTAGTAGTATGCTTTAATGATATCTAATATGCTTTTTATTCATCAGTTATAGGGAAATATGTTTTTGAAGTGATTTTTTTTTCTTATTTGATTTAACATTTAGCGAGCTTAATATTGAATTTTTCTTTATTTAAACATATTATATATAATTTAATTCTTGGCTTCAAATATGTTTTATACTGATTTTTATACTGTGCATCATAATGTTTGTTTTGGCATCCCTGGCATTTGTCCAGGAAGGAGTCTGACATCCATCCCTCACATTCATCTGTGTATGTTATGATTTATCATATTATTACTTGTGATAGGTGACAAGAACTCTAAAGCACTTAAACCAAAGAAGCCTGGAAGTATCAAAACCCTTGAGTCAAAACCAGGTGAGAAGTGTTATGTTAGCCCAATAGCCACTCCAAGAGGGTAGAAATGCCAGTATAGCATCATACATACAATACAAAGTGTTCCCCATTTACTTTGTAGGGCTTACCGGAGTATTTGTCACACTACTGCATCTACTTTTGTAGAATTCAGTCATTTCTTAATTATGTTCCACAGAATATCTTTAACACTTGTGTAGTTAGAACTGCAGCCATTGAAGAGTCACTCTCCCACAACACATTGGTGTAGAAAGAAGCAAGAAGATAGAAAAAGCAACATCAAAAGGACATGCTTAATGTGCTACTGTCAATTTCAACACCCTTCCAGTCCATATTTTTTGTAGACTGTCATTTCAGAAATAACTGAGGAATATCTTGTTTTGTGATTTGCCATGTTGGTACGCTAGTAATTGATTGTCAGTATAGTACCAAGACATTTCATGATAATGCTGTTGAATGTAAAGTGAATTTCAAAACTTTTTGTATTGTTTGTTGACTGATTCAAGGTTGTATGGAACTTGAGTAGAATTCAGAATGAGGGAGCCATTTTCAATATCTCTGGTGGTGGTGTCTTGGTTACTTCATGTTGTGGTTTCAATTCGCATTACACCTTTAACCTTTGTGTTATGTATCAATGTTATACTTATCCATGATATATTGTGGGGATCTTGGAGCATTAATAAAAGCTGATGGGTTTTCTTGTTTCATTTGATACAAGAGCAAAATTGGGTCATTATCAAGCTGGTGGTTGGCGTTTCATTTCATGTCAGCTGCTTCTCATTTCATTCTTTTGTGCCTCGTAATTACATCCATTCTACATGCTACTTCTACAAAATAAAATGTGAAGTCATTTCTTAGGGGTAGTTGCTCTTTTCATTGTTGTACTTTAATAGTTCTGCTTTGAATGCACACAAGCTGCATTCTATTGACCATGTTTTAAGTACTGTAGATGCAAGTAATGTTCATCATTATGCAATTTTTCTGGCCAGGTGTTTACACCCAGTACAAGCCGTTCCTGAACAAGGACAAGACCATCTTCAAAAAGTTAGCCAAGGTGAGAAATTCAAGTAATAAAAATGGATCATAAAAGTTATAAAAAAAAGTGAGCAAAGCTGAGACATTGTAGTACAAATTTTTAGTGAAAATGGAAAGCTGAGTTAGCTGTTAGAACAATTTAAAGTTGAAATGAATAAAATTGTGTGATTGATGCTGAAATGAAGGTAATCACAAAAGTGTGCTGAAGAAGAATTAGTAAGTCGAGGACTGTAAGGGTGCCAGAGTACACCTTCCTAGTTTCAAGTACATGTACATGAAATGTAATGGGTGTTGCACTGTTACGATTCATACATAGACACCTACTTTTATTCACTAGCTTACCCCCTGCCTTTCCTGTGAATTACGAAAGTGTGATTCTAATTACATCCATTGGTTCTATCTATACAATTATTTGTTCCTCTGAGTGCCTTTAGATCTTTCTATGACTTTGGGTTAAACATTTACAAGTGTAGACAAAAATTGTCTTGACTTCACATCACCATGTCCATTGATTCAAGAATCAAATATTACCAAAAGTGTTTACCTACTGTGAAAGCATGTTTATCACATACCAAACTCATGGACCTGAAAAATATGTCATTTAGTTTTTTATCTTGGGAGTTACACAGCAGGAGTCACTAAGTTTTCAAAAATTTTTCATTGTAAATTTTGTACAATGGCATACGGTTACTTGTCATTCATGACACTGATCATCTTGACAGACTGATAAATTTTCAGTATGAAGTCAAAACATGCCCTACATGACCATTGTTTGTGTATTTGTGTGCTGAATATGTTGTTGTTGCCATGGTTACAGGGAGTGCAGACGAGGAGACCCACAGAGGCCCAGGATGCCATGCTGAGGAGACATCTGCTTGAGCTGACCCAAAGCTTCATGATACCACTGGAGCGCTATGTGGCCAGCCTCATGCCCCTCCAGAGGAACATCTCGCCCTGGAAGGTAAGTTTCTCCATCTTTTATGTGAGTTCAGTTGTGAAGATGAAGATGATGGTGTTGAGTACTGTTGTGGTTGAGATGGTGATAATTGTGATAGTGATGTTGGTGATGATGATGATGATGATGATAGTGGTAAGATTTAATAATGATAAAAATGAGACGTGGGTGTTGATGAGATGGTAAAGATGATGATGATAAGAAGGAGGATGGAAGTTGTGGTGACAGTGATGATGCTGATGATGATATGATGATGATGTTGTCCTCACTATTATTATTGTTGTTTTACATCACTGTTTTGTTGGTGGTGACAGTCTCATAGTGGTTCCATTTGCTTGCCTGTTGGCTGGCTGTCTTTGGTACCAAGAGACAGAGCTTTTTCTATTTCCCAATGACTCCTCCATTGCTTTCTTCTCCCATACCCATACCTGTATCATATGCTTGTAATAGGGAAGTTTTTTTTTTTTTTTTTTATATAGAGAGATAGATAGATAGAAGAAAAGTATACTTATGAAGAAAGTAGTTTTCATTAAGCAGAGCTGATGGTAAGTGTCAAACAGAAATAAATGACTGCAGTTTAGCGAGAGTCCCGTCAAGTTAATGTGCCACTGTTATTTGCAAAAATCATGAGGTAGTTATGTAGTCTGGACTTGGATTTCTCTTTTCATTTCTTGTGTGCAAGTGAGAGGAAGATGTTTAACCAGCTGTGAAAAAAAAACAGAGGGAAAAACAACTCATTAATAGGTTATTCTTGATAGGTTATTCTTGTGGTATATCAAAACAGGATCACATTACGATTGAATTACGGGCATCGCACTCGTTTCGCATATCACAGATAATAGATATTACATTGTATGCAAATTATACAGTTTGTAAATGTGTTGCATGACCTTTGCTGCTGTGTCTCTTGGAATCAATAACATATGAGCAGCAAATACAATTTATGAATAAACACAGCAAGTGAAAAGCCTGAGTGTTATATACTGTGAAACTCGGTTCACTGCATTCATGTGAACTACATTGTATATTTCAATATTTACATCAAGTTTGAAATCAGACATGTTGGTAATATGTACAGATTTAAGTGATACAGACACATACCGTACCCAAGAAATCACTGGCAGTTATAAGAGTAAATTCTGGTGAGGTGGGGATTTCCATGAAATTAGCTCAAGTTTTTGCACCATGTGACTTCACAGCATCCACCCAGATTAAAGCCGTTTGATGCTGAGGAGTTCCTCAAGACATTGGAGCACTCTGGGCCACAGCTGACATCAGGGTTGAAAGGTGACTGGGTTGGACTCTACAAGTAAGTCCTGTACTTTCTCGCTGTCTCTGTCTCTGCTTTCCATGGAGCAGCCCTTGGGAGATACCACATCAGTGGGATTGTGAACAGACATCAATTATGTGCACTTGACATGATTTCGTGATTACAAACTGTTACATATGATTCTACTTTGATTATTTGTTTAAAAAAAAAAATCAATGATTTCCTAGGATATCTAGGAAACCATCATGTGTTTAAAAAGTAGCTGGAATATAAGATTGAACGTATGCCTTGAATGATATCTGCCTGAGAAACATTTGTGTAGCTTATGCTAGGCTTTAATGTACTTTATTTTGATATCACTTGCCATTGATGGCATTCACTTGAAACTTCGAGGGCTTGATTCATAGAACCCCCTAAAAAAAATAAATAAACAAACAAACAAACAAACAAACAAACAAACAAACAAACAAACAAACACAACACTGAACAGAGCACTTTCAGCTTTGATAACTAGGGAAAGAAAAGTGTATGACTTCATAATTCTTAGATTAGAGTCTGTGACTGTCCATTGTGATGTCATGGCAGGAAGTTCTTCAGGTCGTCAAACTTTGAGGGCTGGTTCCAGCAGCGTCAGCATGAAGTGAACCTCAAGCTCTCTGCACTCCACCTGGAGGCGCTATGTCAGGCAGACATTGTAGACTGGGTCAAGGACAAACAGGAAGTAGAGGTCGTGGACCTGCTGCTCAAACTTAGAGAAAAGATGGTGAGTCCAGGTGGCCCATTGCTCTATTTGTTTCACCAGCTATTTTCTTTTCTTTTCTTCTTTTTTTTTTTTGCTCACCCGTGCCAAAAGTATTATCGCCAGTGCGATGGAATCTTTTTATTTGCTCACCCGTGCCAAAGGTATTATCGCCAGTGTGATGGAGTACTGTATATGCCATATTATTAGCAAGTCTAATTCTTCTCAAGTTTCCCGACAATTTCTTGAGTGGTTAAATTCGCAGTTGCGGATAACCACCCAAACGGGGAAATATACGTGTGCACATAACATTCATGTCGGGGATCACAGTTATTATATTCATGTGTTTAAAAAAAAACCTTGCAAAAAATATTTGGCATATAAGGTATACAAATGGACACCATGCCCATGAGAAGCCCCCAAAGCCCTGCAAGTTTGCTATGTTCTTCTTAGATAATAGACTGTGAGAATGCACGGAGGGTAAACTTAGCATTGTTCTGGTAAGTGCAAGACCCACAGGGTCTCATGTTTTCTGGTGTTTTCTTCTACTTGAATATTCATTGACTTTGTGTGTTTGATTACAGTTGTGTTCCTTTTTTATTTTTGGTAGCTTTATGGCGTAAATATCGATCTTCGATGTCTTTGGCTATGTTTGATGTCTCTATGGGGATATGAACGATGTTGATGCATGTTCCTTACTTTCACTGACCTTTTCAATGCAATATTATTTTGCTGCAATTTTGAATTAAGGCAATTTCTTTCAGTTCATGTGAAAAGATCTCCAGAATTATTTGAGTGGTATGTTCTGAAGAAAGTCATGGCATAGGACTGAATTTAATGATACAATGTACCGTGTAATACTTGTATCATACAATATCACACATTGGGGGCCAGGAAAATGCATTTGGGGTTCAATAGTTTCCATTTGGGCATTTGATTTGCGTGTGTGTGTGTGTGTGCTTGTGCATATTTGTCAATGGAAGTCTTTGCATACAGCATAGTTGCAAATCAGAAATTGAAATGAAGGATTGAATTTGATAAAATCTGCTGTTTAATAGCATTGGCTACCTTTGTGGAACATTCATCCATGAAATGACAATTATGTGTACTTTAGAGTGGTATGTGGCTCATTTGGAAGCATGTTTGTCTGCTATCAAATGGTTCAGGCTTGATTCTCACTCAGCCTATCTGAGCAGTGCTGCGAGTCGTCATGTTGTTCCCCCCAAGACGTTGTCCCTTGGATAGAACATTTAATGAAGGACCTGTGTCTGACGGAGTCATGACTCATGTACTTATAAGATCCACTTCACTTCCTCGCAAAGAGCAGGGTGCTAACCTAGTGAAGTTGTCCATTCACATACTCACACTAGAAAATGGGAGAATGATGCCCCAGGTGGCAAGTACAGCGCTTGAAATAATCCCCGAGCATTGCCAATTTGCCGCCATGCCCCTCCCACTGGCCGTAGTGCCCCTTTCAAATTCAAACCGTTCACAGTCACAATATTTTGTTACTTACTTGTGCCCCCCCCCCCAAAAAAGTGGCCTTTACCCAAATTTGATGAAATTTGAGGCCTGCAAGTAATGATCAGCAAATGATATCAACAAGGCACGTTGTGCCATACGAAGAAGAGGAAAAAGATGCGTGTGCCTTTCACAAGCTGTACACTCTCTTTGCAGGCCAGCGTACGTGACAATACCATCACAGTGAAGCCAGAACTGAGAGCCCAGCTGGAGTCCCACATCGCGTCCATCATCACCAACTTGCCGGAGGATTTGCAGAGTGTCTTGCAGAGGCACTGACGCGGCGCACCTTGACGTGTGTTACGTCGCCATCTGCGTCTCGGATGCGAGGTGCGAGATGCTCTCCCATGGGGTCAATGCATGCCATCCAGCCCTGCAAGCGATGGAGTTGATGAAGTGCAGGCCACTGTTTAGTATACTGCCAAGTTACAGATCATGTCTTGTGTAATCCTACATGTTTTTACTATCAGCATTACCTCTAGCACAACTCTCTGATTAGTAATGACTGGAGTCACAGTTTTTGTGTGTTACTTGCTGCACCAATGCCGGCATTATCAATGAGATATATTCCACTGCATCTTTCTCTTTTGTTGTCATTGCAAAGGTTTGAATTCTACTTTTCCCCCTTTTCAAAGCCTGAGTGGAATTTCTTTTCTAGCTTCCTTTCTTCTCACTGTCACCTGATTTGCATGTAAAATCTATTGCACGGAAATCTGAACGGGAAGTTAAATGTTAATAATATTGTAATCCTCATTGCTCTTGATTGAGCTTGTATGATTATGCAGATTTTACTTCAAAAGTCATTTGAGAAAAAATGTTGTGTTTATTCTGTCCACACATTCAGTAAGGCCTTTGCCACATCATTGTATTTCTCTTGAGAGTGGGTGCTTAAATCAAATTCAGTTATAGCAGCACAGAGGATAAAGAAATGTGTTTGTCAATTATATTGACTGTCACATTGTGATATGAATGCAATGATTAAGGAATTATGGGTGACTGCACTATTAACATTATGTCTTCTTTTGTCATTTTGGTTTTTGGTGTCCCACAATATGTCAATAGCTCCAAAAAACTTAGAAGGGAAATTTGTAGAATAAGCTTAGATGTTCATCAAGACTGTATGAGGTAAGTGGAGAGAGAAAGAAAGTGTTGCACACTTATATTTTTATATACAACTTTTATGTACAAATATGTTTGTTTACGGCATGTCAGTGAGGGTTATTTATGTTTACTGATATCAAGTGGACTAGCATTTGTTCCTTATTTTGAGAAAGGTTTTGCATGCTGTGCTACTTGTGTTTATCTTCTCACTCCATCACAAGACTGACCTCTTCAACATTGGAATCATACTGATGAAGAGATGAAAAGTTTACCTTGTTTGTTTTTACCTAAACAAAGCCAGACTGAAACACAGGAGGTTATTGCACAAAGTGTTAATCACACAGTGTTATCACACAGTTTACTGCTACCATTGCGTTAGGCTATGGCCAAAGCACAAGTCTCCATTGCAGCACAAAGGCAGCTTTGCTGATAGCTAGCAGAAAGAGGACCAGTCATGGAAGATGCTGGCATCTCCCTCGACAGGGTCTTTCATTTTTTGTTTTGTTTGTCGGGAAAGAACACAAGTGCACGCTGAACAGAATGGAAGTGAAGTTGCAGCTGTCATCATCCCATTTCTTTGCACCTTAAATTTTATGTTGTATGCAATGAATTGTGACCTGTTTTAGAACATAAGGATATCAAATGTGCCACATACTGATGCCGCTGTGTGTTGTCTTTGCGCCATTCACCAGTATTAATTGCCAAGTCTATTATCAAGATGTATCAAAGAGAGTTGATGGAACATTTATTCTTCACAGGAAGATGAGTGCAATGTTTGCTCTCTTCTTTCAAATGAGCCGGATGTTAATTTGATTACCCTATGTGTGGTGAGTGTGAAGTGGGCTTCGAGAGCAAGCCTTGAAGTAATATGTTTGGCTAATGTTCATTATCAAGTCCATGCTTGTAAGCAGTACAGTGACTTTTACACAGCAGCATTATGCAAGCACGGCAAATATGTGTGCAAAGGCAAGTTTGATATATTGTTTTAGGGAATTCCAGGGAATTGTACTCCTTGTTTTTATATACTTGCCTCATTTGTCATTTTTAGCTCTTGATTGTGTCTGGAGTAACATGTGCTGTGTATCGTGTAGGCACTATTAATCAAATCTGTGTGGAGCTCACATTGTCATTGCGTCACTGCGAACTTTTCTATGGAGAGAGGTCCTACTTAAGAGTGATCTTGTTTTGCACCTTTGATAGGTTGACATTACAGTACACCATGTAGTTTGATTTGAGCTGGTATGTCACTCAAGTCAGGAAATGATATGTGCAAGTGAAACTCGACTTTGCTCCTATAATGATTGATCTTTATCTATGTCATAACTTCCGATGTTTAATCTAATCTTGGCCTGTATCACTGTGTCCTTTACTGCAGTGCTATTCCCTTCCTGCTATGTATGTGGTCCATTATCCTGTCATCCCATTTAGTGTAGAAGCATTGGAAACACATTACAACTGTTTGTGCATCTGACTTCCTGTACAGGTGTAGGTAATCTTTCCACTTTTCAATACATATAGAAATGACATGGTATTTCACTGTTTATATCAAAAGCTCCTCCCTAGCCACAAAGTGATACAAGTGACCAACCATTGAAGTAAAGAAAAACTAAGGGATAACTCCACATATTTAGACAATCTTCCACCACAGCTGTATTCATTGACAGTAGGATTTCAGTAGTTATAGACGGCAAGAGCAAATGTGAGATCACTGTTTGCTTGTGAAAGACTTATGTAATTTAAAACCCTTTCAATGTCTGTATGCAGTGGTTTATAATACAGTGGTTTGGCTTTCTCCTTACATGTTTGTTTTTGTTTTCTATTTGTTTGTTGTCACTGAAACGTTTAAGAGCATACTCTATGTACATTTGCTTCAGACATGCCAGAGGCAGCCTTCAACAGAGACTACACTGACCAGTCAAGATGCAAACACTGTTTTAAAACACGGATAGATATCCACAAATTTTAGTTATTGTATGTTTGCAAGGAATTATGGGTCATCGAGTGTTCTTTGTCATTTTTATGTCCTCTGCATATCTTGCAGTCATATGGGGAACCAGAAATCAAATGCATTAAGGCGGAGGCATACCAGTCGCCATAGCGACATTCCTAGTTTGTTTTTGTATCGATAAGACTCATGTTGCAGTGTGGTGCACATTCATTGATAAATGCACCTTTGAGGCCACCTCATCATCTGAATTGGTTAGTAAAACCCTACTTAGTTTGGCATGGAATCCCCTGTATATAGTGAGGAGCAAGGAAAAAAACACAGTACCCACCACCATGCCATTATTGCAGCAATGATGGATTAAAGGTGCACGGACCCCTGACTCTAGAGGGTGCTGTTGAATGACACGATGGTCACTTCTATCTTTATTACAGCAATCAACAATGTAAAAGTATTGACTGTAACTGTCAATCAAAGTAGATCAAATATCTACATATAAGTTTCCACAGCTACGGCAGACAAACTTTGTCTTTGAAAGATCTACATGCTGTAGCCAGAACCAGCTAGGAACAATGGAGATGAACTGAGGTTGACATTATATTGACCCTTTTCAACAGGCTTGCTGAAGGAATCGATTCTATTTGGATGTTCTAATCATGGCAGATGCATAATTATTTACCGTGTGTCAATGTAACTGTGCCCTCTTGAGTCCCTGCTATTTATACCTTTAACCCTATCACAACAACCAGCCTGAAGTCCAGTTGACAGTGAATGTAATCATGTTGCCAAGAGACTGAAAGGGTTGAACAAATGAAAGCTTGGGTAGTTATGCTACTTTTATCTCAGTGAATGAATTACATTTCTAAATGTGCTGCAACAATCTAGATTAAAATAAAATATAAAAATGCCTGTAGAATTTGCTTACTCTGGCTCTTTGAATTCGGGAAGTAACAGATCAGATGACTTTCATCAATTTACATTTAATTTTCCAGATTCTAATAATCCAATTTCAAACAGTGTTTCTTTAAAAAAGAAATAAATTTTGATAGTTTACTTCCTTTGTAAGAATGCTACATTCATTGCAAGTTCACAGTTTTGAATACTGGTAAGCTACATGTATTTTGTTTGAATTGATTATTGCAAGTTTAGGCCCTCTGTGAAATAAAGTATGAAATGAGGAAACATCTGTACCATTACCTGCACTTCAACATTAAACTGATTTTAAGCAAGCATATTTCCAGGAGCTTTTGAAACATTTATGCACATTTTTTTAGAAAAAGGAAAAGGAAAAACAAACCTGAGCTGCAAATATATATAATAGGTTGTTGATGCTGATGATGAAATGGAAGTTATTTAAATGATTCAAGTAAAAAATGTCATTTTTCTGGCCACATGCTTTCTTGCCTTTCCATGGTAAAATCTGATGCAATGATGTTTATAATGGATCAGGAATGCCTCACACGACTGAAATCTTTGTCAGGTAATTCTTATCAAATTTTGAGAATTGATTTAACATGCACTCATGTTGACTTCAGATTTTCCTTGCAAAAGGCAGCATTCAGTTACTTCATCTGTATCAAATGTTGCTGAGTAAAATGATTGCCAAAGCAAGTTTGAAATGTTTTGCAATGTCAGTGCCCTGGTCACTACTTTTCAAAATCAAGAATATTTAGTGGGAGCACTTGATTTTTTTTTTTGTCCAACCAGTTGTAATTGTAGTACTCATCATCATCATGCATGTATACAAACATTTGAACTAATGTGCATGGACATCCTTCTGCATCAATACCAGGGTATCATTTGTAACTTGTGACAGAAATGTTCTCCATTCTCATGATTTGGAAAAGAAACCAGTAATCCTGGAAAGGTAAAAGACAAATTATGTACATTTAGATGGTAGACTGTAAGTTCTGGACTATGGTAATACCATGCATTGCCCCTTCAGAGAGTTGCATGTTTGTTTTTTGTACACGATTGTAAATATGGATAGCCATTGATATTCAATAAATATGCCATGTATGGTTCTAGTGCTATGACTCTATCAGTGATATGCCTCATTATGTATGTTTTCTTAATAGCCTTCATTAGCCTTTTCTTTATCCAATAGTGTGTATGAAAAAATTCATCCCTCAATCACTGTGTACAGTGCACTCCCATTATAACGAACACGGTTATAACAAAATTCCGGTTACAGCGCAATAAGAATCCAGGTCGCAAAATTATCAGCTCTATGTGCTTTTATTGTTTATTTGTTCGGTTATAACGAAATTTCTATATAATGAAAGAAAATTGCCGACTTCGTTATAACAGGAGTCCGCTGTAAAAGACAACTGTGACACAGTGGACTCCTGTTATGATGAAGTTCTCGGACCGGCAGTTTTCTTTTGTTATATCGAAATTTCGTTATAACCAAACAAACAATCAATGAAAATACATAGAGTGGATTATGTTATGGCTTGAATTTTTACTTCATTGTAACTGTAATTTTGCTATAACGATGTCCCTTATAACGGGAGTACACTGTATAAATATTCCTCTGGTCAAACATTTAGGAATAATAAACAACCATGGATGACTAAGGGGTATTACGTGTTCAATATCAACCCATAACCATCTATATATTGAGCAATTATAAGCCAAAGTGACCCAAAATTCCTGAAGACAGTAGAAGACATACAACCATATCCACGTCAGTAATGATGTTGTCTGGTAGATTTTATTGTTCATGATCTCTTGGGAGAGGCTAGAGTAAAAACTATCAGCACTGCCAACATTTGACAATACGCAATTCCCAATCCTACCATGTTTGATAATGCACATGTACTATGAGTGATTATTTCTCTGATATTTGTTTGAGCTTAGCATCCAACATAGGATCCAGATACCATCATTTTTTTTTTCCAATTATCTACACACCCTTTGCAAAAGTTGTTATTTTACTCAGCTATCTCTTATTATCATGTACCTTATCATGTTGGGATTGTACTTGAAGAAAAAGGAACTCAATCTAGATTACTAAATCAGCGCCTCATGTGGGTTATACAGCGGGGCACAGTTTGTTTGCAATTCCACCTCTGTTATCAATAAAAACAAAACAAACCAAAGCCGAGATACAAACTAGCAATCCTGTCATTATAAAGTAAATGCATAATTATGATGTGACAGGAAAATTTAGCACTGTGTTTTCCTCAACTAGAGCCAAAGCTGAGTAATGGTAAGCAAGGTCCTATTACACGTAGTGCTTGAAGTTAAGACTTTTCAGTGCATTGGTTAGAACGCACAAAGTATATCTTAAAGCTGTCACCAGCAGATCAATGACTTTAATACACAATGGGAAACTGCATTTAATATGCAACATTTACATGGTAGTTGTATACAATAAAGGCTCAATTGCATACAACAGCAATGTCTTTCCTTATGTCTACTATCTATTCCAGTATTCTTTGGTACTCAAGAAGCTTACTACATGTATTTCAAAAGGCAAGTATAATAAGGCAAGCATAATTAGGCAAAGAAAATTTTCCAAACATCCAGTGTTCAGGACTTCACACATGTAAAATTCACTTCCAGGCCTATTCACTGGTGCTCCAGTGATGTTAACATTACACAAGTATGCCATGAAGTAGGATCACTACTACAATAAAATCTTTGAAAATTGCTTGTTTTCAATCTCAGTTGTTACCATGAGCAGTCATTCATTTAATGTACTGGTATAAGCAAAGAAATGACTACCGGTACTGTATGTAATGCAGTATTTTTTGTGAGGCAAATTACAATCATGAAATTGAACATTTTCAAAATACTGCCTCCCAAACATAAATGTGCCTCATAATTCTTATCACTATAAGGTAGGAAATCAATAACTTCTCATTTGAACGCGAAAACAATATACATGTAGTAAATCTTCTGTAAGTGAACATTGCGTAAGTCAACAAATCACACACATGTCGATGAAATGTAAAAATCAAGAATACTGTAGTTAAATCTCCCATTTTGTTTTGTTATTTTGTCAATACAAATATTCCCATAAGTCAACAGATTTTCTCTGGCCCTGTGTGGGTTGACTTTTGCAAGGTACAATACTGATTTTTTTTTTCTCAATTTGTCACTGCTTTATATAAAACCATAAATTCAACTGCTGGCACGGATTGTCTCACGAGTCCCAACTTTCAAAATATCATACTAGCAAGATAAAGTAGCTCTGTTTTGAAATGTTCATGCGTGGCAATGAACGACTATTTCATCATATTTTATCATCAGTGTATGACAAGAAGCTATCAAAGGGAATTGCTCATCCACAGCACCGTAAATCGCATCTGAATCACATCGCCATTCGTTCTTTCCAAGAACAGTAAGGAGCTGGCATCGGAAATTGTTGCATCGCAGCGCCATCTGTGGGAGCATTCTGTAACCGACTAACGGTTGAACACAGTGGCTAGTCTTGTTCTTCATATTTGTTATGTGCTTACAAATACATTGTATCTATAAATACACTATATCATAATGGAAATAACACAGTCTGTAAGAATCTTCAGCTTATTGAAGGAGGCAGACATAACCAGAAGAAGAAGAAGAAGAATCAAGAGCGGGCCATGTCTCTGAATATCTTGTTAAACAAATCCAGCACATATTTTCTTGACACCAAACAGGCATACAAGTAGACATCTGCCAACAACAAACAATTAGCATAATTCTGTCGCTGGCAACTATGCTGTGAAGTTTTATGATATATGCTGCAAAACTTCGGATATTTCAGTTTGGAAAGAGGAAGGAAAAATGTGCACTTCTAGCAGTTTTGTCCTTCATGCTTGCAAATTTTCTAGTTGCATCCTTTGCTCTTTGTAGACTGATAAGATATCATAGTAAAACAGGCCCTCTTCATTCTGTAAAGATAATGCACCATGTTGTGTGTGGTATTGTAGCACGCAGCTGCCACATACCATGGTATCAAGAACGGAAGACGAGCAAGCCACAGGGACAGGTACAGGCAGGTCTGTAGTTTGGTCTTCAGCCATCCTGTTGCTATGGTTACTGATGTCAGAAGGCTAGACCCATTGCCTCTCTGTATCTCCCATGCAGTGAATGACAAATATGATCTGAAACACTCCTTTACAGTGACATGTGATGGTATCATTGAGTACATCATCCACACAAACTCATTGATGCCGATGTAAATTGTATACACTGCATTACAACTGTTCTGTACCCACTCTTTTGGGATTGACAATGATTTGATCATCCCATACAGCCAACCAGCACAGTCCTTAACATAGTTCTTAACAGTGGTGTAGTAAGCTGAAAGAGATCCAAAAAGATATGATCTCCCTTTCTTACCAGAATTGACCAAGCTGATTGGCAGACGGCACCACACACCATTAGCAAAGGCTTTGGAATAGGATGTAACTGAAGCACAGATTTTGCTCCCAGATTTCTTCATATCATGACAGGCCGTCTTCAGGGAGTTGCTGTATGTCAGAGACCAGCGCTGTACTGAAAGTGGCATGATGGGTGATGAAACAACATCCTTCAGCTTGGTGCAGATAAGCATCAGCGAGAGGGTAATGTTAGCAAACAGAAAGAACATCCCCTGCCGCAAAGGAGGATGCAACATAAACAAAATGATCAGGAGAATCTCAATCATTTGTTGAGAAAGGTTCCATGCAGATTCACACATAATCCCTGGGAGTTCTGTGACCTTGAAGTGAGTGGTAGCCATGCGCAGATTGGTGACAAACCTCTCTAGCTTCTCCAGGTCACCCACATCCATCTGTAAGATGGCATCCATCCTACCACTGGTGAGGACCAGGGCGGAGCTATCAAAGGTGGTTGGCTGCTTGATGCGGAAGCTTGCCATGCGAGCCTCCTGGACCTGGGTGTGCAGGTTCTCATTTGATGGCCATGGAAAGTCATGAGCTATCACAGCGACATTTTCTCTTCCTGCAGAGCGGGGAATATGGGTGGATTAGAGTGTTATTGTATGTACATAATGCTGTATTTTGATTTAATATTTTCCATATTGTTGCACTTAGTAACATCAGTATTAGGCACTTATAAGTTATATAATATATATAGTTATATATATTTTAGTATTATTACTATCATCATCATTATTATTAATCAAGGGAGAATAGGTAGAAAATGAGATGGAGAGATAGATAGATAGATAGAGAGAGAGGGGGATTAATATAAGAACAATCATGCAAGTTTAATACCACTATTTCTCTATATTATATTATAGTTCTTCTTCCCAACACTGATTCACTAATTTGTAACTATAAAACTCAATGTTTTCTTTTTAATGCCACATTTCAACAGCAATCACCTGAAATCTGGAAGAATCTAAATTTTCATTTTGAAACTATTCGATTCTTTTTTGTTGTTGTCATCGACCAATAGCAGAAATAGACTAAGAAAAATATGGCAACAAGATTCATAATTTCGTCTGTCCTTAGAGAAAATAATGTGAAACTACTGTGACAGTAATTGTATCACACATCAAACTGATTTGCTCACCAAAAGTCTCTGCCATGCGAGGTAGAAACTTATCGTACAGGGCATCATCAACATCAGTGATGGAAAAACGGCGATTGTGGATAGAGTGACAGAGAACGATTCCATCCACTGTGCCACGTGCCAGCTTAAAGCTGTCCAGGTCGTTGTATGGTAGCTGGATGAATCTCACTTCATCGCCGCTCCTGGATGAAAGATCTCGGAGCACACGTAGCAAACGGTTGATGCTGGATTCTGGTCCAGAACTGCATACGCCTATTACACCCATGATGGGAGACCTTGTTCCTTGGATAGTTCTGTTACAGCAGACAATAAAAAAAAAAATACATGTAAAAAGGAATTGTGCTCCCAGGACAATGATATGTACTACAAAAGAAGAGATGGACTTGATTTACTTTTGAAGAGTTTAAAACTTTTTCTAATTCAAATGAATGCTTCTTTTTCTGTCCTTAAAATCTATCTGTGTCCATACTCTTCCAGCATGTAAATGAATGGCTGCACATTGGCACTGGTCAAATGGTCCCTGAATCGATCATGATAAGCTCATGGCAACTTCTTTTGGCTCTACCAATATTCCTAACAGAAATCAGCCATCTCTTTCCTTGATCATGCTGTCTCATAATGTAAACACCAGAAAATCATGACTTTATACATATCTTAGAATTCCAGGATATCAGTCATGGTTTCCCTGCAGTGTGTGTCTGCATGGTGCTTTAATAGAAAGTTGAATTCTAAAAATATATCACCATCAAAACACTTCATTGAAGTCAGAGCACGATTTTTTTTTCGCAATTCTAATATGATTCTGTAGAATCTAGCTATGAGAATTGATCACCAAACTATATGAATGTTTTTCAAAGTTGAAACATATATTTGTATACCCGAACGAACAAAACTTTGCTACAGCTATATATCATAATACAAAGGCCGAACCAAACGTCTGCTTTTCAAGCACCCTTTACTTTTAAGAAGATGACCACCAAAATGTGGCATACTAGTATATACTTATGGAAGAGACCTTTATGTGGTTTGTTGATGCCCATCATGATCTGAAAAGTGTAAGTGCAAGCATACACGCATTCTTCACTATTTACCTTGACTGCTCTTCTGAAGAGAGTTTGCACACTGTATCTTGTAACTGCTGCTAGGTCTCTGGTAGCTGGCTGGCGAGATTAAGGGACAGCGATCCACGATTTCGACGAAATACGATATCAAATGTAATGCACGTCAAAGACAACTGACGAAGTCGGAGATGATGACGAGTTTTGTATATGACTCCCTGCCGAGACCCTGGCCTGGCTTTTGCTCTGGCTTCTGAAGCTCTGCATTCACTCTGCATTCAACACAAGTAGCGTCGTTTGATCCATGTACTTTACCCCTCTGCAGCTACTGAAAATGTTTGCCTTTCTATACGGGGCGACAATGACATAATTTTTGAAAGTCACATTCATGAGATATGAAGCATGTATCGACCGCTGAACTGCACGTAAATAGCATGTGATAGTTTCGTATGTCGGCAAGGAATTTCCTGCCGCACGACGGGGATTCTCCACCACCACATACATGTATAGTACTAGTATGCACTGGCAAAGGGTCTCAACAGTGGCGAAAGTGTCTATGGGAAAGGCACATGACCAGGCATTCTGTCGCTGGCTCTGTTCAGCGGTTCAACTTAACCTTTTTGCTTTTTTGCTTTTTGAATAAATACTAGTACACATTAAACATACACTGTAATTGAAATAGATATTGAAATCCCCTCCAGAATCCTATTCGATGAGTGTGATTACTCAGCACTGTACATTTGCTTTTTAAAGCCATGAATTATGATTTATGATTCATCCAACATGTAGGACAATGCCAGGGGAGTGGGGGGTGGGGGGGGGGGGGGGGGAGGTGGAGGGCTCTTAAAAAGACTTCCCTCCCCCCCCCCCAACAAAAAAATAATAATAATGATAAAGAAATGAACACCCATGCATGCATGAAAAAAAAAAAACTTAAAATGAAAAAGCAGTGCAAGTGCAGCACATCGAACCATCCTCAAAAAAGTTTATATACATGTATATGTACAAACATAATCTTGAATGAAGCGAGGTTATTATAGCATCTATAGATAAAGATTTGATTTGAAGGATTTTCATGATTTGTCTCCATCAGCGATTCCGTAGAGACGTATTTGGTTTGTTTCCCTTTTCCGACATGTTTGTTGAAATATATACTGTAGATCAGTAGTTGTGATCTTACAAATATAATTGCATACAGATATATTGTATAATGGAAGTCTGTCGGGTTCGACAATGACGTCAGTGACGCCGGAGGTGGGAGCGGAGCCCAAAGGCGGACGCACAGACGCGGCCACATGTTGGGCATGCCACAGCAGAAGTAGGGTCCGTGATCCTCTCTTTGCGGGCTTTTCGCTTCTGGTCCAAGCTCCTGAGGCGCTTCTCCTCAAACAGTCTTGCACCCCTTTGGACAGCTGGGCGCCAGACGGTGCGGTCAGAGGCAAGCGACTGCCAGTCACGGGCTGAGATGCCACAGGCAACAAGGGAAGTTTTCAGACTGTCTTTGTACCGCTTCAGGGGCCTTCCAATGCTCCTTGCTCCAGAAGCCAGCTCGGAGAAGAAGATCATCTTTGGTAGACGAGTATCATCCATTCGGACAACATGTCCGACCCATCGGAGCTGGGCCTTCATGATGAGGGCCTCGATCCCAGACATTTTGGCTCTGCGAAGCACCTCAGTGTTTGAGACTCTATCCTGCCAGGAAATTCCCATGATTCGTCGCAGGCAGCGGAGGTGGAACTGGTCAAGTGCACGGTTTTGCCTCCTATACAGCGTCCATGTCTCACAGCCATAGAGCAGGGATGTGACGACGACTGCCTTGTAGACTGCCAGCTTGGTAGAAAGCCTGATGCCTCGTTCACCCCACACACGTGTCCAAAGTCTGCCAAACGAAGTTCCTGCTTTTGCGAGCCTCTTGGAGACTTCCTTGTCCATGCTGCAGTTTGAAGACAGGCAGCTTCCCAGGTATGTGAAGCTCTCCACGTTGTTCAGTTTTGTGCCCTCGATCTCGATCTGAGGCTCAGGAGGTGACAGGCCAGGTGCAGGCTGGAGCATCACTTCTGTTTTTTGCAGGCTGATGGTCAGTCCAAAGGCTTTTGCTGCTTCTGCAAAACAAGTGGCAAGTTCTGAGAGGTCTGGTTCATTCAATGCTGCAAGCGCACAATCGTCTGCAAACAGGAAGTCTCTCACAAGGGCCTTCAGGACTTTGGTCTTTGCCTTCAGACGTCTAAGGTCAAAGAATCGGCCATCACATCTGTACCGAATACTGACACCAGCATCACACTTGGAGAGGGCACAGAAGAGCATGGTAGCAAACATGAGGCTGAAGAGTGTAGGAGCCATCACACAGCCTTGCTTTACACCATTGGAGACTGGGAATGGGTCAGAGATATCTCCGTTTGCCACAATGCGAGCCATCATGCCATCATGAAAGGACTGGATGATCCTGACAAACTTAGGAGGGCAGCCCAGCTTGGTCAAGATAGCCCACAGACCCTCACGGCTGACAGTGTCAAAAGCCTTCGTCAGATCTACGAAGAGGATGTATAAGTTCTGGTTTTGTTCTCGGCACTTCTCTTGTAGCTGCCGTAATGCGAAGATCATGTCTATTGTCCCCCTGTTGCTCCTAAATCCACACTGGCTCTCAGAGACCACGTCGTCCAGCAGATGGTGTGAGATGCGGTTCAGAACAACACGGGCCATAATCTTTCCTGCGATGCTCAATAGTGATATGCCCCGGTGGTTGTCACATGAAGCTCTGTCCCCTTTGTTCTTGTACAGATGCACAATGTTGGCATCCTTGAAGTCCTGCGGCACCGATCCTTCTTCCCAGAATTGCTGTATCAGCTCGGTCAGCTTGATGGCAATGGCTGCACCTCCCTCTCTGAAGATCTCTGGGGGTATTCCGTCAGGACCAGGTGCTTTCCCCGCATGTAGTTGCTTGATTGCCTTCAGGGTTTCTGCCAACATTGGGGGGTCATCAAGGAAGGTCAGGACTGGGCGCTGTGGCATATCTTGAATGGCCTGCTGGTCGATCTGAGAAGGTCTGTTTAGTAGCTGGCTGAAGTGTTCGCTCCAACGCTGTATGATGTTGCTTTTCTCAGTAAGCAGGGTTCCATTGGCAGAGCGCACAGGTGCCATTGCATTTGGCGTGGAGCCATACACATCCTTCAGGCTGGCAAAGAATTTCTTTGAGTTGTGCTCGTCTGCGTACTGCTGTAGTTCTGCAGCCTTGTTCTCCCACCACTTGTCTTTCATCTGTCGCAGCTCGGTCTGCACCTTTCCTCTGATGTTCTTGAGGCGGTCACGCTTCGCTTGGGAGTCTTTGTCATTGAGCCAGGCTGTAAAGGCTTCTTTCTTCTCCTGGAGGAGGGTGGTGATCTCCTTGTTGTTGTTGTCGAACCAGTCTTGGTGTTTCCTTGTCATATATCCAAGAGTCAGACTGGCAGAGTCATACACCACATCCCGGAAGTTGGCCCAGGCCTTCTCGTAGTCTTCCTCTGCTGGTAGATGTTCAAGCTGGTTTGCAAGGTTGGTGATGAGGGCTTCTTTTGTGTTTGGTTCATTTAGCTTCTGGACATCCATTTTCTTTTTAACGTCAGATTTCTGACGTCTATGCCTGCTGACAATGGAAAAGGACAGTTTGCACCTCAGCAGCAGGTGGTCTGTCCAGCAGTCAGCTCCCCTCATTGCTCTTGTGATGCGAACATCCTGGATGTCTCGGCGCCTGGTGATCACATAATCAATCAAGTGCCAGTGCTTGGATCTTGGGTGCATCCAGGTAGTTTTGTGGATGTCTGGCAGTTGGAACAGGGTATTGGTGATGGTGAGTCCATGTTCAGCACAGAGGGTGAGTAGCAGTTGGCCGTTGGTGTTCTCATGGCCAGTGCCATGTGGCCCAATGACATCTGGCCAAGACTGGGCATCTCTACCCACCCGGGCATTGAAGTCCCCTAGTATCAGCAGCTTGTCGTCTTTAGGAACTGACCGCAGCACTTTGGAGAGGTTCTGATAGAACAGCTCTTTCTCCTCCAGAGTATAGGTCATGGTGGGGGCGTACACACTGATGAGTGACAAGTGCGTCTTGCCATGGAGAGGGATTCTTATCACCATCAGGCGGTCGCTGATACCCCTTGGGAGGGACCCCAGGTTCTTGACGAGGGTGGTGCGAATGGCAAAACCAACTCCTGCCTCCCTGCGTTCATTTAGTGCCTTTCCCGACCAGAAGAAAGTGTATCCAGCTCCAGCCTCGGTGATCTCCCCAGTGTCTGCAAGGCGTGTCTCGCTGAGGGCAGCAATATCGATGCTGTATCTCAGCAGTTCTCGACCTACAAGTGCTGTTCGACGTTCTGGTCTGTCACAGTTTTGGTTATCCATGAGTGTCCTGATGTTCCAGGCTCCAACACATAAGGTGCTTTTCCGGCGGGATGATTTTGAGTTCGTCTTTCGTGTTTCTCTTGTATTTCGACCGCGTGGTAGATGTCCAGTCAGCTGCGGTATGCTGACAGGATGGAGATGAGGCAAGCTTTTTTTAGGTCACCTTTTCTAGACCCTTCCCCATGAGGGGGGAGCAGTGCTGTCCCTGAAAAGGGCTGCTCCGTCGTCAGAGTGGCTGCCGAACTATGCCCTTGCCCCGGTAGGTTGTAGAACGACCATCCTTGCCCTGACCGCCTGAGTGTAGGTCCATGGCTAGAAGCTCCCAGCGCCATCTTGCACCTGCTACCGTCGCCACTCGCCCATCGCCTCAGGACTTGGGAGAAGAAGAGAAGAGATGGAGGGTGGAGTCACTGAATCCTGGGCGAGAAGAACTGTGGAGGCCTTGGGTTGCCCAAGCCCAGGACCCCCCTCTCGGTCCAGCTGATCTAGCCAGGAGGGACGCAGGGCGACACATCCTAGCCACAACTGGACTGTAGGAGCTGCCGGAGAGATGATGAAGCTGCAACACCTAACCGCCTTAGGGGCTCCGCTCCGGATTTGGATAAGGTTTACTCCCTAGCCTTTGATTAACCAAAAAACTGCCCGCAAGGCAGCGGGAGACTCGTGGAGGGCGGGGACGTCTCACTACCCGTACAGGACCAGAAGGACCTGCCCACTGCCCACTGGGCAGTGGGCAGTGGGCAATATTGTATATTATATATCATATTATGTTATATGTTATATATTATTCATTATATGTTATATATTATATGTCATAATCATAGAACAAAACGTAATTTTTGCCTAATCAAAGCATTTACCCTTTTACACTAGAAAGTCACTATACACAAGGCCGGAAAAGAGTAATTTCTGTGACGTTTTATGATCCTATAGTGTTCTGTCTGTAGACGTGATTCCTAAATTTCTGTTATATGAAAATCATATTCTACGTTCATATTGAAATGTTTCCTTGAAAACAGAAGACAAAGGATTATAATTATTACCATGACTACTGTAGAATGTTGTCGTACATGGGGATTTGCTGTAATAATATGTACAAAAATCTCGCAATTCAAGCTTACTTATTATTGATAAAATCATCAATACTGTCGTCCGCATTTTGTTGAAAGGGCGCATGTTGTTACATATAACAAGAAATAGTTGAGAATGAGGTTATATGATATACATGTATATATATATATATATATATATATATATATACATATATGGAAAATGGGGTATCCGGCGTCTTTTTCTCTTTTTCACTATTCAGATTAAAAAGGAATTACCCTTAAATTTTTATGGTCGGTTTGATTAACTTGACCCTATAATCCAAAGGGGGATGGGGGGGGGGGTATGCGCACGTTGTGCCCCCGCTATATTTACATTTACCACACCTACGCCCTTAGTTCAATTTCAACCAAATTTTGATGACTTTTCCTAAAATTTTTGTCGCGAATATTTTGATGTATAATTCAGCTTTGTTTGATATTGCCGGTTGCCATTATGGCACTATATCCGGGCGATTACCCTCAGAGGGCAATTACCCCCCCCCCCCCCCCCCCCCCCCCCGCCTAGATACGGTTTAGTGGTAAGGTTAGAGTAAAGATTAGGGTTAGGGTTAGGTTTAAGGTTAGGAGTATGGGTTAGGATTAGGATTAGGTTCAGGATTAGAATTAGGATTAAGGCCGGGGAAGGGTCAAAATAGCTTGGGCTTTATAGGGTTAGTGAAATCAGTTTTGACAAAAAAAAAGAGTGAAAGGCACACTGAAAATAGGAAAGGCATGTCCATTCTTAAGTTGTACATGGTTTTCTCGAATCGTCGTATTCAACTGGTAATGGTAAAAAAATCACGTAGTCTTTACTGTTAGTGGCTAGGGAAAAAAACGATTACAGACGATAACAACTATCATTGCTTTACAAGTTTTCCCCTGGTTTGCATGCAAAGTATATCTTCAGATTTTAGTTTTAGTTTTTTTAATTCATGAATTCAAGTTAAATCGTTCTAGAGTTGTAATGATTTACCTATAATAGTGCTATGAAAAGCGTGAAAATATAGTTGGTACAGTTGGTAAATACTGCGACTAACACTATTAATGCAATGCAACATATCATGCAACTCTCGCCAAAGAGATGTAATAAGGAGCATGTTGGCATTTCCGCCTGACCAAACTTGTATGAGTGAGCGATATCATGGTCTTCCCGCAACCATCTCAAACTGAATGAAGCCAAAACTGAGCTGTTGTTCATCTCATCCCAGTTTAGGCAGCAACCGGGATTTCAACCTTCTTTGGATATGGCTGGAGAATGCGTTTTTTCCTCTGACGGTGTGAGGGATCTCGGTGTTACTCTCGATAAGCATCTCATTCTCACTAACCAAATTCGAAATGTCTGCAGATCGGCTTCTTTTGGCATTGTTAGAATTGGGAAAATAGGGAGATTCCTTAATGAGCCAACTACAGAAAAGCTGGTACATGCATTTGTGTTTTCACACTTGGACTATTGCAACAGCCTCCTAGCTGGTCTTCCTCGCTCCTGTCTTGCTCCGCTACAACGCATCCAGAACACCTCTGAACGTCTCATCACACGCACCGTAGAAGAAGCATGAACATATCACACCTGTCATCAAATCACTGCACTGGCTACAAATTCATGACCGCATTATCTTCAAAGTTCTACTCCTCACCTACAAGATTGTCCACAACGTAGCATCATATCCTATCTTCATCATCTGGTTTCCCTCCGGACTATATCTTCTTCCTCAACAACCAGACGCCTTCGTTCTCACTCCACTGCACATCTTCAACTCACATCGGCACCGCGCACCCGTACTCGTTATGGCAACCGCGCCTTCAGTGTAATCGCACCTACACTCTGGAACAACTTGCCCATCCACGTCCGTGAAGCTCCAACAGTAGACTCCTTCAAAACAGTACTGAAATCTCATCTGTTCTCTCATGTTATTGTAACATTGTGGTTTTTGTCGAAACAAAGAGAAAGAAAGATTTCTGAGAACCAAAAATTCAAAACAAAAAGTAACATAAAAATATATTTTCTGGAAAATGAGTCACCCTGCGTCATTCAGGAAGTCCAATCCTTCCGGTCACATTTTCCACTTTTACTTGCCAAATTTGGGCATAATGTCCACTCTCTGCCCTCCTTGGGTCAAGCTATGACCTCATAGCCAGACATAGCCCTCCACCCAAACAAAGTGGCAGTAAAAGTGACGTAGAACTGTGCGTCGGTGGATTGGAATTTAAAGTTAAAATATATCTTTGGGAAGGGTCCTAAACCCAATAAATAGAGAAAGTTTTCCTCTCCTCACTTCATATTGGAATCTTTGACAACGGGAAAGCATCGAGACATATTGTGAGCAGAATTCGTGAGAGTCAGCTATCTTCGTCTCCGGCAGGGGGCTTGCTTGGGTTTGGTTTTGACGATCAGAACCTGCGAATAAAAACGAACACCAGTAACCAACATTGCGAGTCCCGGCTCCATTTGTTGTCGTTACAAAAAATTGGCGTCACGGACAGGATCGCAGTTCACTGGTCATCGACAGCCCCCTCGCCGGAGACATGATGGAGAAATCAGCAGAAATCGAGGTGTTGAACGGAAGTAAGCTGAAGGCGGAACCAGTGGAAGAACGGTCACGTTCATGGTTTCTGGCCGTGTCTATTCAACTGTAAGGAAGCAAGCGTTCAGTCGCAGTTGTTGAGGAGTGGGATGCCTCAACATTACCAAATGGACTCGTTCTCTTACCTACTTTCGTAAGGGTGCCCTCCTCGGGAAGAGTTCCTGTCCAGATGGTAGACTTCAGCAACAGCGACATCTAGCTTCAAGGACGCCGACTGGTCTTCTGGAACTATTTTCAGGCAATCCCTATTCATCTGGCGAGTGTAATGCTGTTGTACGAGGATGCGTGTGGTTCCTCCTCTGGCCTCAATTAGATATTGAGGATGATGCCCAGACGCGATGACGGAGAACCTGGAGATAGCTTAGGAGCCCTGACGTCCCCAGAGCAGTCGTGTATAGATGACAACCCAGACGTCAACCACGGAACGACAGTGACCATGTAGGCCTATCAGTTACAGATGATGGCGAGGCAGCCACCGCGAGGGAGGACGACCTCCCTGCTTTGGAAAAAGCAGGGGAGCGCCCGGAAGATGGACTGGAGTCAGCTCCACTCCCAAGGCGTTCGGCTAGGCTGCAGGGAAAGGCGCCGCCAACCGTAACTGAAGAGATTTTGGCGGATGTTAGCAAGTCGCACTTGCTACTCCTTACTCTACTTTCAGGTAGAAATTAAGTGTATCATTAATTAATATTAAATAATTATGTTTGTGGTATGTTGTCAGGGATGCCAACATGAAGCAGGGGAGAATGTAACATTGTGGTTTTTGTCGAAACAAAGAGAAAGAAAGATTTCTGAGAACCAAAAATTCAAAACAAAAAGTAACATAAAAATATATTTTCTGGAAAATGAGTCACCCTGCGTCATTCAGGAAGTCCAATCCTTCCGGTCACATTCTCCACTTTTACTTGCCAAACTTGGGCATAATGTCCACTCTCTGCCCTCCTTGGGTCAAGCTATGACCTCATAGCCAGACATAGCCCTCCACCCAAACAAAGTGGCAGTAAAAGTGACGTAGAACTGTGCGTCGGTGGATTGGAATTTAAAGTTAAAATATATCTTTGGGAAGGGTCCTAAACCCAATAAATAGAGAAAGTTTTCCTCTCCTCACTTCATATTGGAATCTTTGACAACGGGAAAGCATCGAGACATATTGTGAGCAGAATTCGTGAGAGTCAGCTATCTTCGTCTCCGGCAGGGGGCTTGCTTGGGTTTGGTTTTGACGATCAGAACCTGCGAATAAAAACGAACACCAGTAACCAACATTGCGAGTCCCGGCTCCATTTGTTGTCGTTACATTATGTAATTTGTATTGATTTATTATATACAGTCTGCATAAATGTTAAGTTTGTTTTATAAGTTATAACTTACAATGTTTTTTTCTATGTATTTTGTATTGTGTTTCATCGTATTACAATTTGTATATACTCCATAACTGAATTCATCTTTCCTAATTTTTCTTCAGCACTTAGAAACATTGTAATAAGCGCTTTATAAATGATATCTATTATTATTATTATTATTATTATATCCGTGTTTCGTGAAAACATGATTATCACCATCATTACCCCCATCATATATACTTGAATCCAGAGGGGTTCAGGTCACGCTCTGTCCGTGACCATGGAAAGACGTTGAAGGAAAATCATCCCGGTGTTTTACAATCATCTTAACTTCAACCTCTTTTTCATCTTCCCTGATACATTCTTCTTCAGGGAAGAACGGGATAATCACGACCAGCTGTGTACTTTTTATCGCAATATTCTTGTTCCGGAAATAAATATGCGAAACGTTCGTGAGACGTTCTCACTCCCTCCGTGCTCAAAGGCCAGCAGAGATATTGTCATGATGATATACATGTATAATCATAATAAATCTGATTTGATTTGATTTGATTTATTAGTTCCTGCCTTATCATTGTACATGCACATACATGTATAGATGCAGCGTGCGCACATTGTTGGTGCCATGAACATAAGTTGTTGACAATACCATGTTGTTTTTCTTCAATGCATTTACAAAGTACAGCAAAACGTATCAGTGATACAATGAATAATACAGAAGGGCGCTACAGTTTAAGCATATAGAGCTTGATTTGCATGCAGCCCTCGTAGATAATACGTATCAGGAGAGGGATGGATGACTTGCTTCGAGATAGGATAGAAGAAAGGGGAAAGGAGAGGTCTGTCTGCTTTTACCGAAGCTTTACACAAAGTTAGATCACCTGGATCACTTATCAGTAAGGCATGGCAAAATTTTTTTTTTTTTCACCGAGGTATACGTGAACAGTTACAGGTCATGGTCGGTTGCATGATTACGTTATACTTAGTAAATTAAGTACGGCGATATTTCCACGAAGGAATCTCGTGTGTAGTACTCTTACAATGACATTGTGAAATCACTGATATAATATCCAGAGAGCAACATTGTTTACATTGTTTTTGAAGCTTTCTTATTGTAGTAGGCCTACATGGACTTTAAACCACGAATTTCAGAAGGAAGAGAGTTCCAAATATCGAGATCCGGTGTGTCTGATAGATATCAGAGCCATCATCGCATTGGGATTATGTAAACGAAATTTATCAGATTGTACTTGTGGGAAAAGAATGTATGACCTTGTATATCTGAAATAATGAGTAAAAATATGGCAACTAACTGTAAAGTAAGCGAAACATAAAGAGTGAGTTTTGCGAAAAATTAATGTTGTTTACCTTAAGTGCTTTTATTTCCGCGAATAAAGGATCTGAATGGTCCCTATAACCTGAGTTGGTGCATGTACAAAATAATATACTTATAAAATAGATACAAATCATAATAAACAACTGCTAAGGTTGATCTGTGATACACACTTTTTATTAATTGTTTTGAAACAGCCTTGTTTTATAGAATTGTTCATTAAATTGTATAATTTAAGTGATGTAAAGGTAACCATGCACTATTGTGGATATACATTGTACATGGATATACCGCTAGTATGCGAATAGAATGTCTTTCTGTAATATAATGCATGAATTACTATAAATATATCAAATCTGCATACAATAAGTTGAACAAAGATCTGATTCATAGCCTGGTCGCTTGATTATATCACGCTCAAGAAGAGTTTTGTACTTGTCAATTTCTCTGGCAGTATAATTCTTATCAGTTAAAACCTCATATAATGGAAATGACAGATTCAAAACTTTTATATAGGCAGTAATAATATTCTATCCCCAATAAAGGATATAGAAATATAAGAGATCACTTTCATATCAACAGGAAAAACACACACAATTTCTTTGGTTTGCATACAAAAAGAAAAAAAAAAATCACACAACCAAAATAACTGTGTAGAGATTAGAACAGGCAAATATCAGTGAACGAGTAGACACACTGCATATCAAACATATTGCACGAATTTTGTGCTTTATTTACAAATGCTTTTACTCTAAGTTCTTACATTAACAAAGCTGAACCTTTCCTGCAGACATTAACATCCCTTTATATAGCCCAACCAGACGCCTTGCGAAGCACGACGTCTTCGTGCGCCAGCAGTGTACAGCGAGAGGGCTGTGCATAGTTGCATTTTATTCTGCTTCTCGGGGGAAATAAAGAAGAACTGCATCTTACAGCCAGTCTGCTGATGTGAGATATGATTTGTTTTTATCAAACTTTTTTTTCTTCTTCTTTTTAATTAGAATGCGCGATGATATGATATAGCACAGGGACTTAAATGCATGATATGAAGAGTTAGACCACAATATACAGATGATGACTGGCGGGGGAGGGAACATACCGAATGTTCCAGCCGAAGGGTTTAACGTTTGGTACATGCTCCCGACAACAAAAGTCATCATCTGGTATGTTATATGGTTAGTCAAATCTGCTTTTTCACATTGTATGGAATAGGCAAATTTATTCTATCGATTGTGTGAAAATAATTATGATCGTTCAATCGTTTGATATCGTTTGTCATTTGTTACGTGAAATTGTTTTCCCATGGGAGAACATTACAAAAATGTTCTCCCATGGGCGAACATAACTTGTGTGCCTCCATCACGTGACTGTGTTTATCCAATCAGTAATTGGTATTTGACTAACCCATTTAAAATAAAGGATTAAGCGCCATTTTCAAAAAATTTAAAGTAAGTCCACAATCAGAGAGAACAAAATAAAACCATTCAAGTGACACCTCACTTGTTACATAACAAAGAGTATTCATGAAACAATGAAAAATCCTATATTTTCTTATAGTCTTCTATATCTTTAAGTAGCTTTAATCGCAAATATACTCTGTATATTAATGATATATGTAATGTGTCTGATTGTTTAAAGTTTATTCTATATGCAGATGACACCAGTGTGTTCATGTCCAATTCTGATATACAAATATTACAGGAACAATTTGCAAGTGAATTAAAAAAGCTAGTTTATTGGTTAGATATAAATAAGCTTGTTCTTAATATAAATAAAAAAATTTTATGTTATTTTCAAACAAAAAAGTACACAATGATTTTGTTTACATTAAAATCAATGATGTATTTATTAAATGTGTTCCATATGTTAAGTTTTTGGGTGTAATAATTGATGAAAAATTGTCTTGGAACCAGCACACTGATGTTGTCTGCAACAAACTTTCAAAAAATATTGGTTTATTGTATAGATTTCATTCGTATCCAAAAGAAGTTTTATTGTTATTGTATAATTCTCTAATTCTGCCTTATTTGAATTATTGTATACAAATCTGGGCAAACTGTAGTGAACAAAATATGTTGAGGCTTTTAAAATTACAAAAGAAAGCAATCAGAATTGTATCTCATAGCGATTACCGTGCTCATACAATATTTGATCGTCTGAAAATTCTTAATATTTATAATATGTATATATATCAAAGTGCAATATTTATGTTTTCATGTTCTCATAATATGCTTCCTGGAGTATTAACTAATTACTTTAAGCTCAATAGCCAGGTACATACATGTATAACAAGAAACATTTTTAATTATCACTTGCCATTTGTAAGATTAAGCTCGTATCAAAAGTCAATATTTTATAATGGACCGAAAATATGGAATGAGTTACCAGAGGAAATAAAGTTAAGTCAGACTTTTACGATTTTTAAAACCCATCTTAAGCAGTATTTAAGTGACAGACAATCTTTAGAATAAATGTATCATAGAAAATATTTTTGATAAGACTATACATAAACTTTTTGTTTAATGTGTTTGTGTGTCTATGTTTTTTTTTTATGCTGCTGTTTGTAACTTTGTAATATATATGATATTCGTTTGGTACATGTTAAAGGACTTGGCTTCATATAGGGCACCGCCTTCCTGTCAAGTTCCTAATGCTTCATGATTTCTTATGTTGACGTTTATATTTTGTATCCGTTGCAGTCATATCAGTTATTTTATACAAATTTGACGACATGAATTTAAATGTAATGTATTTGTACTTATATGTAGTGTATTTTCTCTGTTTGTTTGTATGGTTTTTATGGAGTATTGAATAAATAAATCCAAAATCCAAATCCAATTAACAGGAATGGAGTTAACTCGTTTTGCAAGCAAACTCATCACATGCTGTACAATATATGTCTGGTTGGATGGGTTGTAAGATAGGAGCATCATGAGCAGTGGTATCCTATCCCCCGCCTCCTTCCCGCTACACACATGCATGACATACACACACTTTACCAGATACAATGTATAGAGAGACTATTGAGCTACACAACACAGTAACTTTCACTTACAAAAAGTAATGCAATTTCACAAATCATTAAGTCTTTATTGCACCAACGCCCTCGGTGCAAATGCGATTCTAATCTAGCAACCACGTTCGAATCAGCATTTTTCCCTAGAGAAAAGGTGGAGGTTGAGGGGAGGAGAGATACCAGACGTATGTTGGAATTCATTTCATTTAAAACCAGTCCTCCCTTCCAAAAAATAGTAATAACAATAATGAAAAGCCATGAAAAGCAGAACCGTCTTCCACCCTCCCCTGTCGAATCACATCGTAGCGTCATGCAGTCCATATCCAAGTCCACGCACTCCTGTTTGCCAGACGAGTGTAGATTTTTACATCATAAATTGTCTGGTGGGTATGACGCCAAAGCAATGTTATCTTTATAAATTTGGATGATGACGGTTGAAGAGGAGGACAAATCTCCGCCAGTCTGTCGACTCCGTGTCAAAAATCTCTTGACTTGAAGCCAATCGCCATTGTCAATATCTACCACTGTATCCAGCTTGCCACATGTCAACGCCAGGTCGGTGCATTGGAAAGTGGTCGGTTGCTTGATGTGGAAGCTGGCCATTCGCACTTTCGTCAGTCGTTTGCGTGCTTCGCCATCCCCGCTCTCTGGTTGGGGGAAATCATGGGCTATCACGGCTACATTTTCTTTTCCTATAATGTGAGAACATGAAGAAAAAGGTTTCAATATTTGAGTGAAAATGCTATGCTTGCGTTTTCTGTTCTTGAAAAAGAGAAGAGGAATAATCATTTTGTCGTTTGTTGGAAGAGAATTTATATATGCATTTTCTTGTCAAATTAATGATTTCTTCAAGATGTTTCTCACTCACAATTCTTCGTATTTTTGTTCTTGACGATTGCACCGTACACATGGTGTCATCGTGGAAGTGCGGTCCAAATATTGCTTGTGCATCCTTTCACACAAAATGTAATCATACGTAGTTGTATTTATTTATCTTTGAAACTCGTTTGTCTATAGCCTAAGATCTTGAGAAGGGAGTTACAGTTCGTGATTCCGAAGGTTCGTTAAGCCGAAAATGAAATATAAGGGTCGTTATTTCGAAAGGTTCTTTAATTCGAAAATGAAATAAGGTGAATTCGTTATTCCAAACACTCGCTTGTACCCACCTTTCCTTCGTTTCATTTTCGGATGAATGAACATCAAGGTACATTATTCAATTTTCTGATTAACGAACCTTCGGAAAAATTTAAAATCGCCCGAGAAGAGTATAACGTCATACCAAAGGTGCCTTTAGCGTGATTCAAGAATTTGTCGTAGAGAGAGTCCACTACATCTGTGATGGCGAATCTCCGATTGTGGATGGAGTGACACAGGATGACTTTGTCCGCGCAGTCTCGTTTGAGGCGATATGCGTCGAGGTTGTTGTAAGGCAGCTCTATGAACTTGACCACCACTTCTTGTTCGGATCGTAGCTGTGATTGGAAGGCCCGAATGCTCTCCCGCCCCGAGGACGAGCAAACCCCGACAATCACCATGGTCCTGATGGGACGATGCAGTATTTTCTCTTACCGTTGTCACGCGAGGACATCTGTGTGAAAGATTTTTTTGGTTTTCATGAGGCGTTAACCAACATTCCAAAATATCCAATCATTTGAAATATTAGTATGCGCTATTCGCTATAAAATTGGCCAACCACTGCTGCTTGCATGCTCATAGAGGAATACTATGTCTTCTAAAACAATTCTCTCCATATTCAAGTATTCTCTAATAATCTCATTCGAATTATTCTAATTTGCTGATTGAAACATTTTCGTAATGGCGACACAAGGCTCTACTATAATACATTGTAACAATTAAACGGTTGATGTCATTCATTAACCTTGATTTCCTTAGGTTGTTGACCCTTTGCTTCATCGTTACATCTTATTTCGCTTCACGCTTTTGTATTACTTTGTCATCATCGGATATTATTGCATCATGACACACTTTGTAATATCATGATAACATTCTTTAACATGCTTGCAGAATGCTAGAATTCTATTCTCTGTTCTTGCTGTCGATATGAACTCAACGGCAATTGTCCCATGAAGATATTTCAGAGTATGCCTATACATTATGAGACAACACTCTAAAATAGAAATACAATTCAGTTTGCTAATTGATTCCTTATCAGTCTTAAGTTTGTAAGGAATAGATGCAGTTCACATTCTCACTGCTTTCGTTTCTTGTCTATAAGTTTACCCATGATGCAGTAGTCGTTCTCTCGACCCTTACACTTTAACATCGATGAAAAAAAGTAAATGACAAGTCGAAACATGTTAATAATATCTTGAATAAAAAAAAATCACGCTATTATGGTATTGCCATTAGATTTTGCATACTGTAATAAAATCGGTCACAAAAAGTGTCTTGCAAACACCAAAAACAATTTTATATAAGAAATACAGATATTCAAACTACATCTATTTTTGTTTGGTATGTCAGATCTTCTAGTGGTATTAACAGTAGCTTAATATACCGACATTTAATCTCCTTTCTGGGCGATGTTTGATGTAAATTGGGACTATACACACTCTTACTATACCACTAAAATGATTTTCAAAACGAAGGGTTACAAACATCACGCATGAAATTCTTAATAAAATTTAATGCTTAGCACTTGGGAACCATCATCGTATGACGACGTTACCACTGTGACATAATGTACCAGGGTTACACACACACACACACACACACACACACACACACATATATATATATATATATATATATATATATATATATATCATACCGCTTCTGTCGAGCTCTGCATATAAAAACGTGTACCATAGACTAGTAAGTGAAAATATCAAGCAGTACAAACATCAACAGCCTATTCCACATACCAGGCACATATGCTGGTAAAGTGTACTGTTACACATCCTTTGACGGTTGGGATTAACAGTGCGATCCACTGAGTAAATTCTACACACGCTGCGATTTTATTTTATTATTTTATTTTATTTCAACATATTTTGACAGGATAACAAGATCAGCAAGTGAATGCTGTTTTACATCAAGGTCCTGTACAATCCAACTATATAAATACAAAAATCATGTTACATAAATGTAAGCATAAAAACCACTACAATTAAACAAGCAATCAGAGCTGAAAGGAGCAATATACGTTAAATTGAAATCAGTAGTAACCAGTCTAGGTATAATATAATGAAACAATATGATACAAAAGAATATATTAAAACAGTGAATAAAATGATGCAAGATTATATACACAATCATACCATTTAGTGTACAAAAGGAATGTAAAAACTCTGCCAGAAAGGACTTGAATCAACAAGCCCACGATCATAAAAAGCAGATAGAAATTCTATGTAAAAATCTACACTAATAAATAGATTACATGCAATCTGGCAGTCATGCCCGTTTAACCTAAACAGTCGAATGCATGTATACCCATAACACACATTCAGGGATTCATGCACACATAATTTGCACCAGGCAAGTGTGGGTAACACAGTGTGACAAAAAATAATATGGTACATATTATGTAAAAACAGGGCGTTTGATAAAATCAGTGAAAATACATTTTCTTATATAACAACTTAAAAGCTGACAATGACTTTGATTTCTTTAAAACATTTGGTAGTGAGTTCCATACCTTTTCCTCCTGCATATCTAAAACAGCTTTTAAAACACTCTACATTCGGTTTAGGTGGTACCACATTCAAAGAATCAGCTGCTCTTGTATTAAACCCATGCCTGTCAAAAAATCATCTCAATATTATTGCACATTCGGGTGGGGGCAAGTCCATGGATGCATTTATACATGAGCGTTGACAAAAAATAATTCCTTCTATTTTCAAATGCTTGCAAATTCAAAACCTTGATTATGTCATTCCCATTTGCAGTTTCGTAATCAAAATTTGATGTGATAATTCGTGCTGCCCTCTTTTGTAATCGATATAGAATATTTCTATTTTTAGCAGAGCAATTTCCCCAAACGGAGCATGAATAATCAATACACGGTTGAACAACTGCAGTATACAAAAGTTAAAGTGAATCTTTATCCAAAAATTGGTTCATTTTTCGTAACATAAATAATTTCATAGAAATAGATTTGGCTAAATTTTGTACGTGTGCATCCCAATGAAGATGGTCGTCTATTATAACACCCAAATACCTAAAATCATGAACCTGTTCAATCCTTTTTCCATCAAGAAAAATGTTCAAACTTTTGGAGCACCGTGGACTTAATAACATTACCTTAGTCTTATCTAAATTAATACTTAATCTGTTTCTCTTGTACCATCTATATATCGAGTTCAGATCATTTTGCAACACTGATGTAACTATATCAGTATCTTTGTGCGAACAATAAATTACTACATCATCTGCGAATACATTACAGGAAGATGAATATACAGATTCGGAAATATCATTAATAAATATGAGGAAAAGTATAGGCCCAAGTACACTCCCTTGTGGTACCCCTGTCGTGATACTTTCAGATGTTGAGAGATGACCATGACAAAAAACATTTTGACTCCTACCAGTTAAATAATCAGAAAACCATTTCAATTGTTTGCCCTTGATGCCATAACATTCCAACTTATGCAATAATAACGTATGATCAATTGAATCGAAACACTTAGAAATATCAAGAAAACATGCTGCAACTACTTCACGATCGTTAAAAGACTCCAACCAATCATCAACAGCTCGATGGAGACAAGTGTTAGTTGAGTGATGGGGCAAGAATGCAGCTTGATCTATGTTAATCAAATCATTTTGCTGAAGATATGCCAATAACTGATCTTTAATCTGCTTTTCAAAAATTTTTGATACATGACAAGCGACAGATAAGTAGCCTACGCCAACGTAATTTTATATATGCCCATCAATAGCCGATTTGCACAATGTATCAGCTACTTTCGTTGCCAATGTCAGAATGTTTTTATAAGTAGGCCCTATAGGCCTACTGCCTGATACTATACGTTTGCACCACCCTGGGGGGTGTTTCATCAACGTTTGTCAGCGCTGACAATTTCAGCAAAATCCTTGGTTTTGATTGGCTGAGATGCTCTGGTCACTGACTGTTACTATGGTGATTGTCAGCGATAACAACTTTTTGCGCTGACAAAGGTTGATGAAACACCCCCCTGATCAGACCACTGTAATTGTTCTTCCTTCAGTTTCCTCAGCCCCCCCCCCCCCCGCCTCACTTTATAAATGCGGTTGTGAGTTTAAGCTCGACATCAATTTAACGGATATAAAAGTTCAAAAATTAGAGTAGTCGTTACTTACCAAAGCATCTTGTACATCGATCATTCAACATGGCAAACCTTCCACAACGTAAAACACGTCAAAATGTCGAATGACCATTGCAGGGTCGATACGTGCAATACGTCATCTCCGTGGTCGTATAGCCATGTGACAGAACATCCTGTAATCTGTAAACAGGTATATAGGTTATCATGACTGTTTGATTTGCAGAGGGAATCCCCGGTTTTCATTTCCATTGTGTTTGTCTCATGACCACCAAATTTTTTTTTAACGACTTTATAGTCTTCCTACCGGTTACAACTTTTCAGTATTTCGTAAAGCTAATTGTAAATGTACTGTGAATAATTCAAAGCTAGTTTTACACTTCACGCAAACATATCAGCTACACTCGGGTATAAAAATAGGCCTACGTATATGCAAATTACACACATACGTACAAACTTACACACACACACTCACACACACAAATGTCACTATAAGCACAAGCACAGAAAAAACCATTGAAATACAGATCAATACAAATTAATACAAATACAAAAACACATGGTAAGAATGTATGACATTTAAAGTTCAGCATGTCTGAGCGGACCCAAATACTGACTTGTTTGTTTTGTTTTGTTTTTAATCTTGGTTTAAAGAAGGAGGGCATTCAACACAATGTGTGATGAATGTGTTATTTGGATACCGGTATCAATTCGACATAATATAATGTAATATTTATTTATTTGTATATTCATATTATAATGATTATTACATTCAATAAGAGGTAGAATTCCTCGAATGTTATGTACTTGTATCTTTCGACATTGATATTGATGTTGTATTGTTCTATAATGTCTACCATATCCATGTAGGCCTATATGTATCTATGTTTATTGCTATATTATCTCTTTTAAATGTTTTTACCAAATTAATGTGTATGCATGCAAACGAAACAAATTTCCTACGTGGAAAATAAAATAGAATAAAATTGAAATGAACTGAATAACATAACAATTTATATAGTAGGACCTCATAAAGTCTTTAAAAAAAATCCTTACAACATGATGATAAGTCTCCAATTCTTTCTTTTACATACAGAAAATATCACACAGTCATAGTATTGGTGTCAGTGTCAGGAATCCTTTTCCTGTTACTTCCTCCTCGGGTTACAACGCCATATTGCCGAATCATTACCACTCCATGCAGAGCACACTGATAATAGATTTTCGTCGTGAATTCGAGTTTAACAGCACGCATTATTACAGGGAATATAATGTGTGCAAGCGAATGAGAGACTTAACTGGGCAATGGCATCATCACTTCATGTAATTTGCAAATTTTAATGAATATAGACAGTCATCACCTTCTTGGAAAGCACATACGAACGATGAACATGGCAACTTTTGTCCAATTTCAAAGGACCTTGATTGTTTGTTTAATTTTACTTTTTTTTTGAGGGGGAGGGGGTTAAAGTCAACATGAACGCAAAGTGAATTTTTATTTTGAGGCACATTCTTAAAAGATTCTGTTAAAGTAGTATTTATTTATTCACAACATGTTTTAACAGGGACATTCCGTTCAGTTCTGCTGACAGCTTTTCAAGGAAGCTCTGTATACAATAATACAATGCATACATAAACTTTCAGGTAAAAACAAACAATAGGTGACCTACACAAAAACAAACAAACAAACAAACGAATTATATACTGTATTTACAAGTACATTCACAAAGGGTACTAGAGGGGTACCAGTGTATTACAATAACATGTGGTACATATATCAACTCAACTCAATGTATAATCAAATGAGCAAAAAACAAACAAACATTATTTTCTACCATGCTTCACAACCTAAGATCATATAGTATGTAGCAATGGTCGGCAGTGTTTCTTGAAAAGAGGCAATGAACTCGGCGTCTGGACGGGAAGGGGTAACTTATTAAAGAGCATTGGACCATAATAAGAAAAGCTACGTTTTTTGTACTCAGTGTTAACCTGAGGAACAAACAGTGGACTGTTGGTAGCATACCGTGTTACATAATAAACGGGTCGCTGTGTGATCAGGCGATTCAAGTAAGGCGGTGCAAACCTGTTCAAAATTTTAAAGACCATGAGACAATGCTGGTATTTTATCCTGTCTGCAATATTTTGCAGACAGGTGTTTTGTAGTGTGTATATGACTGAAATATGACCTTATTAATAGCTCTTTATTAAACATTTGAAATAACCTGCTAACCTGTGAACCTATCGTAGGATCAAAATGTCACTAAAATGCACACATCCCCATTGGCATTGTATACATGCAGACACGAGCAAACAGACATGCACGCATTCATCTCTACACAGTTACCGTGCATTTCCCTATATAGCCCATTAGTATATCATGCTCATATCGACACATCTTCAATTGAACTTTTTTCTTTTTCCTCGTTCCATCTATTTCATTCTTAACCGCGTTCTCCTCCGTCATCTACAATGCACTTTGATGTCTTTATCATCATCAATCAGCCTTATGATGACATGTGTTGCATCCAAGCTGTAAATTGGTGTTTATTGCAATTACTTGACAAATTTATATAAGAAGAAGAGCACATACATACAACATTTGATGCTATGACGTATTTTCAAAGCTTTAAACATCACTATGTGTGGCAGATATGTTACACGTAATCTTTGCTGAATATTTTGTTTTCCAAAATAATGCTTTACATTTTTAATGTTCCGGAAAGGTTTGCTATTACCCTTTGGCAGATGCAAAAGATGTCTAAGACAGCCTGTTGGTTATATACAACTCAGCCATTCAATCATGTTGAATGATTACAGTGAATTATATAGAAAATGTGTGGCTATTCATTCATGAAATCGTCCTGTCTCTCATGACTTTAATATAGCATTATCTCTTGTGTTCTTCCTCTTCGGATTACACGATTACTAAATACTTTGGGCGTCTTCATGCTGCAACATTCTGAATACAGGAGCACAGTGGCCCAGAGACATGGACAGTTAACAAAGCGAAGAGACACAGAATAGAAAGTTTTGAGATGTGGTGCTATACAGGAGAATGTTGAGAATATCATGGACAATGATAAAATCAAACACATAAGTGTTAGAAATGGTGTCGGCTGAACGTGAGCTGCTCTCGACCATCAGGAAACGCCAGATGCAGTTTTTTGGGGTCACGTCGCGCGGAAAAGGCAAACGGAACATCATAGTCCTGACTGGATTTGTAAATGGAAAGAGATCACGTGGACGACAACGACTCGCGATCCTTTCCACAATGGCTGGGATAGCTGGCGAGAGAGCATCGTCATTACATACATCACTCGCACGACAGGGAAGCTGGAGGAGGCTTACTGCATCAGTGATCGCCAACGGGCAGTGACGTCCATGGCAGAACAGAGACAGTAGGAAAATTTGAGCCAGCATGTTCTTCTGTTACTCTTCTGTTACTGGCATACAGCAACGGTTATTTTAAGACATAAAAGACCAAACTTGTTATTTGATCTCTGCTACTATACTACGACTACAACTACTACTACCGCTACTACTACCACTACTACTACGACTGAGACTACACTACAACATACAAATTGTAACTAAAGCGTCTACAACTACTTCTGCTGTCGATAGCAACATTACATGGTGCACTTTATAGAATGCTTTTAATCAATCTTAAATTGCAGTGCGCATTTTAGGTTCTATATCTTCGTGCTCTACGAGATGTGCAAATGAAACAAAATCATATGTGTTTGAACAACGAACTTATACAGGGAGATTCCCCCTCCCCCCCCCCCCCCACGAACAAGGTTGATGAAATGAATGCTACAAAATATCAGAACATATTGGTGAAGCAAGCACAAAGATATTTCTATAATACAATACATTCAAATTGTGTAATTCTTTAAAGCCCGATTAGATAAACCCTTGTGACGTCATAGCCGGATGACAAGACTATACAACGCCCGTCTTTTTAAAAATGATATGAAGGGTGCACATTTCGTCAACCTGTTTCTTACATACATGTGTGTCAATGGGGATATTCTACAGCTACACCACCATAAGGATGGAGGCAATGAACATGCTCTTTTATTGCGCCTGTAAATGAAAATGTGGTATTCTGTTTAATTCCTTGCTTTTTATTGTAATAATAACAATAATAAATGCAATTTAAGGTGCCAAATCACTCTAATGAATAAATGCTCTCGGCGTAATCATGTGCAAAATATACGAACTACATACGAGTACATCAGAGATAGAAAACGAGAGATAATAGCAGTACAGGACATAATGAAAATGATAATAATCAATTATTGTAAGCCATATCAAACAAATACTTCTTGAGATTATTTTAAACATTTCAACAGAATAAAAAAAAAAAAATAGGGACGGAGATCCATGAAGGAGAGCCGGCGGCGTGGGCGAAAGTTTGTTCCCACCGCTTCGCGTAAAATATTTAGATTTTATGATGACAAGGGGTCAGAATTCTGGGAACGTAAATGTCTAGAGTTAATGTATTGGCTGATCAAGTCAATGCTATACTGTGGAACCGAGCCATTAAAACAGTGAAATAAAAGCAAAATAATTTAAAAACAATGTATTTTTCGACAGGCAATCAAAGGAGCCATTGTACTCTTATCACCGTGACATACCAGTGGGCGTAGCCTTCTCTTCCGGTGTTGACGGCATATAGCATTATGGATTTAGAATTTCAAAGTCAGAACTTCTAAATGGATTGTACGACTTTCCTTAAATTTCACTGTTTGGTAAATTCCCATTTGACTTCATTTCTACTCATAATGACGTATAAAGCTCAACCTGGGTTCCGTTTCACAAAACCTGTTATCAGTGACAACTGCCACATTTCTATGGCAAATTAATGCTCTCAGCCAATCAGATTCAAAGATTTCAGTAGCTTATAAAAAGCTATCGTAACTTTTCACTGAAAACAAATTTTATAAAACTGGGCCCAAATTTGAATAGATAAATGTCCACCACTTAACAAGAAAAATCCAAATAAATGTCTTGTTCCATAGTACAGTCTCTGCAAGTCAAATATCATATTGAACTCCAAAACACACTATAACTACATGCAGCATGAGGCACTGACAGTGGGACTATAGTAAATTTTAATGGTTGATAGCTGCGGCAGGAATTTGTCAGCTGTGCCAAACTTACTTCAAAAAGTTGTTGGCTTTTATTTTGTTGGAAGGTTTGCATTTTATCTATTTATCTATTTGCCTTATCTAAACAGGGTAACCCGGCCGGTCATTGATTGTATACTGATATTCTTGGGATTCCTGTATCTAAATATGACATAACAATAACATGAATATGAAGTATTGATATATATCACATGGCTGACATTGGAAATACACAATAAAAATGCAATGAAGTATAGATGCGCATCAATTCAACAATATACATTGTACGTATAATACCTACACTAAACACAAATTTTGGTTAGTTAGCTTTCATGGATTTCTAATCACACCAATGTTGGCTGCCCAAATTTTTGATGTTCAAATTGTATAATCGTGTCTTCTGTTGGGGCCTGATTTACATGATAACAATTATGGCAATCTGTTCCATTCTGCTGCGCCTATGTATGAAAAGGATATACTGCCATGGTGGTGTAAACGAGGGAGACGGGTTCGCAGGGGAGAATTATAATGAAGGCAAACTGGAGAGCGGTGAGCTGGAAGTTTAAAGGGACATTCCAGACGATTTTCATAATTTCACATCGTCTAATACATAAATCGACAGCTCTATGTATAGATTCGTGGAATCCATTGTCGTCCTAATTGAGCAGAGAAACCAATTAACTGAAAATCTTTTAAAAATTACACTGAACAGCGTTGATGACATCAGAGCCTCACATATTTTCGGAATGCAGTGTACTTCCATTGCAAAATATCGCCTGCTTAACAAGTTCACCTGTGAAGAATTTTGTATGCCTTTTTCTTTTTGTTCTGCTTCCTTGAGAGCCAACTCATGCATTCTTAAGGCGAGGATGCCATGTTATTATCCTTGTTCATTGCAATTTGTTATAAATTTTGAAAACATTCTCATAGACTCATCCTAATCACTATATATAAATTCTGAAACTCCGTACTCAGTTTTACTAATTTACAGTTGTTCAAATGTAAAAGTCTGAAAATCATCCAGAGGTTTCCTTTAACCCTTTGTGTGCTTCGAATGCTGATTGGCACAGCAAAGACCATATAGCATTGTACACACTGTCAAATGTGCCTGGCACAGAAAGGGTTAAGTCGCACTAGTGGAGACGGGTGAATATAGGAGACAGGGACAAATGTAAGGAAGAATAGGGTGAGGATCAGGTATCAAGCCTTCGGAGGTCGTTGGGAGGCGATGGATGAACAAGAAAGGAGGAAGGAAAAGGTAGAGAAGGTTACAAAATCACGTAGATAACAAAGAGAAGAGAAGAAAATTTGAATTCAGACGGATGTATTGTTGACATTTTTATTGAAAAGTATACGGCTCAAGAGATCTCTTTTTTTTTTGCAATTTGATTTTTTTTTATAAGGGGCCTGCATACTACAAGCTCTGCTGTTTAGCAGTCCCCTTCATTTCCAGCAATTTTGTTTCTGACTTTACCATAATGATATAATATTTATTTCTATAGCTATGTCATTATTACATATTACTATGTGCATCATATTGTTGTACCGATTTTGTGACATTATCTGTATATGCGAACATTTCATTGTATTCCTAATTATTTTGTTGGAAATGAAACAAATTAACTTGAACTTGAACTTGAGTACATCATCCTCTATACGGTGCTCCAGTTAAAATTACTCTCTTTTATGTATAGGTTTGTGTGTAAATGTGTGTGCGCATAGTACTGAGGGTATTGCATGTTTTCACCACTATGAAGAATAGAATGTACGTTTCAAGGTTACATAATCAAGCATGGGTGTATTATTGTTTAACATTTATTCAATTGGACACCTAATGAGTCCTCAGTCTATCAATCACGGAATTATCTCATTCAACAATGAGAAACGCGTCCTTAGCACATGGCAAATGTTAACTGTATAACAGTTTGAATGGAGAAATAAGATTATTAATCAATAAAACTCGATTCATTGTTCCTTTATCGTGGAGTCATTCTATCATTGTTAATTGAAGATGATAGGCCCTAACCAAGAGTAACATAATCATATAAGACTTTATGTATGATCTCGTATTCGTAATCAAGAAAGTATTGAAACTGAGATGAGAGATGCAACGTCCTGAGGGAGCTTTAGATTTTCGCGACGCGGACGTTCGGAGGAAGAAACACTGTTCAGAGCATGCGCACATTTGCGTATGAAAATCGACCTCGAGTCGTCCGAGTTTGCACGGTCGGTTCTGGGTCATTAACGATTGCATCCACTCGAATCATGACGCAGAGAGCTATACTTGATGAAATGATCCTCTGGGGCGCCATTTTACTTTGTGTAGGTTGCGTCCTTGCGTAATATAAAGCTACTTTGCAACACGACGCATGTATGGGGAGAGGAGAACTGCCAGCGGCGGTTCTGCCATTTTACAGATGGCAAAAAAACATTGAAACTATTGTGCGGGGGAAAATCTACGCCAATGAAACAATCAGCTGAGAAGGAAAGTTAAAAAGTTCATGAGAAAGTAACTGGACCAATAAAAAAAAGCTCAGATAAATTTGAACGTTGAACTTTGAACCTTACTTACATTAATGAAATGGCTTTCAAATTTAAAAAAAAAGAAATAAACATATTCATAATCATACAGCTCAAAGAAAATGGGACCATAAGATAAACGCTGCCAATCAATGGTGCGAAGTGTGCACTTTTTCAACTACAACAACATGAAAAGAAGAAAAAAGTTGGGTCATCTCTTTATTACCATGGTGGCCTAAAGATGGACATGTCTGGGAATGGATAGAAAAATGAAATCCAATTGTTATCTAACCTGGGAGGTGCTCCTCCCTGATCTAACAGACTACTTGTATTATAAAGTAAGCCCGCTGTGTTGATGAGCCTGCTCAAAGCAGGAACAATTTTTTCAACAAAGGTCTTCAACTTCAGAGCTGCATGAATGAGCGCTCCAGCTCCACCAAGAATTAACAAGACTTTAAGTAAAGACAGGCGTCTGCGGGGCTGGACATTCTGCACAAACACGGCCAAGTTCTCTCTGTCCTCGATGTCAATCTCCAGCGTGGTATCCAGCCTGCCACAGGTGATCGCCAGCTTGCTACACTCGAAGGTGGTGGGCTGTTTGATACGGAAGGTGGCCATGCGAACATGATGGATGGAGCTCCTCTCTTCACTTCCTCTGTGTGTGTGCCATGGGAAATCATACACGATCACAGCCACGTTGTTCTTCCCTACAGTTCAAAGTAACGTAAATTGATTATACTTCACTGAACTTTGCGTGAAATACGGTGTACTAAGTTAACGTGTTGATTCCGTACACATCTCATATGAACCATTAATTTTATAATATTTTACATTTTTCAAACTCTCACGCACACACACACACAAATACACACACACACACACAAAACAACAACAACAACCACCCAGCTGTGTTTAAGCGTAATGAATTGTGTTGTGAATGAAATTGATTACATTAGTTGAATATCCTGTATCTCTAGTTTTAGCTATTGTACGTCCTTCATAATTTTCATAACTGGTATAGCTTGACTGTTTGGTGAGAAATTCAAGAACATTGTCGGTAACAGATCTGTTATGATCAAGACAATCATGCACTTATGATCCCAGTTTGTGTTTTCATTTTCCACAGTTCTTATATTGACTGAATCATCAAAACACAAACTAATTCGACTCACCATAAGTCTCTGCCATGCAAGGCAGAAACTTATCGTACAGGGCATCATCGACATCGGTGATGGAGAAACGGCGATTGTGGATGGAGTGACAGAGAATAATTCCATCCACTGTGCCACGTGCCAGCTCAAAGCTGTCCAGGTCGCTGTATGGTAGCTGGATGAATCTCACTTCGCCACCACTCCTAGACGAAAGATCTCGGAGTTCATGGAGCAAATTTTTGATGCTGGATTCCTGTCCTGAATCGCACACGCCTATCACGGCCTTCGTATCGAAGAGTATTGCCAGGGCCATATCTTGTATGGTGAAAAACTGTAAGAAAAGAATAATTGGTTGGCCGAAGATATAATTATTGTCATGAGATAAAGAACTTGTGGCCTTATAGACAGCACACACACACACACACACACACACACACACACACACAAATACATTTTCTTTTTAGTCCTTTGCTGGGATTGAAACATGCGCATTCTTCCGGTACGGTACCCGTATGTGCAGGCCTACAGGTATATTGTTGTTTTGATTGGATGCATGCTTGCCCGAGATAAAGTAATTGTCTAACCATAAAAATTATATGCAACGAAAGAGTGTAAGCCTAGCTTTCAATGAATTAATTATTATTATCATTAAGTTATTTCTAAACGGTTGTATCACTCACGCTGGTATCATTGAGATGCACCCTATATTGGTGAGCGCTGAAAATGCTCTGGCATATTGAAAGAAACTTATTCTAGCTTACGACAAGATAAAATGTAGCGCGGGAGTTTATTGCGTATAACACTTGACAGGCCCATGATCCTCTCCATATGTCGCCGTGAAAAAAAATAAGACAAGCTTACCAAACAAAATAAAAAAAGTTTATGAGAAAGTAACTGGACCAATAAAATAGTTCAAATAAACTTGAACTTTGAACTTTGAACATTACTTACATCAATGAACTGGCTTTCAAATAAAAGAAAGAAATAAACATATTAATAATCATAGAGCTCAAAGATAATGGGGCAGTAAAATAAACGCTGCCAATCAAAGGTGCGAAGTTTGCACTTTTTCAACTACAACAACCTGAAATCTTAACTGCAATCTAACAGACTACTTATATTACAAATTAAGACCGGTGTGTTGATGAGCCTGCTCCAACGAGGAACAATTTCTTCAAAAAAGAAGGTCTTAAGCTTGTACAGGATGCGTGTGCACAGGATATAAGAAGCTGCAAGAAAGAGTGCTCCCACTCCACCAAGAAACAAGACTTCAAGTAAAGACTTGCGTTTGCGGGGCTCGCGGGTGCGGAGCTGGACATTCTGTAGAAACACCGCCAAGTTCTCTCTGTCCTCGATGTCAATCTCCAGCGTGGAATCCAGCCTGCCACAGGTGATCGCCAGCTTGCTACACTCGAAGGTGGCGGGCTGTTTGATACGGAAGCTGTCCCATGCGAACACGATGGATGGAGCTTCTCTCTTCACTCCCCTTTGTGTGTGTGCCATGGGAAATCATACACGATCACAGCCACGTTGTTCTTCCCTACAATTCAAAGTAACGTAAATTGATTATACTTCACTGAACTTTGCGTGAAATACGGTGTACTAAGTTAACGTGTTGATTACGTACACATCTCAAATGAACCATTCATTTTATAATACATGTATTTAAACATTTTTCAAACTCTCACGCAGTGATGCCAAGTTCAAAAAAAAAATTGTATGAGTGAGATTTTCATGACTCGGCATCTCGGCATGCGAATGTGTGCGCGAGCGAGGGTGTGGGAGGGGTTTCTTTCCCCCCCCCCCCCCCCGTGGCCTCCCACGGTCGAGATTTTTCAATTTTGAGCTCTTAATGGTGCAATCAGGTGCATACTTAAAGAGGATGGCTAGTAACTGATCAGTAGGAATCCGTGGGAATGCTGGAGGATGATTTGTTCCAATCCTTGTGGGATTCATTTAAGAGTACATTATATATCTATTGTTGTGTGAAAATTATTTGCTTCAGAATGGTCTCATAATCAAGTAAAGTGCAGTTTTAATGTTTCCAGGTTAGTGTGCCTGGTCAGTGATGGGGTATTAATCTGCACATTACTTGAATATGAGACCGTTCTGAAGCAAATAATTTTCACACAACAGTAGATATATAATGTACTCTTAAATGAATCCCACAAGGATTGGAACAATCATCCCTCAGCATTCCCACTGATTCCCACTGATCGGTTTAGGACCCCTCCTAGCCATCCCCTTTAAGTGACCATTTTTTTACTTATTTTGCGAAAGACAAAAGGGAAATATGCCTTCATTTGCAACTATCACTATAATCTTTTGAGCTATGCTCATTATTATAGGCCCAAGTTGCGGACTTCGCCCGATGCGTGAGAAAAATGGGTGCCATGCGTGAGATCGTGAGACGGCCCCCTAAATGCTTTAGTCTCACGCAGAATGCGTGAGACTTGGTAGCTCTGCTCACGCACACACACACACACCACACACACACACACAAAAGCAAACATCCAGACGTGTTTAAGCGTAATGAATTGTGTTGTGAATGAAATTGATTACATTAGTTGAATATCCTGTATCTCTAGTTTTAGCTATTGTACTCCCTTCATAATTTTTATAAACATGTACCTGTACTGGTATAGCTCGACTGTTTTGGTGAGAAATTTAAGAACATTGTCGGTAATAGATCTGTAATGATCAAGACAATCATGCACTTATGATCCCAGTTTGTGTTTTCATTTCTCAACAGTTCTTATATTGACTGAATTATCAAACACAAACTGATTCGACTCACCAAAACGTCTCTGCCATGCGAGGCAGAAACTTATCGTACAGGGCATCATCGACATCGGTGATGGAAAAACGGCGATTGTGGATGGAGTGGCAGAGAATGATTCCATCCACTATGCCACGTGCCAGCTCAAAGCTGTCCAGGTCGCTGTATGGTAGCTGGATGAATCTCACTTCGCCACCACTCCTAGATGAAAGATCTCGGAGTTCATGGAGCAAACTTTTGATGCTGGATTCCTGTCCTGAATCGCACACGCCTATCACGGCCATCGCGTCGAAGAATATTGCCAGGGACGTATTTTGTATGGTGAACTGTAAGAGAAAAATGATCGGTTGGCCGAAGATGTATTGCCATGACATAGGGAGCTTGTGGCCTGGATAGCAGCAGAAGAAATACATTTACTTTGTTTTATGATAATTATTCCTTTGCTGGGAGTGAAATGCATGCGCATTCTTACGGTACCCGTAGGCCTCAATGCTTACGCAGGCCTAAACTAGGTATATTGACGTTTTGATTGGATGCATGCTTGCCCAAGATAAAGTAATTGTCAAACCATAAAAAATTATGCAATGAAAGAGTGTAAGCCTAGCTTTTTAATCAATTAATTATTATTATCATTAAGTTATTTCTAAAACGGTTGTATCACTCATGCTGGTATCATAGAGATGCACCCTATATTGGTGAGCGCTGAAAATTGCTCTGGGCATATTGAAAGAAACTTATTCTAGCTTACGACAAGATAAAATGTAACGCGGGAGTTGATTGCGTATAACACTTGACATGCCCATGATTCCTCTCCATATGTCGCCGTGAAAAAAAATAAGACAAGCTTACCAAACAAAATAAAAAACAAAATCATAAAGCGAAGGAACACACAATGTATAGGCATATAGTAGATGTATGTATGTAAATGATATACATCACGTGCAGCGTCGTAGAGAGGTTCTTCAAATACAGCGTGTTACACAGGTCTTGGCCATGTTTGTAGTGAGCGATAGTCCGTAAGTCACAGCGTTTACAGCGTTTACTTATCCCCGTGTGATGAGAAGTCTCAACCACGCGGCGGGCCTGCAGCGTTTTTCCGCCCGACAGTGGCGGCACGGCATCTTGTCGAGTGTGTCTCGTCGATACTGCGGTGAGCATGGGGAATTCCCCACAGGACGTAGCCTTCTGTCAAGGCCCTCTCGCTGTAAGATGGCTACTAGTATAACAGGCGAGTGAAGCGAACCTCGCGCACCGCCACTCGCGGCTGGGCTCTCTTCACCGTCACCGTCACAGCGAGAGGGCCTTGACTAAAAGGCTACACATGACATGGTTTCTGTTGTAGCTCCATGGTACGAACGTTCAGTACGTGCCATCATTGACCCTTGAACCTGGTAAAACACAGACAGACAGTCAAGGCAGACAGTGCTCAGTGCACAAGTGATATACGCTGAAATACTCGCAGTGACTCTCCATATCATATCTCAACAGTGACGCGGAGTTATAATCCATTCTGTTCATAAATACATGTAATAAAAATTAACGATAACTGCAGGGATTGCAGAACGTTTTTCAGGGAGGAGCCTGCAGGGCGGGGTGAGTGGGGGGGGGGGGGGTGGTGAGGGTCAATAGTAACTCCCCACGGGAAGACTGTAACGACGGGACCTCTGAAAATTCATGGGTGTTTTGATATTTTCCCCAATTTTTGTTAGTTTTTTTGTTAGGTTTTTTTTTGTGTGTGTGTGACGAGACAGAACATGAGGCGGGCCGGGGCAGCCACCCTCCTTCTGACCAGGGACACCTCCCTGTTCTGACCTACGCGGCCCCTGTTCCGCGGCCCCGGAAAACAAACTGAAAAGTGAAGTCAGTTGAACCAAAATGCTGAAATCTAAAAGAAAATATCAAAAATTCGATTCGAATGTACAATAGGCGTAAGGGTAGCTTGATAAAGAGCGTCATTATGAATCTATTTACTTGTAAGTTGTAGCAGAGCCACTGTCTGTAGTGAATAGGGATTTTTAAGGGGTTTTCACCTGAATCTGAATCCAATTTGATATCACAATCATCATATGGGAAATTGTGTCAAAGTGATAGGGGAATCGTCACATGCATACGTGCAGTGCAATTTCTGGTGTTGAAAATGATTGCTACAAATTCAAGTGAATGTTCGTCCACAAACGCACACCACAGTTTCAAATGGCATTCAATTACTCACCAAATTTTGCTGAATGGATTGGATACACTGATGAATGAAATTTGACATCTTCAATCAGTAAGTATATGAAATAATACTGCTCATAATAGTATACAATGCAGAAGGAAAGAGAGCTTAATAATTACAATGACTTTGTTAGCGTCATGTGATTTTTTGCGTATTGCGACAAAGAAATGGAAGGGGAAAAGGGGAGAGCAAAAAAAAAAAAATACTGCATCCTTATATCGGGGGTGATTTACAGACAAACGCAGGAGCATATCATTAAAGGCGTGAATAAGGCGTGAATTATTATTGATGATTAGTAGAGGAATATAATGCCGCGCCATCAATGCCACGAACAGTGCAGTGGGGATTCCCCAAGATCCTTAGATGCCATTTTCTTGTCTTTGTAGCCAATACTCAGTCACTATCGCTCAATCTATTTGAGAAAAAGGAGTGGCAGACAACGTTTTTACGACGGTTAAGGCTTAAAATTTTGGTGGGCCGTAGTGACAAAACACACAGGTCCTTAACAACTAGACAGAGATTTTGTTGCAATAAGACGACGGTAAGTTGTAGGCGTATATTATAGAGAGGAATTGTGTAAAATCGTATACTAATTTGGCATGTAGTCCATACCACAGTTTTCGCTCACATTAAGCATATTGTACACACGTTTTTGAGGACATGTGTACATGTGTCATGGTGTGTGTGTGTGTGCGTGTGTGTGTGTGTGTGTGTGTGTGTGTGTGTGTGTGTGTGTGTGTGTGTGTGTGTGTCTCGCAGCGTACTTTGGGCCTATCTAGGTCCAAACTGTAGAGATAGACCACTTTATATTTCCATCACTGTCTGGCGTAAACATCTTCATACACTCGCCCATTCAATAACTGATGTCCTCCTTTATTATTATTTAATTATTATCATACATAATTTCTATATTGAGTAGTAGCAATTAAAGGACGTAAGACGGTATGACCTAAAGTAATTGCCCAGCAAATAGTGTCTGGTTGTCGGTACGTATTCCTCAAAGCAGTTGATGTTAATTTATCCCCTTTAAATAATACAGTGGGCCCGGCAGTGTCGATATGTTTCATTTTTCTACTGTTTCATTTTTCTACGTCTCCTCCTATCTGGACTACTGCAACTCCCTCCCTTCCGGCCTCCCTCTTTCTCACATATCCCCTCTCCAACGTATCCAAAATTCAGCCGCTATAGATTAGTCTCCCTTATAGGAGACATGACCATATATCTCCTGTTCTCCGCTCACTCCATTGGCTTCCAGTTACATTCCCGTATTACTTTCAAGATCCTATATACTTTCTGACGTACAAAATCACACGTAATCTTGCACCCATTATATCTTCAAAACCTAGTCTCTCTCCGCTCCTCCTCTTCTGCCAGACCCCTCCGTTCATCTTCCTCTCTCCAATTACTTCATGGCCCACGTACAAAAACGCGTTATGGTGACCGCGCCTTCCTCTTCCATTGCTCCACTCTTTGGAATAAACTCCCTCTTTATATTCAGAATGTCTCATCTGTCGAATCATTTAAAAATTTTCTCGAAACTCACCTGTTTAATCAGTTGTAATTTTTTTTTTTTCTGGAGGCGCACACAGTTATCAATTATTGTACACATGTATTTTTCTTTTCTTTCTTTTTCTCTTGTTACTGTTAACGCTGATTTTAATGTTATTGTGTTTTCTGGTCTATTTGTATGAGTAGCAAAAGTGCGCTTAGAAACGTCAGTATGAAGCGCCATATAAATGCAATTATTATTATTATTATTATTATTATTATTTTTGTTTTGACTAGGAAACCTAGACACTGGACAATGCCAATCAAGTTAGGAATTTGTACGCCAATGGAATCTAACATCCGGGCTCTTCTAACAGAGCTCGACAGCATTGCGGACCTGCAGATCAAATGCATTAGGCTTCCGTATAACGATCTCGACCGATTTCGGATGACGCCAGGTGATGTTGACGGCATCATTCTGTGTCACTCCATCTTCGACCGTCGATTTGCGATTACCGATGTGACAGACGCCCTCTATAACGAATTTCTCCGACACGCGGAAGACGTCGTGGGTAAAGAGAATTCGGAAAATTCTCGTTAAAGGCATTGTTTACTAATTTTATTTTACGTGATTATTAGTGAACAGAGTGTACATTTGTTCAATGTTGAGCGGTACATTGCCATGGTAGTTTTTTTTTTTTTCCCCAATAAAAAGCATGCAGATGATTATTACTGGTTGAGCTGGCTCTATGGGTGTTGGGTAGGGGTGGTACATTGAGTGATAATTTGTAGTTATTTATGAATTTATTTTTCTCTCTCTATCTTTCTCTCTTTCTCTTTCTCTCTCTCTCTCTCTCTCGCAGTTCTGTTTTGTTAATTGTTCAAATATAATGAGGTTAAAATGAAATGTTGTAAGGGAATATGGTTAACATGGAAATTTAAAATTTATACATTGTTTATTAACTGTATGCATTTTTACATACTATAGTTAGGTTTTTGATGTCGGTAGCCATTTAAGAGCTGACATACATAATATATGCAATGTATTATATTTTTCCCTATTTTCTTTTATGTAGAAAATGACCTGATATCATTCTGTGAACAATAAAGATTGTTAGTTACACATATCTTAAATCGACACTTATTAGTACAAAGAAACAGTTGGGTTTTTTGTTTTTGTTGTTTATGTTTTTTATGTATGCCTCTAAATGAAATCTGTAATTTTTTTTAATATTGTAAACTGACTGTTTTGGGTGCACCAGGTGGGTTGGGGAGGATGGCCTGTGAGGGCCCAAGTCATTTTGTTGGCTCATTCCAGACCCGGGCTGCCCAACCTGGTGCACCCTTACCACTCCATTGTATGTTCTGATTTCGAAAAATGTAATATGATACTTGAGATTGAAAGCCGAATAAATAATATCAATATTAATAATAATAATAATGATAATAATAATAATAATAATTATTATTATTATTATAATAATTTTGCAGATGAAACAAAAACCCAGCTTTAGTGCTTCAAAATAGTCTTAGAATGTGAGTCAGGGATAGAAAGAAAAACAATGTCAAAATGTTAATCAGTATGATCTGCTGATAATCAATGTTAAGTAGGGTTATTATTAAATTTACAAAATGTGATCAACAATATAGTAAAATTGTTTCTAGAATAGATTTAGGCTTTATTGCAAATTTTATGGTATAGCTCGAGGATGTTTTGTGATGCAACTAATTACACATATTATGCATCAAATGTGACGGTTCGAATATTTTTTAAATCAGTGCTCCCATGGTAAACAATGCCTTTAGATTAATATTATGCCCTGTAACTCTTTAAAAAGCAGACTGCTTGCGTATTATAGCAAGGTACACCCTACCTGTACACAGGAAAATACAAATAGCATGATAGACTGTAAAATGTGGTACGTAGACAAAACTCTGACAAAAGCTAAAAATAAAAAGTTCCCTCTGCGATCTCATATCTTCGATTTCAATCAAGACACATTAACAGAAATCAAAATACAATTCCTCACAAACTCAATAAGATACACTGTACGAAAGTAAAGAAGAATGGTAAAGAAATCTTAGAACTGCGTGGTGAGTATTTCTGACCCTTATATAACGCAATAATAGTCGCAACAGCAATTCCTTAACTCTTTCTTCTTAAATCAATAAAATTTACATTACTTTAAAAGACTTTGTGAATAATTCCAAAAATATTCCACTTATGGTCATTTAAGTGAATGGTTTTTAGGCAAGAGTTGTGCTGAAGAGGTGTAGTTGACTCTTCGCCTGTATATGCTTTGTCGCATCAGTCAGTCATTGTCACTGAATATTTAACATTTTAACCATAATGCTTCTTTTGTTAATTCTTTTTTTCATTGTACCTACGTTTTGAAAATAATCTTATGATACTTTGGGACCAAGCATTATCATGAACACGCAGAGAATCATTGTGGGGGGGGGGGGAATCACTGGCTCCCTCTTCTCAAAAAATTTCGCAAACTTACTTGTCTGTTTGAAGTGTAATATTTCCGATGTAAACAACATTTCGACATTGTAGACCCTACTTGATGTTAATATTACAAAATGCCATTCTTTTTTGTTGGGGGATGGGGTGGGGTGGGGGAGGGGGCAATTAAGTGCCTCTGCTGCATGCTGCGTATGGCCTTCCTTGAAGATTCTATAGTAAAGTACGAGATCTTTTTATTTTCTTTTTCTTTTCTTTTTCTGATAATCATGTTGCTGGTCCAGTATTGCTCCAAAACCAGTGCATAATTTACCATTTGCAGATGAAACAAAGCATTAGTGTGTTAGTGCTTTAAAATAGTTCAAAAGTGTGAGTTAGGGATAGAAACAACCACTGTAAAAGTTTGAATTGATAAAATTGATGTTACAAGCATGTAAGTATTGTTAAATATACAAAATGTGAACAATAGTTACAATAAAAATATTTCTAGACTTAACCGTCTAGACAGTTACTGTTTATTAAGCAAAATACAGATATCTCCTTGTATTTTAGGCTTTATCGTGAAAATTTTATATGATAGGATGTGTTGTAGTACAACAGAAAGGTCATATCTTGAAAATTTTTAAATTAATGTTCCCAAAGTTAGACAGGACCTTTAACAATGTGGTGATAATACAATATATACTTTTTCTACATTATGGTATCACAAATCTAATTGCATGCCATTGTTTCGCTTTTAAAATGCCATGACACATAGGAAAGGAGAGCATATCTGTCATTGCACACGACTTCAAGTGGCCGATGGGTGAGGAAATGGAGGACCACGGTGAAACAAAGAAGGGAATGATGGAGGGATTTATGAACCAGCAGCCGACAACGTTCCAACGTTCCGCTCTCGCCTTGGTGTGTGGTAGGTTGGATACCTCACTTCAGATGGACCCGGAGGACGTGGAAAAGTTACGCCAATTTGTGTCTCAAGTCCGTCCCAACGTTTCAAAGATCTCGACCGCCCGATCGTCTCGTTTAGATCACTCTGGTAACATGGCGGATCATGACGGTAATAGGGCCATCATCCCCAGTTTCTTGCAATTGGCCATTATTCCTTTGGTGTTCGTATTGATGTTCATGCAATGGATCATAGAGGTGATTCGTGGTAAACAATAAAGGAAAACGTCAACTCACAATCACTGTTGACTTCATTGACTGTCGCAAGTCATGTAGATTTAAGTGTAAAAAATACTGCATCAGAAACAAAGAATTATGATGAAAAGCAAAGTTAAAATTGAAGAGCTTTATTTGCACTATAGTGTAAAAAAAAAAAACCCAACCCAACAATGAGTATAGAGTAACAATATAGGATGAGATATACAGCATTACAGTAACAGCATTCAACTACAGGAATATGGCATTCATTGAAACGTAATTGGTTCAGATAGTGATAGAGAGCATGTACAATAGTCTATAGTGGGCTTTGGGGAAAATATGAATGTTAGAGGTATTTTTTAGTAAAAGTTGGGAACCGGTCTATTTTTGTATAATTCAAGTACGCTGAATCTAAAATTCCGGTTCCCAAGCGGAATTTTGAGTAAAAGACCATCTAATTTGCATAAACAAAATTTGCATAAACAATATACACCTTAATAATCTAATTTGCCTAATGAGTTATGCAAATAATTGACCATTTCTATGCATATTATTTTCCCTAAAACAAAATCTTGCCATCAAAATGTATACTCTGGCGTATTGAAAAAAAAAAGCTAAGTTAACTGAGCAAACAAGGTGCACATTATTGTGACGCTTATGGAAATATGTTTTCAGATTGGTATTCAAGAGAATGTAGAGCAGGCAGGTTTCGAGATTGTATACAACACACTGCCGCGATATATAAATATGTTTCATAAGAGTTATTACATCTACACCTGTTCATGATTTGTGATAGAGATATACAGAAATTAACTGCAACTATCAAACAAAACACCTCTTTAATCTACGCCTGTATTTGCATAATAAATTATGCCAATATTTGCCCATTTTCTATGCATATTTTCCACAAAAACAAGGCCTTGCTATCAGAGTGTATCATGGCGTCGTGAAAAAAGGAAAAGTTAGGCAATCAGATCACTATACATTGCTCTATATATTACTGGAAGGTCACTGTTCTTTCCCTGTACTTTGTCGTTTACATTGGATAAGTTGGTATATAATTATATATTTTCGTTCTGCAGGTAAATGTAAAATCCAGTGGCAACTTTCATAAATCTCGTCTGCGAACATAAAATGTCTTTTTTATCTCTTCTCCCCCTCTGTAGGCTCAAGCGAAAAAAGAAAGAAAAAAAAATTGTAAGAAAAATCCTGGAATCTAGGAAACAGAAAAGAAGGATGACTTTGTAATACATACTTCACCCCCTTTATATTTTGGCTGTCGAAGAAACATGATCTGAGTTGAAAAGTCTATTTCTCAGTGGAGTTGAATCAATCTACATTCATGCAAGGTTTGCATCATCAGATTGTTGTTGACGTGCACACATTGCTGCACATCGTAGGCCTGATTTGTGACATTTGCATCGAATGTTCTGCATTGCTTTCACATGCACATAAAACCATCTCAAGGCAACTTTGCAGGATTGGAGCTTGAGATATAAGTACAGGCTGTAGGCCAGATCAAAACGTTCCCACCCATTGTCTACTGGTGAAGAAAGATCAGGTCTGACAGAGTGAGCAGGTTTTTCTCTTCTTTTGTTTTTTTATACAGGAGTAGATATTGTCGTTACTGCTTTCGCAAGCGTTCAGTTTACTTTTGTCGGTAAAATGGACGGAACATACTTTGGGCCAAACGAGTTTATGTGATGCATCTTTTGAATCGAATATAAGTTTATTTTGAAGACGACTGATAACAGCCATGTTCTTGAAATCATTGAGTTTTCTCCTCGTACAAGCAGGATCCTTTGATGATTGTTAGTCATTGATCACTTGCTTTACTAAGAATGATCTGTCAGTATCAGTTTGGCAGAATATGCACAACTCAATATTTAAAGAAGACGGCCTCTTTAAGGTTCGGATCGATGTTGTCTCTCAAGGGAACAGAAGTAACTTCATGTTCGCATCGACTATATGTCTACAGCTTTCTTGATTTAGAGAGAAAATAGTGATATCTCGTTATATTTTAGGCTTTAATGCAATTTTTTTAGATTGTAGGAGGTTGTGTGATACACCTATGAATGAAGATGTGATAACTCGGCCATTATTGAAATCACGGTTCCTAATGGTAAACAGTATTTTAACGCCGGTGAGTTAAATTATTTTCTAAGTGATAATCAAATATTTAGATATTGACAACATGACGGAATGAATCAGATGGTGTATGATCGACAATTTAATTTAATTTCATTTAATTTCCACTACTGATAAGACTATTTTTTCCTTCACGTCCCGTTCTTCCTTTCATAGTTTACTAGGTTGTTTAATCAACAAGGCGAATATTTTCATCAAGGGACCTATACATCTACAAGCTCTGCTTTTTAGTAGGTCCCCCACATTTCATGTTTGTAGAAATTGTCTTCTCTTGTCTTCTATTTGAATTAAGAAGCTATGTCTATAAAGCAGGGGCGGATCCAGGAATTCTGTAAAGGGGGGGGGGGGCGTAGCTAATATTTTTGGTGCCACTTCCGGGTTTCATTTCATTTTTTCTTTTTATTTCTCTTGTTTTTAACGAAAAATAAGGGGGGGCGTGCGCCGGTTGGGCCCCCCCCCCCCTCTGGATCCGCCACTGTATAGTATTATATTCAAGTGATTGTATGATGTTATTGTGGATTGAGATGTGGAGCAAGAAAATCAAATCAAACATAAGAACTATAAAACAATAGAACAATGCAGGAAAAATATTATTCCATTTTGACAAGAGACAAGACACACAACATTAAGTATGTTAAGGTCATTTGATCCCATCAAAAGAGCTTGATTAGCAATAATGATATGATATAGCATCAATATAACTACTAAAGCAGTGGAAAAAATAACCTGTGTAAAATAAAATGTTCACTGCATTTATGGAAGGAAAGAGGATGTGGGAGAAAGGGGAAGCGGTGAGGGCAAGACTCAGAGTCTCATCTTTGAGTATAAGAGATAATTTACTAGCTTTCAATTTCACGAATTGTATTCATTGCGTTTCTGTATAAATCTACATGATAAATACATTGTTTTACATGCATTGCACTCCGATATAGCCGTCCTTATAACAAGAAATGTATAAAAAGGCTGGCACCTAATCAATTTTTATGGTGAGAATGTCACAGCATTGCAATATTGCATTAAATCATTAAGATTTAGACTTGCAGACCTATGCAAGATGACAGTAAAAGCAAAATAAAAATCAAATTGATTCTCACATTGCAAGAATTACTGACACCGCTTACAAGTTACAACTTACTCTATTTTTCATATCTTAAGAAAATGTACATTGTACTACAGTGTGTATTACTATTTGCCATAAGTATAGTGTTTCCGTAAACCTCAATGTTGACATAGATGCTTACACGACAACAGTGTGAATTCAAGAGATGTTATTGATAATCTATTATTTGCATTCACATTGAGTTAGTCAGACACGAAATGAATTAGACTGTAACAAACACTGTGATTTGTGGATTTATAAATAAAGTTTTTAACAAATTAAGTACAATGTATAAAGTTAAGAAGCACAATATCATACTATTGATGCGTATTCAAAATAATGTAACAAGTTTTAGTTTTAGTTCTCATAATCTATGACTTGCACTTCTTCAGACTGTTAAACAACATATAGTTTGCTAAGTGTATACTTAGTATTATGTATAGTACCTAATGTTGGATGTAAATAAAGTTTAATTGGATTGAATTAAAGGCTCACAGTGTGTCATGTGCACAAGTGTAATGTGTTAAAATGGTTCATTGGTTAAGCATGTGTATCTTCTTTTTTTCAGGAGTCTCTTATCTCAAGATTTAGTATGAACGCTTTTCACTAAGTGAGGCAGCCACAGTTTAAAAAAAAATCTAGAACGTCTCTGCCATCAGCAATTATCTATAGCTACACTTTTGATAAGAAAAACGGGTTTTTTTGTTAGTTTTGTTTATTTGGTTTTTTTTTTCTTTCAATGTGCGACGTATAATGCTAAGAGCATGAAAACTGGAAAGAAGCTATAATCACCAGAGCATGCACGCGGCGTAAATATCCACACTGAATGACACAGTTTTTATAAGAGGTCGCGTACGTCCAACGGAATATGCAAACGGAACCTGACTAGATTTGTAAACGGTAAAAGTTCACGGGGCAAACAACTTTCCTCTGCATCATTTCATAATGAATGACTTGGATAGGCCTTATAAACAAAGATCCTACGTTGGATCTTTGATAAAGCGCATCCACATGCACGCTGCACTCGTGCGACGGGTTGCAGCCGAGGGAGATCTGCTGTAAGAGGCTCACTCATGCATGCACTGACCTCTATCGCTTAGGCCTATTTCCATCGAGATCACAGTGGGCTTACTGCATCAGCGATCGCCAACGGGCATTGACGTTCATGGCCGAGCAGAGAAAGAATATGACACTGAATCAATGGGCTGAATACAAGGTGTACACTCATGTAATACATGTACATAATATTCACGTCTGAACGGGGAAAATCTTAACAAGAACAACAACAACGCGGGGATTCCCCGAGCCACAGACCAGCACTGAGCATGCGCGTTTACAGGTAAAGTTGGCTATCTAGATCTACACCAAACAGAGCTGGTACTTGGGTCGCGCCTGTTACTCATGCTCCTCTCGGCCCCATGCATGCAGACATCGTGTTATTTGTGTAGTAAATCTGCTGATAGCTCGCGTGGTAGCGGTGCGGTGGCGACAGCCAGATATCAAGGAGTTGTCTTCAACTGAGACACTTGTTTAACTCGTCTGTATGTTGTCAGCAATATAGCCACAACCAAGACAACCACCCTCGTCACCAGGTCACCTATTTTGTCCCGCTTGCGTGTACGACTCCCTGGTTCTGGTAAGCCCATGACCCTGTTTAAACGCGGTTTATATTAAAGGACAAGTTCACCTTCATAGATATGTGGGTTGAGTGAATGCAGCAATATTAGTAGAACACATCAGTGAGAGTTTGAGCAAAATCGGACAATCCGTTAAAAAAGTTATGAATTTTAGAAGTTTCTGCTCAGTCACGGCTGGATGAAAAGACTACTATAGCTTGTGATGTCACATGAGTACAACGATATAAAGAAAGAATAAAGAAAATTCAACATATTTCCATTTTTCTCGCATAACAAAAGAACACTCGGCTTCTCTCTTTCAGAAGGCAGGGGGAATAATATTACCCTTAACATACGTCAGTAGCAAGTCGAAGAACTGTGCACTTTATTCAAAAAGTAAAGTTTTGTGAAATTTTCTTTTTATTTAGTTCCTTATATTGTTGTACGCATGTGACATCATACACTGTAGTAGTCTTCTCTTTCAGCAGTGACTGCGCAGATACTTAACCCGTTGAGGACGGACTGAATTTGCTACAACACGCATTTCCCATAGACACTTGCCCGAGTATACTCGGGACTCGTCCTCAACGGGTTAAAATATTCGTAACTTTTGAACGGATTGTCCAATTTTCCTCAAACTTTCAGCGATGTGTTCTACTAATATTGCTGCATTCTCTCAATCATTATGTATATGAAGGTGGACTTGTCCTTTAATTGCAGTAGACCGGTAAATCTGCCCCTCTTATTTAACAAGAGGCTTCCAAACAAGAGGCGGTCTTAGTAATTTTGTCGCGACCTGAGATAAACCTACTCACATTTGAATAAGGTCTTCTTCATCCAGGGACCAGGGTAGCCTCTTCAAGATTGCCACTGCTCTGGCTCTGCCCTGCCGGATTATTGTTACTACTGATTACCCTGCTTACACTGCACCACCTGGCCTTGGTATGGGTAAGAGGGACGTGGTGGGTAAAATCATCATGTCCGAGGACGTAAGCACTGCACGTGTCTGCCGTTCTGCGCTGATAGTTGGACTGTTAAGTTGTACTAGTGTGATGGTAATACATGTAGTATAACAATTGCATTGATTGTGACATAATATACCAGCTAAAGGTGTTGCGGTCACTCGCTAGAGAGAAATATTGTAGAAGAATAAGTGTTCGTACTCGGCTGGAGCTCGGTATTGTGTTCTTATGTAACTCTGCCAGCGGCATGTGTTCTCCGTCTGCATTTTCCTCCTTGGTACTATTAGTAGGCCTACATGTACTTCGTACGGTACTATATAGGAACACTTGTGTGCATGCAAGGCAGGGATTATGAAACTGCATTAGTGTTGCGCCATATGACTGTGCATCAGATACAATGCAAATGATGTGGTCGATCCTGCATGAAATTGTTGGACATCAAAGATTTTTTGTTTTAAATTCATTGATTTTTGTTTTAATTTTTATTTCTTACATTAAAGGGACAGTACAGTACTGCCTACTGGTTGAGGTGAGGATTCAGGTTTATAACTTTTTTGTGTATGTGTGAGATAATGAGAAACCTCTTACAGAATATGAAAGAGCATGTAATTTTAAGAAGGATTCAATATTTATTTGATGAAAATTGGCCTTCAAATAGCTGAGATATAAAAAAGTGATCCTGATAACATTGACAGGCCACGACTTTTATTAGGATCTCTTTGTTTTTCCTTGATTTTAGATTTATCAGTCATTTCAAAACTGATTTTCATCAAATAAACTTTTGACTCGCCGTAGAATTGTACCATGTCATAGAGTGGTTTCTAAATATCTCGCAAGACGTCACTTTAAGCTGAATTCTCATCTCAACCAGTACTGTACAGTCCCTTTAAGGCCATCTCCTGAAAAAGGTAACTCTTGGCCTTTAAGTGTATGATGAAGAAATGATAAGTGATGAAAAAATAAACTTGTAATGTTAGGATTTACTAGGAATGCTACTCTTGAGATATGACGCAGAAAAGGGGATTGAAGTTAAGACAAGAGTCTCTTAAGAGCACCAGGCAGAGCACTGAGCCACCTGGAGAGATGACAACCACTGTTTAGTAGTGATGTGTTTGAATCTGTTCACATTTATAAATGTAAGAACATTCTTATGTCAAAGTAGCATAGCAACTCATAAACAGCTGACTGTTCTTACAGCTTAGTTTTGTCATGCACACTGACACAAGTGTCATCCATGGGTGGAATCTTTCAGATGGAACAAAATGTGGGTCTACATTAAAAAAAAAATAATGTGAAAAGTGTGTGACTTATACTTAATTTGCAGCTTCCAAACTTTGGAGTTACACAGTAACTTTCAACAGAGTTACATGTTACTAAGTACTTAATACTAATTAGAAAACACCAAATATTCTGAAATTAACCTATATTCAATGACAAAAATGTTCTTTTTAAAGTTTTTTGATGCAGTTATATGCAACCAGGTAAGATGTGGATGAATGTAATATTATGATTTTTTTTTTACCGCACATTCTAACTCTGCCTAGTCTATCTAGTGGTGCAGTTGTAAGCAAGACTGTGTTCTTAGTACGTGAACTGACAATTACATGTTTATAGGGAATGACCTATATCACTGTAAATTGATAGAAAGTGCAGTTTTGAAGTTATCTATTCAGTGTATATAGTGCTGCTTAAAAGGTTAACACAAATATCCATTATGGCCACATGACTTTAGAGTAGCTGAATATGAAAATCTTCACAAAAATTAATGAAACTGTTCCTCAAAAACAATGCTTCAGCAGCAAATAGTCATTTTGTTTGGAAAATTCAAAGTCACGAAGGCAGTAACAGTGATGTATGTGTGTAATTTAGTCTTTGTTGTTGCTGGATGTTTTGACAAAATTAGACAACAACTGAAGATAATACTTATAAAAATGCAGACATTGAAACACAAATTGTTGACTTGAAGAAGCAGTGAATGAATATACGGAACAGGAATGCCTTATCAATATGCAAAAGGCTCACTGAATGCGGGTAATAGATATGAGCTAATACAGTCCTCTCCCATTATAGGAACACGGTTAGAATGATGAAATTCCGGTTACAACAAAGTAGAAATTCAGGCCACAACATTATCTGCTCAGTGTTTCTTTTTTATTGTTTATTCGTTCAGATAAAACAAAACTTTGATATAACACTAGAAAACTGCTGGTCCTGAAGACTTCGTTATAGCAGGAGTCCACTGTACTGTGATTTTGACTGTGAAATGGCAGAGATTAGTTAGTCTGTGTCTCACAGGTAGTTTGTCTCATTTCTTACATGAAGTGACAAATTGATACTTATCTTCCACAGAAGCTTCAGTCACCGTCTGCAGGATGTCAACAATAATTGGGGTCTGCTCATCTGCCAGGCAGGATAATGTCAGTGGGCTGCTCTCAAGACTGAACAGAATTCCTAAAGTAGAAGCCGTATTTGTCGAGCTGCCGTACAATGACGTGGACAAGTTTCGACTGCCAAAAGGGCGCCTGCATGGAATCATCCTCTGTCACTCCATCCACAATCGTCGTTTTGCGATAACAGATGTCACAGATGCCCTCTACAACAAGTTCCTGCCACATGCCGAACATACCATTGGTCAGTTGTAGCATAAGTCAAAGTTTGTGCCCATGAATAAAATATGTGCTTTAAGCCAAAGGCTGAAGTGAGCAATGCATAGGGATTACAATACTGTATAAGCTGTAATTTTTGAGTGCAGATATTTTTGCAAATTAGGAGGTCATGGACATTTTTCGCAAGATGCTGTTTTCGTAAATTGACACAAAGTCGTCTTAAGTGCACTGTTAAACCAGTGCATGGGCGACATTTTTGCATGTTGTTAAATTTGCGGTCCAGCAGTGATTCACAGAAATTAAACCCTCGCAAAAATGATGGCTTATATAGTATTCATTGTCCTGCATCTGGTGTTTGTTTTGCATTAACTGGAAATAGAAGGGATAGAGCTTTAATTATTGTTGCTACATGCTTGTATGTGTTCTGTAGGGAATACCTGTGTGTACATTGGGAACTGCTTGATTGGTGTAGTTTGAGGGTTGGACATGACAAACCAATTTGGATTGATGCATTTGAAGGTGCCTATGACAGCTTGTCTGCTTGTCGAAGCCCAAAATTCATACAGTGACTCAGCAGATCATACAGAGCTGGAGTCAAGCTATTTCCTCTATATAGTTGATCCATGTTTTTCTTTCCCCATTATCACATTGAAGGACATCTAATGTACTGAGGAATAAAAACTTACAAACCAAAAATAAACCTGAGTTGTTGTGCTGTATCAAAGTTTTTGCAAATATACCAGGGAAATGTGCTACTTTTCCCTTCTGAATTACTCAAGTACTGTATACAGTAGCAAAGCATGGAATTACTGAATATCATTTATTGACTGAAGCAGTTTATCAATGCCTTGTAGATGTACCACATAAAGAATTCTAACAATCCAGGTCAGAACATATTGCTTGCTCTGGTATTACTTTACAGTAGTAATTTAATTTGTGTAGATTTCCAACAATGACATTGTAATCTACCCCTTGCCGCTTTACAATTTTCCATAAAATATGACATTACAGTGATTGGAATCAAGTTTTTTTTTTTTTTTTTTTTTGCGCAGAATGTTTTTATATGTCAGACATGTCTCAAAAGTTTCAGGTTGATAGGAACAGTCTGTGTCATAGGGAAATGCCAGAAGCTTGATCATTATTACTAGATTTCTTTCCCTGTTCCATATGTTATTCTCTTCTTCATACTGATATCAAATTTTCTTAAAATTTCATTCCCTTCTAATCCTTGTGAAGGCAAACAAAACGTGGCAGTGATTGGACATGACTTCTCTTGGCCTCTCTCCAAGGAGGATGCTCAGTCAGGTATCAGCCGCAGTCAGAAGAAGAGGAGCCAGATGACAACCTTTAGGAACCAGCAGCCTACAACCTTTGCTTGCTCGTCTCTGGCCATGGTGTGTGGAAGACTTGGTGCAAACTGGGAGATGGATCCTGAGGACTGGGAGAGCTTGGTGTCGTTTGTGACCAACGTGACCCCATTGAAGCAAACCTCTTTCTTGCAGCCATGGTATCTTTTTGCAGCAGCTGTCTTTTTCTGCATCAGCTTGGTAGGCGGTTTGACTAGGTCTTGCAGCAGCACCATGCATTTGCTGTTGAGGGTTATTTTCATTTGTGGCACATCTCTCCCGCCTATGGCTCTTCTGCCTTGGGTAAGATGGATCTTTCATGAGTACCGAGGTGACAGAGCTCGAGCAATAGCTATGCTCAGCACAAAGGTGGAAGGCAGCCCAAGTCCTTGGTATATTGTGCCATTTTGGAAAGCCCCGTACAGTTTCTACCGATATTGCCTGCAGCGTTGGTGGTAGGGGTATGGGATTGGCCAAAAATGATTGAAGAGACCGCACATGTCCATGGTGATTTCACAACCTTCTTTGAGTATTATTAGTATTCTCTCTCAAGTGAAAGATTTCAAGCAGCTTTTGCCAGCAAATTTACAAACTATGATATATGAAGTGTCCTTCCAATCAGCAAAGTAGGAAAATTTTACTAAGGTAAATAATATCCCACGATGACAAACATATATGACGAGAACAATAACATGATTTATTGCAGAACCAGAGAAAAAACAAAACAAAAACAAAAACAAAAACAAAAAACAAAACCTCACAAAATGTTGAAATCTGGCCTGTTAATCAAAATGGCTACTTTAAAGGTTGCTGTGATATGTTTGTTTTCCTCAAATTTGCCTTTAAAAATTATCTTAGGAGGGTCCCTTTTTTTATGCTATATGCTGCATATCTTTTCATATTAAACAAAAAGTGTTTCAGATCATTAAGACAGTAAAGATTAATCCTTTTAAAAATTACCTTTGACTGAAGAGAAGTAAGCATTTGATACTCTTTGCAAGTACAATATTGTACAATTCAGTTGTCCACATAGTTTGAGATATATGATGTTATTGATTTCATGATAGCTTCATGACATTATGTTATGCAGTGAAAATCAACCATAAATCATAAAGTTGAATAACTTGTATACTGTGAGTCATGCAAAACACCTGTTTTATCTCATCGTCACAATTGGGGAATTGAATTCTAACAATTTCCATTAATATTGTACATATATTTCAACCTGTTATATTTTAATTCATTGTTACATCAATGTATTCATGCAAATGCTATGAATGGAATAGGACTGTCCCCAAAGTGTTACGTATACTGTCATGAACCAAATTGCTCAAAGTTGCTTCATCTGGGAAAATGACTCTCAGGGCATGAAGAAAAGCACTTATTGAAGAAACATTTGGACTGTGTTGTTGTGAATACATTGACGATACTTGTGCTGTTCTGCGTTCAGTACATTGCAAACTATACAAGTCATAGCACTGGTGTACAGAAATCATGCTAATACACCTGTACAAGATTAAGGCCTTTACTTTTCTATCAAGAGTATCAGAGTGGATCTGTATCATGAATCGTAGCCAGCTGTAAGCTCAAAGAAAGTTTTCCATGCTAAGCATGCAAGACACTTTGTTTAATACATAGCTGTAAAGCATGGCATGAAAGATTGTTTTTGAGCTGCCCTTTGCTGTAGACAGAGGATACTTACAGCAAGCATCAGAATTAAAGCCGAAAGAACACTCTTGTATTCATCTTCTTTCGACGTGAGGTGGCAAAGTTAGTACAAGGCTCTTTCCATGTGTAAGATCTGTGAAACTGACTGTGCTTTTATCAAGTTTTGTGCATAGAAATATTTTCTGCAAACACATCTCCCAAATACATGTATACTCTCTCTGTGTTGTTTTTGTTTTGTTTTGTTTTGTGTGTTTGTTTGTTTGTTTTTTTAGCCAAGTGGAGTTGTTCTTTCTTCTTGCTTTTGTGATATTACCTAAGGGGAGGAAGGTACAATATGGAGCGGGGCAAAAGTATTACCACTGACATTGTCATTTTCCCCATTCAATTACACAATAGATTTTTATACCACACTTGGCTGGAATCATTCTTTGGGACAAGGAAATAAAATTTTATGATTGTTTTCAGTGGCTCCCAAGTAGGGCTGAAGAGACCCAAATATCAACATCAAAGCCAATTGGGCTTCTAAGTGGATAACCAGTTTGGAAGGAGGCAGACCGTTTACATTATTTATTTTTTGTTTTTATTTTCATTTTTATTTATTTATTTATGAATTCATGCAATGCCCCCAAAGATCCAAAGTACATAATGACATCTCCATATCAAGTATAAGATACTCGGGTATTATTTTGTGAAGATTCAGGGTGGAGACAACAATTTTCATGAGAGCTGCAGAGATAGATCCAGTGCTGAACCAAGCACAAACAAGCACTTTCATCATTTTTGTCGAGCCCACCGGAGGTGCGGGGAGACTAAGGGATCGCCTGCAGCGTCTGTCCGTCCGTCGTCCGTCGTCCGTCCGTCTGTCGTCTGTCCGTAACGCTACAAAAACTTCAATAACTCTTTACTCTGGGCTTCAATTGCAATCAAACTTCGAGGGAAGAGGGGTCATACAAAGTCTCACATTTTACCATATATGAAGGTCACCTCAAGGTCAAAGCTCACAGGCAGGGGTCAATGAACTTTAGGGCCCAATGTTAAGTTTTTATGGCGCGTTTCTATTATGGGTCATAACTTTTGATCCATAGGTCCGTTTGTTACCAAACTTGGATGGTAGATGTCCCTTTGGGAGTGGATGGTCACCACAAGGTCAAAGGTCACAAGCATGGGTCAACGAACTTTTAGAGCCCAATGTTAAGTTTTTATGGCGCATTTCTATTATGGGTCATAACTCCATTTGTGACCAAACTTGGATGGTAGATGTCCCTTTGGGAGTGGATGGTCACCACAACATCAAAGGTCACAAGCATGGGTCAACGAACAGTTAGAACCCAATGTTAAGTTTTTATGGTGCGTTTCTATTATGGGTCATAACTTTTGATCCATAGGTCCGTTTGTTACCAAACTTGGATGGTAGATGTCCCTTGGGGAGTGGATGACCACCAGAAAGTCAAAGGTCACAGGCAGGGGTCAACAAACTTTTAGAGCCCAATGTTAAGTTTTTATGGCACGTTTCTATTGTGGGTCATAACTTTTGATCCATAACTCCATTTGTGACTAAACTTGGATGGTAGATGTCCCTTGGGGAGTGGATGGTCACCACAAGGTCAAAGGTCACAAGCATGGGTCAACAAACTTATAGAGCCCAATGTTAAGTTTTTATGGCGCATTTCTATTATGGGTCATAACTCCATTTGTGACCAAGCTTGGATGGTAGATGTCCCTTTGGGAGTTGATGGTCACCACAACATCAAAGGTCACAAGCATGGGTCAACGAACTTTTAGAACCCAATGTTAAGTTTTTATGGCGCGTTTCTATTATGGGTCATAACTTTTGATCCATAGGTCCGTTTGTTACCAAACTTGGATGGTAGATGTCCCTTGGGGAGTGGATGATCACCAGAAAGTCAAAGGTCACAGGCAGGGGTCAACAAACTTTTAGAGCCCAATGTTAAGTTTTTGTGGCACGTTTCTATTGTGGGTCATAACTTTTGATCCATAACTCCATTTGTGACTAAACTTGGATGGTAGATGTCCCTTGGGGAGTGGATGGTCACAAGGTCAAAGGTCACAAGCATGGGTCAACGAACTTTTAGAACCCAATGTTAAGTTTTTATGGCGCGTTTCTATTATGGGTCATAACTTTTGATCCATAGGTTCGTTTGTTACCAAACTTGGATGGTAGATGTCCCTTGGGGAGTGGATGATCACCAGAAAGTCAAAAGTCACAGGCAGGGGTCAACAAACTTTTAGAGCCCAATGTTAAGTTTTTATGGCACGTTTCTATTGTGGGTCATAACTTTTGATCCATAACTCCATTTGTGACTAAACTTGGATGGTAGATGTCCCTTGGGGAGTGGATGGTCACCACAAGGTCAAAGGTCACAAGCATGGGTCAACGAACTTTTAGAGCCCAATGTTAAGTTTTTATGGCGCGTTTCTATTATGGGTCATAACTATTGATTCATAGGTCCGTTTAATTTTTGAAGTTTCTGCTCACTCGAGGCTGGATGAGAAGACTATTATAGCTTGTGATGTCACATGAGTACAACGGTACAAAGAAAGAATAAAGAAAATTCAACATATTTTCACTTTCTCGCATAACAAAAGAACACTTGACTTCTCTCTTTCAGAAGGCAGGGGGAATAATATTACCCTTAATATATGTCAGTAACAAGTCGAAGAAATGTGCACTTCATTCAAAAAGTCAAATTTTGTGAAATTCTCTTTTTATTTTCTTTATATGGTTGTACGCATATGACATCATGCACTGTAGTAGTCTTCTCATCCAGCAGTGACTACGCAGAATCTTTAAAAATTCATAACTTTTGAACGGATTGTCTGATTTTCCCCAAATTTTCACTGATGTGTTCTACTAATATTGCTGCATTCACTCAATCCACATGTCTATGAAGGTGAACTTGTCCTTTAAGTTTTTATGGCACGTTTCTTTTTTGCCATAAATTTTTACTCTTTAATATCTCTTTTTATCTGTTATATCTCTTTTATTATCTGTTATATCCCATATCCCATTCGCGTACAATTTCTTGTACGCGAATGGGCGAGACACATTATGGCACTTGCCTTGTCTTCAAGATGTATTCTGAATAGATTAGGTAGAAATCATCCTTGGTAGTGCTGGTGACTGTAGATATTCAAAATGAATGAGTAATTATCGGGGGGGGGGGGGGCAGAGTATGTAAGGGAGCTGTAAATTTCAGTCAGTCATCGTGTTCCTATCTACATGAGGAGATATATTTTCCTGTGTGTGTGTGTGTGTGTTTAGATGCCATTGTAGGTAGATTATGATACAGTCATTTTCATTACTTTGTTATGCCCGCAATAAAGTATTTACTATTCAGTAAATGAAATACCATTTAGGAGAACCATAGAAAAGTTACATCCAAAGATATGCCACTCAAATGACAGAAGTGAGACACTACTGTGTTGTGAACCAAAGAAATTACAGTCAACCTTGCCTAATTCGTATGTATTTGGACTGAACAAATAGTTTTTGTCTTAGATAAGATTTGACTTGTGAGGGATTAAAATAAAGAGAATATAAAGAGAAGAAGTTATCAGTAATTACTTAAGAAGCCGATAAAACGACTAACGTTCGACATTTTGCCATTTCTCTTGAAGTATATTCCCTACAAAAATTTCACTTTTGCATGAAAAAGAGGCTTACATTTTTTTAAATTCAGCGATCAATAGTCCTGTTCAGTGAAAACATGAACTTACTTTTCATTGTTATGTCAGGCATGTTTGTATTGAAGAATAAAACTAGTACTTGCCAGTTGATTTCTGTAGCTAGTCATCTTACTCGGACGCCCTGTTAATTTGTGTTCCGTTGAAAAGTCAAAATAAATCTTAAATTAAATTGAACTCTTAATTTCATTGTGCATCCTCTATTGGAGAAAGTCTGGATGGAACTGTATGATGCCAGTTTGAGAGAGAAATAAGATCTGTAACTTGAAGTGTGTTGTCAGTTTTGTGATTAATTGTACATTTATGAGTGAAGAGGCTCTGGAAAAATCTGCAGCAATTACTATATGTATATAAACATTAAAGGATTCAAATAAAACTTTATGAAATAGTTTTTGTTTCGTTCTGCGTTATTTAACTGTAATACTGAATATAAATGGTTTAATGAATAATAATAGTGTATCATGACAAGATAAAAGAAATCACAAAAAAAAAAAATAGTTTCTGGGACGTGATTGGTAAAACTGGCCCAGGAAGAAGCTTCCTTGACTGTCGCAAATATTCCTCTCGAGGGAGCTTAATACTGATATCTTCCTGACGAGTTTCATGCCTTAATTTATACTGTAATATTTTGTTCTCCTTTGCCCGATACTTCATCAAAATTAAAGCAAAATATGCTTCGGGCTGGCCAAAATTAGTAAAAAAAATTGCAGTAGTGATGAAGCAATGATACATGTATTTTTTTTCCGTATAAATATTTTTCTACTGATTTTTTTAAAGAGAGTTTTTACTAGGCGTAAATATTCACAACTGAGTAACGCAACAATTCAACACAACAACAACAGCAACAACGCCACCACCAACAACGCGGGGATTCCCCGATTCCTCCGAGCGTGTACCTGCCTAGCCGCGTACGTCGGTGAACGGTGCTATGAGTGCGCGGGTACCGGTGACCCGCGCTAGCGAACTGCAGCTGGCTATGCACGCTGAACAAATTTTACAGTACATGTTGTACAAGTGTATCTACTCGCTTTCCCCCATGGCCATCTTGTGAAATGTAGATTTTGTGCCGGTAGCTGGTGCTTGTGAACGACGGAGACCAAAGAGTCTGCACTTCGCCATCTTCTTTTTACTCTACATATACACATTATATACGACATCGCTGGTAAGCCCATTTCCTCGTTGCTAGACAATTCACTTGTGTTTAAACGCAGTTTAAAGTCTCAGTGCTGAGACTATAGATAGAGCGAAGTGTCGCTGGCAAATAATGACAATATAAATCAGCTATTCCACCAAAATCAGTATTTCCAAGCACTCACGTAGATACGAACCAAATCGGATATATCGTGTCTCAATGCTGCTCTTCACGAGATTCGCGACGTTGGTTGCCAGTGCAGTAGGAAAATGAAGTAAGCCGTCTAATTCTACGCGAATCATTATTATTATTATTATTATTATTATTATTATTATTATTATTATTATTATTATTAATAAATACTACAGTTTTTCCAAAACAATGTTTTTAATGTGAGTCATTTTGCTTTCAATCACAAGAGGTATACCAGTACAATGTATTTGTGTAATCTGTGTTGTCGTTGAATGACTGACAAAATAGATGAAAAAAAAAATTCTTGCGCTCATCGTTTTGGCGCCACATTGTGTTTCCTTGTGTGTGTGTGTGTGTGTGTGCGTGTGTTTGTGTGTGTGTTTACTATTTTCTACTTTTCCATGGATGATAACACAACAACGGCATGTAAATGCAGAACCAGGGACAAAAAGTTTTACAGACCTCCCCCCCTCCAAAAAAAAAAAAAAAAGAATGATTCCCGACTTTTGAAAAGCAACCACTTTCTCTTTAGTGTATGCTCACTCATGCTTGACTGAACAGATCATTCTCGTTTTCAAACAGACGTTATTCACTAGGTGCATTAATACCCCTGCAAAATTAATTTGATGTTCGTACTAAAGTTACGCTATTTGGATAAAGAGGGGGGGGGGGGGGATGGTGTACTTTTTCAGTTGTGTGTATAATCAGAAAAAAAAAATGGTCCAAAAACGAATCCTTTGACCACTCCACGCCGAATACGTATACAAAGAGACATAGTCCTAATTGCCAATCATTACAAACTAAAAGCGCTTAGGCATTTGTGAACAAGATTTCTAATTCTACAAAATTGAATGGATCGAGAATATCAAAACAGATCAATATAACATACTGTTTTAATAAACTGCTGTTTTACCTTAATGCCTGTGTTCCGAAGTGTTCTGAACAAAATCCATCCTGAGTATTAATAAAATAGAATAAGTGAAAAGTAGTCTGTTAAATTATTTCTCAAATATTTTGGGGAAAAAACTGCATAACTAATACATCTACTTGACGGTAAATTGGATGGTCAAATAAGAAATATTATCACTTAAAAAAACAAACAAACCAGGATTTACTTTCGCAATGTTGAACTGATCCGGGAATACACCATCAGAAATACATGAATTAAACAAAAAGGAGAACAAATTACATAAATCACTCTTTTCACTACATCAACAAAATAATCACCAATCATAAGAAACAAAATACACTCAGCAAAAAAAGAAAGTAAGCACTTTTCAAGGTCATATTTTTCATAGAAGATTTTGATGAAAATCAATGTATTATATACCATATCAAATGTAATTTAATCGGCTATCATGATAGTAGGTTAATTTAAAAGGGAACTTTACGCATGAGTGAACACATTTCATTCTTGCCCGCCAAGGCACAAAAGTAAAAATTGCAAAATTTGACAAGTTGTCTTTCATTTGGCAATGTCCTTCAAGATAACAATGACAACAAAAAGCCAGTTTAGCACAATGAGAGACATGAATGAAATAGCAAAAAGAAAATTTTGTTCTCTTTATCTCTGTATAACATCAAACAAAAACAAAATGGGAAACTAAAGGGGGAAAGTCAGAATTTTCTGTCAGCTTGAACTTCAAACGACATAGGGAGTAATGGCATAAAGATGATTAAATAAACAAAGTTTCTTTACTTTACTCTTGTTATATAGTGATTTAAGGTTCATGAGATAAATTTAAGAATCAAATATTATCTACAATTTTCCTCGTTTGAAAACAAATTGAAATTTCTATCGTTTTTGTTAATATTCCTTCTCTTATTTCATTTGAATTTGGGTTTGACCAAAGATTCTTCGTTTTTCTCCTTTAGTTTTGGCCTTTGTTGATATTTTGGGCTTCAAAGATATCATAAAGATCAAAGGTTTATTTTTGCAACTTAATGTATCTAATCGTGTTAAATTTGTCTTTTGTTATTTTTGAAATATGGAAGAGCACTTGCAGATGAATGACAACTTGTTCATTTTTGCAATTTTTGCTTTTGTGCCGTGGAAGAGAAAAACAGGTGTTCACTCATGCGTAAAGTTTCCCTTTATATTGACCTACTAGACTGATAGCCAATTAAATTACCTTCAGTATGGTGTATAATACATTAACTTTTAGCCAAATATTCTATGAGAAATATAAACTTGAAAAAGTGTTTACTTTCTTTTTTTGCTGAGTGTATTTTCCCCCTATTTATGAATATTCAAAAAGAGAAGAAGAACCTGTATATATCAAAAGAGTGCAAAGATTTATTAGGTATAACCTGTAACAACGAAAACTATTATGCATTCTTATTCGAAACATTTTCTATCTCAAAACACATCTTTCACAAAATTCATTATTTTCCCTCAAATATTCTATATGTATATTTTACTTGACCCAATACAAAAACATCTATTACACCAACACCTCTTTTACCATTTCTATATTCGCAAAATTGTAACACTGAATACATTGTATAACACGTGCGAGTGTCATTCTTCAGCCAAGATTCTGTGACTCCCAGGACAAGAAAAAAAAAAAGAAAGAAAGAAAGAAAGAGAAATACACCGTATAGTGTTTCGAACTCTGCAATAAGATGAACATTCATATCATCAAAATACCTCAATACTTCGACAATTTTAACATGTATAATAGATTTTTTTTTTTTTTTTTTACAGCTCGGGAAATGTTTAGAAGCCTTGTCATGGAATTCATCATGTAAATAGAATAATCGATCGATCTCAATATTTTCGTCATTACGGTAATGAGTGATATAACTTGTGAGATTGTGCCAAGATCTGACTTAATGATTGCACATACGGAGACACAGATGCAAGTGTATAAATGCTGTGAGTTGATATAAGGAGTTGGTGCGAAACTATACTATATAGCGCGTCTTAAGCTGGCATGCATTTGCCCATTCTCATATTATATGCGGCTACTTCAGCCTAGAAATTAAATGAGATATCAAATTGAAAAAAAAACCTTCCGCATTACCTCTCTCCAAAAAATCAAAACCTAAAACTACTCTCGGTTTTTTTCCCACTTCGCATTATGATTTTAGATCACAAACAACTAAAGGCCAAATTCTAACACTTGCTACAGAAAAAAAAAGTGCAGTCATCGAAATACAAAACATTGATTATATTTGATGTAGCACCATGAATGAATGATGGCTCACTGAATGATAGAATAAAGTTGATATTGTGACTTGGGCTTTGAAACAGCATAGATTCGTCTATGTATATATTTCACATGAAGTGATACTCATCTTCTACAGAAGCTCCAGTCACCGTCTAAAGGATGTCAACAATAATTGGAGTCTGCTCATCTGCCAGGCAGGATAATGTCAGTGGGCTGCTCTCAAGACTGAACAGACTTCCTAAAGTAGAAGCCCTATTTGTCGAGCTGCCGTACAATGACCTGGACAAGTTCCGACTGCCAAGAGGGCGCCTGCATGGAATCATCCTCTGTCACTCCATCCACAATCGTCGTTTCGCGATAACAGATGTCACAGATGCCCTCTACAACAAGTTCCTGCCACATGCCAAAGATACCCTTGGTTAGTTGAAGCATTTCAAATCAAAGTTTGTGCCCAGATACTGTAGTGAAACATGGTCATGTTAACACAGTCTTTAGGCACACTGTCACAGTGCTTTAAGCCAAAGACTTTTGTGAGCTATAGTGATCATGTATTGTCCCACATCTGGCGTGTGTTGTGCATTAACTAGAAACAGAAGGGATAGAGCTTACCGTGGTGTAGTTGGTCCTACATGCCTGCATATGTATATGTACTGATGTGTACATTGGGAACTGCTTGATTGATGTAGTCAGAGGGTTTTACCTATGACAGCTTGTCTGCTTGTCGAAGCCCAAAATTCGTACAGTGACTCAGCAGATCATACAGAGCTGGGGTCAAGCTATTTCCTCTATAAAGTTGATCCATGTTTTTCTTTCTCCATAATCACATTGAGAGACACCTATTGTACTGAGGAGTAAAAACTTGCCAACCAAAATTAAGCCCATGTTGTTATGCTGTATCAAAATTTATCAAATGTAGTAGGGAAATGTGCTACTTTTCCTTTCTGAATTACTTGAGTATGCAGTTGCAAAGCACTGAATTATTGAATATCATTTATTGACTGTACCAGTTTATCATTGCCTAGTAGATGTATCAGATAAAGGTTTCTAACTATCCAGGTCAGAACATATTGCTATATGTTCTGATAACGTTACAGCAGTATTTCAATTTGTGTAGATTTCCTATAATGACATTGTAATCTACCCCTCATCACTTCAAAATTTTCTATGAAATATGACATTCCAGTGAGTAGAATCCAGTTTGTATGGGCAAAATATCTTTATATCAGACATGTCTCAAAATGTTTTAGGTTGATAGATCTAAACAATCTTCGTTGTAAGCAAAATGTTTTTAAGTCAGACATGTCTCAAAAAGTTTTAGGTTCATAGAAACAATCTTCATTGTAGGCAAAATGTTTTTATGTCAGACATGTCTCAAAAGTTCCAGGTTGATAGAAACAATCTTCGTAGTAGACCAAATGTTTTTAAGTCATATATGTCTCACAAGTTTCAGGTTGATAGAAACAATCTTTGTTGTAGGCAAAATGTTTTTATGTCAGAAATGTCTCAAAAAGTTTTAGGTTGATAGAAACAATCTTTGTTGTAGGCAAAAAGTTTTTGTGTCAGACATGTCTCAAAAGTTTCAGGTTGATAGAAACAATCTTTGTTGTAGGCAAAATGTTTTTATGTCGGACATGTCTCAAAGGTTTCAGGTTGATAGAAACAATCTTTGTTGTAGGCAAAAAGTTTTTATGTCAGACATATCTCAAAAGTTTAGGTTGATAGAAACAATCTTTGTTTTAGGCAAAAAGTTTTTATGTCAGACATTTCTCAAAAGTTTCAGGTTGATAGAAACAATCTTTGTTGTAGGCAAAATGTTTTTATGTCAGACATGTCTCAAAAGTTTCAGGTTGATAGAAACAATCTTTGTTGTAGGCAAAATGTTTTTATGTCAGACATATCTCAAAAGTTTAGGTTGATAGAAACAATCTTTGTTTTAGGCAAAAAGTTTTTATGTCAGACATGTCTCAAAAGTTTCAGGTTGATAGAAACAATCTTTGTTGTAGGGAAATGCCAGAAGCTTAATCATTTTTACTAGATTTCTTTCCCATCTTTTATTTTCCTCTTCTTACTGATATCAAATTTGCTTAAATTTCCTTTCCCTCCTAACCCTCCTGTTCACAGGCAAACAAAACGTGGCAGTGATTGGACACGACTTCTCTTGGCCTCTCTCCAAGGAGGATGCTCAGTCAGGAATCAGCCACAGTCAGAAGAAGAGGAACCAAATGGCAGCTTTTGAGATCCAGCAGCCTACGGCCTTTGATTGCTCGTCTCTGGCCATGGTGTGTGGAAGACTTGATGCAAACTGGGAGATGGATCCTGAGGACTGGGAGAGCTTGTTGTCGTTTGTTACCAATGTGATGCCGTTGAAGCAAACCTTTTTCTTGCAGCCATTGTATCTTCTTGCAGCAGCTGTCTTTTCCTGCATCAGCTTGGCGGGCGTTTTGACTAGGTTTGGCATCAGCAACAAACATTTGCCGTTGAGGGTCATTTTCATTTGTGTCACATATCTCCCACCTGTTGCTCTTCTGCCCTGGGTAACATGGATCTTGCATGAGTACCAAGGTGACAGAGCTCATGCAAAAGCTATGCTCAGCACGAAGGCGGAAGGCAGCCCAGGTCCTTGGTATATTGCCCCATTTTGGAAAGCCCCATACAGTTTCTACCGATATTACCTGCAGCGTTGGTGGTGGGGGTATGGGCGTGGCCAGTATATTGACAATTGATTGCAGAGACCACACATGTCAGTGGTGGTTTCACAACCGCCTGTTATGGTACATAAGTCATTACTCTTGAATGGGGAAACAAGTCACACTGTTGAATGATGATTGAATTGATGACTCAACAAATTTAGTTCTGCTGCAGAATTTCAGTGTCTTTGGTTTTTCTCATGGGCTGAAGAAATTCATGACTGTGAATGGGCAAACACCAAAATGATTGACTAAACATTAGATTGCATAACTTCCCTAAACGTAGTTCAGTGTTTATGTAATGTATCATTACTTCTTTAGAGTTGTTATGAATTTGTACCTCTTTCATGGGAAAAATGCCCACACAAGTGTACATATTAAGCACCTTTTGCCAGCATATTTACTAGTTGTGATATTGGAAGGTCCTTCCAATCAGCAAAGTAGGACAAATTTGCCATGGTAAATGATATCTAAAGAAAACAAACATATGAAACTGAGCAGAACAATAAGAAAATTTATGGCAGCAACCTGGGCAACCAAAATCTCACAAAATGTTGACATCTGACCTGCTAATCAAAACGGATACTTTGAATGTTGCAGTGATATGCTGTGGTGTATTCCTCAAAATAGCCTTCAAAAATTATCTTTCTTTTTTTAGGTATATTGCATAGTAATTGCTTTGCCATGGCGACATTTGTAGTTGTGAATGCATGGACCTTATGCTGCTCTGGGTTCCTTACATGGCGAACTGTGCTCATTATTGCTCTTTTTTTTTTTAAATTGTTCTTACTTCATCTAAGGTTTGAAGATGGTTTTTCGTCTTGTTTTTTGTGCTTGAAAAAGCAAGTCTTTTCATCATTTTCTTTGAAATGTATTCTGATTAGGTTTGGTAGGAATCATCCTGAGTGGTGGTAATTGTAGAGTTATTCAGAATGAATATGTGATTTCCCCATTGGGGTGTCTTGGGACGGGGCCTTTGAGAGCAAATATGAAATATAAACTTTAGTTATCATGTTTGTACATACTACATGAAGAAGGTATTCTGAGTGTGTGTGTGTGTGTATGTGCGTATGTGTGTCTGTAAATGTGCTTAGACATCATTTTAGGCAAATTATGAAATAGCGTCATTATTTTCTGAGGCATCCAATTTCAGTACATTGATGTTACATCGAGGGCCACCACAAGGAAAGTCACTTTCAAAAGATATGCCTCTCAGTCGAGATACATATCATGTACATGGTAAAATACTACTGTGTTGTGAGCCAAAGAATATGTGTAGAAGTTTCTTCATCATTGTTCATGGTTTTCTTGAACCACAATCATCTAAAATTCCCAGCGATTATTCCTTCATAAGTCATATTTTATTGTAAAGGTGATGTAATGGGTCTTCCTCATCTCGTCAGTAGAATGACAACAATGGACCTAAGCCCCTATCTTTTGCCAATCAGAACAGACTGTACTTTACTTGGATACCATGAAAGGATGTGTTTTTAAAGACTGCTGTGAAAATATCACTTTCGTGATACTTGTAACAACTAGTAATGACTTCAGCTAGAAAATCAAATAATTTTACCTTCTGTCATTTCTTGGACACTGTCTATTCCCTACAACAGTGTAAAAGTGATGCTGGGTATATTTCTGTCATTTAATGTGTCTATCGTGTTGTTCATATTATAATCTCTCAGATTGTTGGGATTTTCCTGACTAGAAAGCATTTGTGGGCAATGTTACCTTACCATTATACTTTGTATCCGATTTGAAGTACAATTTTACAACCAAGTTCAAGCTGACTTCAATAAGAGTTAATTGAATACTGTACTATCAAATGAAAATTGTGTTATAAGTTTCATCAAAATAATTCAGATATAGTATGTGACTCTGGTAAAAATGAATAAACAGATAGGATCAAAAACTTAGAGCAAGGTGAGTTATTTTGAATTTTAATCCATATTCGATTAGATCAAACCAAAAAAATACACTTCATTCTGGGATACTATTGTTTCTAGACGTAGGCCCTACATAACAGTTATGTTTTTCAATAAGTCTATAACATTTTTAGTGGCGTGACACCATCGTATTAGAATGTTTCTCTCAAATATATATACATATATTACAACCTTAATATAATCTGTAAGCGTCCAAAGATCAAGGAGTGATTGTTGCAAGAGAATGGTGAAATATAGGGGCAGGAGGACTTTAAGTTCACTTCCTTTGTCCATCAAAAATGGAATCCACTTTCGATGATTTTAGGGATGCAATAAACTATAATGGAATTTCCATACAAGTGTGATAGATAACCAAAGAAAAACGAATGTATAATTGGGCTTATGTATCATTACATGATTTGTTGGAGTAAGGTATATGGTTGGATTTGTGTGTGAATTTACTGGGTTTTTTTTAAATGAGTATGTCAAATGTTTGAGATTAATTTACTTACGGTGTAAATTGGACCCTCCTGTAAAACAGCTGTACCATTGCTCATCCTCACGAATGAGGCTACATGTATAAAACATCCAGCTGTATTCAACAATATGTAAATGTATCATGATATTGTTCTATGTGCATGATTTTTTTTTTTTTACGGAAATAGATATCAACCATCCAACCAAACAACAGAAAGTAGTGGACGTAAGACGAATAAAAAAAAAATCGTGGAAGATATGGAACAAACAATGACAAAGTAGTGCTGTTTTATGCAAATTAGATGAAGTGAGACTATCACGGAGACACAGGTTTTCCGTATATAGACCTACAATATGTACTTTCAAATCTTCTCTACATATCCTTTTCCGACATAAAATCAGAGAAAAAATGTAATATGTCCCAATGTCTGTGAATGTGAATACTTTCTTTACCCTTCAATTTGAAGTCATGGGGTAAGTGTGCTGCAGAAATTATGTATATTATTTTTTTTTTCATCTTTTTGCTCAAGAAATATTGTCAACTCTTTGCCTCTCATTTTTTTTCTATTTCGCTGAAAATGTTTTGAATTTGATTTTCATTGAAACGGCAAGCAAATTTGTTTTATTTCTCAAGATTATTAGTTTTCAAATGATTTCACTCATATCTTTATAATTTCCTTTGCATTCGTTGTTAATCTGTGTCCTGATGAAAAGTGAGATATATTGGTGTGTTTGGTGGACGTTTTGAATGACATTATTGAAAGTAAAACACAAACACAAACACACGCAAGGCTGCAGAAAGGAGTACACTGTATTCAAAGTCACCATTGATTTTTTTTTCTGGTTTGTCTGATATACATTTTGTACGTGTACATTCTGCACTAAAGTCTCGAACATGTTCAAGCAGTGTAAGAGTTTTCAGCAATTAAACGGAACGTGTGATCCGAGACTATAGTTTACAGAACACAGGCGTAATGTATATATGTATGTAAGTGTGTATGTATATATGCATTTATGTACAAATGCCTCATGCATACATACAACATACATGTATGCCTATGAGGGGACTACAGATAACAAGAGAGAGAGAGAGAGAGAGAGAGATAAAGAGAGAGAGGGGTAGAAGGGAAAAGTGAGAGATGCGAAAGTAGGGCAGTATCTTCTCTGAAAGTTTGTCAGATTTATTTCGGAACCCATTGTTAGAATGTATTTATTTTGGAGGTTAGGTGGCAGGGAGGGATGACTAAATGGACAGACACATCGTCATATAATGCATTTCCACAAGTAGGTTTCAGGGGAGGGAACCCAGCAAGTTAGTCCTGGTGGAATTTTGCGACATTATTTGCTGCAGAAATTATAATTTTGTCGTCGTTAGATTAGCACCTCTGAATTTTACTGCATGTACTTAATACATTGTATTGGAGAATTATTTCGATGAACCGGTCAAGTTTATTCATTTAATAAATATTTGCCAGTTTTGGACAAGAACACAAAATTCAGATCTCTACCCAGATAAGTTGTAAATATCAACGTAGCTATAAATTGACTTTCATCGTTCAAAGGCATAATTTACCATTTGCAGATGAAACAAAAACCCATTATTTGCGCTTTGAAATAGTTCTCAAATGTGAGTTTGGGATAGAGACAACCACTGTTAAATTTGAATCAGTAAATCGATGTTCAGTCTTGTTAAATATACTAAATGTGAGCAATAGCTATAATACAAATGTTTCCAGACTAAACCGTCTACAGTTACTCATTAAGAAAAATACTTATATCTCCTTATATTTTAGGCTTTATTGAGAAAATTTCTTATGGTAGGATTTTTTTTTTTGTACAACAGACCTACTCCGATGCATCAAAGATGCATCGAAGGTAAACTGAACCTTTAAAATGTGTAGCCATTTTGTAGAATCAAGTTAGAGAACTTTGATGAGTCCCAAGCCAAAATGCACGAATTGCGGAAGACTAGAAAAAGGCTGATTAACTGAAGAAAGCATGTCTTTTCTACCCTCTGAAGTGCATTGTACATGACTGATGAAAATTATCGTAGAAATATAAAACATGCGCACTACGCAAATGTTTTTGTTCAGTATCGTATATTTTTTAACAATGTCTATATTCGTGAACGCTTATGGTGAGGCAAACCATGGGCTATCATTCATACATGGTACAATCTGATTTGATATTGCGTAGACTTTGATATATTGTCAATAAATCGATTACTGTCTAGGGTGAATTTCCTTGACATTCCTTGATAAGCCATGTTCAATATAGCAGTTCACGCATTATCGGAACTGTGCCATGACGGAGTAATTAATGCGGGAACAAAGTGCAGAGTGTATAAGTGTCAAATACGCCAACAAACGCGTGACATTTCACGACGTGTTATGACGGTTGAATGAGTTAAGTATATTGTGACGATGCATACACCCCTTCTAAATCTGTATTAGGCCCTACTTCTAAAATTTATGCTATGGACATAATTATGATTGCAAAACGAATGGTACTGGGTTCGAGTGTGTTTGTAAGTAAGTATGTTTGCGTAATCACTCATACATTGTGAAATCAATTGTCGATACTCAACATTATACTCTATGTCTATAACGAAGTATTTAAACAGAGACTTCCAGCTCGTATCAGATCTTATCAACAAGTTTGATATATTATATATTGCTACTTGGATCAGTAAAAAAAAAGAAACAAATATTATAGGGATGGTGATCTTAAAACTCTTCAATACGATAAAAGTTTACGGGGACAAAGACATGATATGACCATAGACAACTCAGGGGAACCCTTTAACACGCTGCCCGAGATTGCATAGCATAATATTGTTATTAGAAATGAAACTAGTTAATGAGTAGTTTCTTTCCTATCTGACCCGCCATCCCATCTTCTACCAGCGGGTAGACATCACATTCCTCTTTAACTGAGGTACTAAGGAGTCTGCGAGCTTGGAATTTGACCAAAGAAGATAACATGAACATTACATTACATTACATTACATTTGAAAACTATGACAAGAAACATGCTAGGACACGTCTGTGAATATTATTTTTTTAAAGGGAGTATGACAATACATATCAGATAGTAGATAGATCATGACTACTAGGTATAGACTTGAAACTTCCACCTTCCTCCTCTATAGCTTCTAATCCAGCGTGCAATGTGCCCGGTGATCTCAAGTACAACTTCGGAAAATGTTCAATTTTTGTACAGCTGAAAACGAACAAGCGATCAAACAATCAAACAAACAAACAAGCAGAGAGGAACGGTTCCTCCAACGAGACGCTGTAGATTCTCCTGGTACATTCTTCACTCAGGTAATGTCATTCAACTTTCTACTTTGCTTTTGGGTTAAATCATCAAATTTACTCCTCATGGGACCGCAAATGAACAAGACATAGTGCATTAACATATGTGTTGCAGTGCGGGAAGTCTTACTGTAATATATGAAGTATATGCAATGTCATATATTAAGATGACTAGAGAGTACAATGCCGAACATAAATGACACAATGCTTTTTCATTAAATCTGGACATGCAAAAGGAAAAAAAAGAAAGATAATTTAAAAACAAAAAGGTTTCTCATCACTTACAAGAATGGTATTCGTGGTATCATCGGCTATGTCTCCGGACAACCTGCATGCAAATGAATTGTGTCATGATATAAATTGTTTTGGGGATGGGGTAGTTATTACTGAATTTTCAACCAAAAGTGGTTTTATTCATCTGATTTGCTTTCTTTGCAGTTTCCTTTGTTAAGAATAAAAATGAAGAAAAGAAAAGGAAGAAAGAGGATTTGACGAATGTTGATTGTAAGCCCTACACTAATAGCATGTAATGTAATAGATTTGGCACTGTTGCGTTTACAGTTACGAGAACTCTGTCAGCATCTTACTATAGGGAGGTGCATGGTCACCACTTTGGTCTTACTACGTGTACTCGTGCCATTAAGTTGACTCGATCACTGGATTTAGCTAGCAATACCCGCTCACCATATGCCCCGTGAAACAGGTGTGTCACCTTTTACATTGCAGACTGATTTGCAGAAAGCCGACACCTCACGCCAACTGCCACCACTACCACCACTGCTTCGTCAATAAGGACATCACCACCACCACCACCAACAACAACAACAACAGTTGGAGGCGCATTCTAATCATCAGTAACTATACAAAGTATGAAGCGTCTTGCTGTTTCACTTAATAGGGTGCTAGATATCACAGCTCCTGTGATAGCAGCGCTTTTGCTGGAGTTCATAGCTCGTAGTTGGATGTTCACAATGCTTTGTCGCGGGATCCAGGTTTCTCTCGCAAGTTGGGTGTGGCATGTTGCCCGTGGCAACAGATCAAGCGCCCAAACTGATCCCGACGGACCTCACCGTTGGTACCTCTGTCCTTGGTGGTCAGCTCCCTGGCATTTCTGGGTGAATTATGCTGTCAGATCCATTGATCTAACCAGGCGTCTATACAGTGCGAGTTAGAACGGTATGATCTTCCTTCAACATGATCTAGGCATATCTATCAAATGTCTGTACGCATTGGTGATGCGTTGATGATGTCATGCAGGACTAACGGCAATGCGTCTGATTACGTTAAATTTTCTAGACGGTAATCCATATTCCCCATGTGTCTACAAAATGTAATGAGTATAGCTAAAGATGTATTATATTCTCAACGGCAATTATCACCACCCATCTCTGACGTCATAGCATCAATGTATCGAGGTCAGCAAGACTCTTCGTGCTGTTGTATTCTACCAGGGTATGGATCACATTGGAATCGGCATAGATTTCGATACCCTCGCTTCTTCTCGTAAAATCTTGTCAATACAAGGGCATTGCCCATTTCTAGGCAATGTTTGAGGACTATAACTTACCATCATGATCAGGTTAACTACAATAAATACTGTAAATTGGACAATGTAGTAAGAGGTTCCTTCATTATCGGACGTGAAGAAGTAAATTGTGTTATCAACGGTATTAAACCACACACGATGATTCGAAGAGATGTCATTCACTTACAATTCTAAGCCAACCTCGCAAAAAAGTGACAGAAGTTATGTTTAATATAAATTAGCAACTATAATCCCTTGAGCCCTAAATGACATGGTTACCATGCTAATACAAGACTACAGTAGTCTTACGAGACTGACACGACCACCTATTACTGATTTCATGTACGTAAAAAAGGGACGATTCAAGGAGATCAACATACACACCAATGGAAAAACACGAGAGGAGATATCATGATAATCATATGCTAAAGTTTCCAGTAACAAGATATAACTGCCACTGCTTTATCACTGCTTTGTGAAAATATGTGACGTCCCCGAAATCCAAAACGGTATGTATCATTAAGAATGTGATTTAATGTAATGATGTTTATATGTCACTCCTGTAATTGAGTCCTATATATTGTTTCTTAAACGTCTAATCTCTTTTACTCCTATCTACAATATTTTCCCTTCCTGTAATATGTTTCTTCCCCCATCCTCTTCCCACATACTTTCTCAACACTCCCGTGTCTGGACATTTTATCATTCATATTATCTACTACAGCTTTCGTGTATTGACTTGGATGTGTGTCTACAGTGGTCTATAGTTTCCTATACTAAGTAATCGCCCACAATAAATCTCTACACATCACATTGTATGAGAAATGTTTACTGGAGCCCTTGTCTGTTGTCACTGCATTTTATTTTATATGCTTCTGATATCGTAAATGATATATCTATATTTAATATCTTTCATATCATTGTGTCTGCATTGTATGGTGAGTAGAAGTATTGCATTGAATTCAATCAAATTGAGCCTTATAATATCGAAATGGAAACTTTGAATGACAACTCAGGAAGATGACAAAAGTGTGGCAAACGAAAATGATCAGGCGCTCGTGATCACAGACAGAGAGGGAGAGAGAGAGAGAGAAAGAGAGAGAGAGAGACAGGTAGAAAGCTTCAATTTTCAGATGACAAATAAAATCATTTTATTATGCAATCTATAAGTTATATAATAATGTAAACACATCTCCGTGTCTGCTGGATGTGAACCAACCAGACAGAACATGTACTATATAAGTAGAGTATATACATATATATATATATATATATATATATATATATATATATATATATATATATATATATATATGTGTGTGTGTGTGTGTGTGTATTGTGTGTGTGTGTGAGTGCGTGTCTGTGTGTGTTTACAAAACATTATTTTTATGTATTCGTATGTTTGTATGTGTATGCAAATGTGTATTACATATTTCATAAAAATATTGACTTCGGGGTTACCTTATGGAAAAAATAAGCATCGTTCAAGAAAATGTGAAGAATAATCTACGAAATATTTATTGTTGCATTTCCAAGTATCTAGATTTAATCACAATACATGATGATAAACTTAATTCTTCACACTGAAAAAAAAAATGTGTGTTTAGAAGAGATACAGTTATTCCTTTGGACCATATATGATAATATATAAGTATAGAGATATGTAATATATATGTGTGTGTGTTGTGTGTTGTGTGTGTGTGTGTGTGTGTGTGTGTGTGTTAACTTACACCCCTATACTGCGTATATAGCGATAAATTTTCAGAAAATTAGCAGTACATGACACTGGCATGTCAGACCGGACACCCGCCATGGAGTGATACATGATACATGCCTGGTGCTGTCGCCTGTCCTCCAACAAACGAAAGTTACGTTCAGAATTGAGCAAGACTACCAGTATACGAACATTCGATGGGAATTCCCAGGTCCTGACGGACGCCATTATGTTCATGTACTACGGTACACGTATATTGGTGAAGGTGCACGAATGAGAGGCACATACAATGTACTTGTAACATTGCAGGATACTGTTGGTCCTTTAAAGCACAATTGGTTTCCGGATCATGGGACAGGTTTCTGTTGTGGTTGTGCCCACTGCACAGCTGCTAGCTATCAGCATGATCAGCGTGTCAGCCTTCGTCTGTAAGTAGCGTACAGGGTGTCACCTCCTCATATGAGTATACTTCTCAGTACATGGGTCGCTCGGCGTCTTATCACTAATGGCACACCAAACGCATATGGAAGTTACCAGTGATTACAAGTATACAGTCTTTTGGTATTAAAAGCACAATACTGTATAGGGTCCTTTGTATTTCAAACCAAGGAGGTATGTGATACCTCCTTGGTATATAACTTAACTGAATTTTTCTAACCGAAAAACCCTGGATATGATGGGACGAATTTTCTTTCAAAACATATGGTTTCTGAAATATAGCTGAGCTTCTTATGTACACGTATTTAACCTGTCACTTAGCACTGGTTGTTTCTGACAAGATGAAAATTGTTAATGTTATAAAGGGACATCGACCCTGAAGAATTAACAAATTAAAGACCGATCTTTCCTTTCCCAACATTCTCGAAATTCAAAACCTGTACACACAATCACTCGGTCCATTGATATTTTTTGATATTTTTTTTTCATACATCTTTTTAAATAGATTTTTTCAAAATTCTTTGAAACTGTTAACCATGATATATTCTTTATATGGAATAATTCAAGATGTCAATCATTAGATTTGTTTGAGAGTTAAATTTGCAAAACAGAAGCCAGTTTGTCGTTGTTGACCCATTGAGGACGAGTCTCGAGCAGGGGCAGGTGTTTATGGGAAATGAGGGTTGTAGCAAAATCAGCCCGTCCTCAACCGGTTAAAGGGATGGTACAATTTCATTTGAGATGGGGCTTCAGGTTTCCAACGTTGCTTTGATAATAACTTTCAGAGATAATGAGAAACCTCTTATGACATATCCCAACATTCTCAAAATTATTTGAAAAGGTGGCTCATTCTCGTGTTTATATTTTTCAAGGTTGGTAAAAAAACACAGTAGGGGCCCTATGTGAATCTCAGTTTGGTTTTCGAAAGAGATGCATATAAACTGTCCAAGACATTTCAAAACCTGTACACACAATCACTCGGTTCATTGATAATTTTTTTTTTCATACATCTTTTTAAAAAGATTTTTCAAAATTCTTTGAAATGGACAGAAGTATTAAACCTTAACATGCTATTGAAAAATGACGGAAGTTGATCATGAATATATTTAGACATTATTACTGCTACTTAAATGATATTCAAGTCAGAAACCTTTAATGTTTTAAGTTCATGAAGAATCAGTATGAGCAAGGAAATGCGATAAAGTACAAGTACGTATAACTTTCTTTTGTAATTTAAAGATTTTATTTTGGTAGTACCGCAATTTCCCCATACATATTCGTATTTATAAGTGAATATGTTTTGGTAGGCCCGCTCAGTTTCTAAATAGCGTGCCTCGAAGCCTGTCACTGGGTTGTATGTTGTTGTCGTTTTATTCCAGTGTTCATTTGTGTGTGTGTGTGTGTGTGTGTTTTTATACTTATTCGATGCAAGTATACGTGGTACACATTCCGATTAATAAATGAAGAGGTTCTTGCGCAGTACCTGAGGCTGAAACTCCCATCTCCACATAATGTGGAAAGAGAGGGGGATTGATCGGTTGACTAAGTGAAATTAGTGATCGATTTTACAATGGTTGCTCCAGCCGGTAAGAGATAACCCCCCCCCCCTCATTTTCTCCAGCTCCGCATCTTCTCCTTTCCCGTCAATTACCGCATGTCTAAAAAAGCACACTACATGTACACTTCGCGAAGGAGCTCAACTTCATCCAATCAGGGCCCCATTTTATTAAAAAAAAAGTTGATATGATAGTAAGTCCTGCTGTAATGCCAATTGTCATGGTAGCGACAAGAACTCAGCTTCCTAATTGGCTGTTACTTGTGGATATGGACAGTTGCCGTTCGAGTTCCCATACATACTTTATGAAATAGGTCCCAGGTTCTAGGGGGATTTTTCTGAAATGATCACTTTGTTCATGAATAAGCATCTTCAAATATCTATCCAATATGTTGTATTGGAGAGAGATTCGAGGGGACATGTTGAATGAATCAATTCCACTGAAATAAAAGTATCATGAGCTTTAATATCCTAACTTATGTGGCAGATTAGTTAAAAGTCAGTTATAACTGACAACAGTCGTAAGCCTTTGAAAATTCTGCAAGGTCACAAAAATCAACAAAGGATGTAGATAACAGATATTCTTTCTTTATACATCGTAAAAAAAAACCCACAAATGATAGCAATAACAAAGATATACAGTCTATTACAACATAACGGGCTTTTCTTTTTCAGTCTAACTGGGCTCAAGCATGGACCACATAGGTCATGGCTCAAGTGAGCTATAGCGATCATTCATCGTAAAAAATAATAGGAATCCTTAAAGATATTCTTCTCTGCACTCTAAAAAAGAAAAAAAAAACTAGGTTCAGCTTTGCATCTTTACCATAATGTCACACCGGGAGTATGTTTTCGGGTGCAACTTTGCAACTTTCAGACGAGTGTCACTACGGGAGCACCTTTAAAGGTACCGTTTACCATTGGGAGCAGTGATTTAAAAATGTTTGAGATATCACATTTGGGGCATAAGTAGGTCAATTGTATCACAAAACATCCTACCATATTAAATAGAATCGTAATAAAGCCTAGAATATGACTAGATATCATTGTTTTTCCAAAAAACAAAACAAACATAACTGTAGACGGTTTAGTCTAGAAAAATTTTCACTATAACTATTGTTCACATTCTGTACAAGTAAACAATACTTAACATTGATTATATTGTTTCAAATTTGTACGTGTCTTGTTTCTATCCCTATCTCACATTTTAGAACTATTTTGAAGCACTAAAGCCGGGTTGTTTTTCCATTGCTAATGGTAAATAATACTTTAATAGCTGAAACTTATTGCTGCACTTTTCTGGTCTGAAAGGAGCAAAGTCCATTTTAATCTTGCATGACCATGGAATGGTGGAGAGGTCCTCCATTCATTCGTACCTTCAGTCCGATTAGTGTTATTTGCTTTTGTTGTTTTAAGAACACAATGTTACGAAGGCCTACGCATTGTACTCATGTGATATGTGACGGTTCAATACTCATTTACTAATTCGTACATGTCTCCTATTCCTCAGAATCACTGACCGTGTGAGCAGACACCGTCACCATGCCAACGATCGGAGTTTGCACGTCTGACATGGAGACCAACATCCAAGCTCTCCTAACGCGTCTTAGAGAAACAAGCAATGCTGATATCAAATTCGTCAAACTACCGTACAATGATGTAGGAAGCTACCCACTGGACTCAATGAACGTGGATGGCATTATTCTCTGTCACTCCAAACACAATCGCCGTTTTGCCCTCACCGATGTTACAGACGCCCTTTACGATGGATTTCTGTCCAATGCGAAGAGAGTTTTCGGTAACGTTCTGAAACATTGACACTCATTAGAAAAGAAAACTGATTGAACTACAAAAAAGGAATACAAAACAACTTTGTTTTTTACACACCCATGTCTTTTTAGAGACAATGGTCTGTGCATGTGTTTTAACTGTTATTTATACTTATTTTAAAGGGCAATACTTTTATGGCATGGTCAGGTTGACTTTAAGATCAAAATCAGAAAAGCAGAATATTAGATTGAAGTCACATCAAAATCTTAAGTGAAGTAAGAAAGTTTCTCACGTTTATACCTATTTTTTTTTTCACAACCCTATGAGAAAATTAGCTGGAGATCATGAACAAACAAAGGTCTTATTGTTTTGTGAACGAAAATTTAGTCAAATTTATGCAATTAGTCCATAATTTACTAACTTCCAACCTCTCTCCTAAAAGTGGCCACTGATTTTCATTGCAAAGCAGAAATGCATTAAAAGCGAAGGATAGAAGCTTCTTTTTGATTTCATGTCGAAAAAAAAAAGATTAATGAAGGTCAGCGGAAGGCTTGTAAGGAATAACGTCATTCCTTCATTTCATTTGCATATTTTGACAAAAACGACGAAATATACATGACATATTTGAATGCTGCTTCTATAACTCTTTTCATTTGATATGGGTCAAGTCGAATATGCTGTCAGATTGTGACTAATTATGAAAAACAGTGATATTACACTGCTAACGATTAACCCAGGTACTTCGTGACGTCAGTACTGCTGTAGAATCAATGGATGCAAATTTTCTTTCTTTCATGAATCTATGAGACGTCACGCGATTAAAGTGCTATGAATGGACTTCAGAAATTGTGTTAGAATTAAATGTTTAGAGATAGTTCATTTTATTTCAGGTTTTCTTGCTTAATCTCAGTAAGACAAAGAATCAAGGTTTTGATACCGAAGAGATATAGTACAGCTGACAAGCTGAAGTAACCCAAAATCTGTCAAAAATCAGTAAAATGAGCATTTTAGCCATTTTTCTATTCATTTAGGTTATATTTTGTTTTATCGAGAAGAACTTCAAATATCTTCATGCTATAAGAAAAAAAAAACATTCAAAGCGGACTACTGCAAGGGTGGAAACAAGGTTTAATCCTTACGTATACTTCAACACGGTTTGCATTTTTGTTGTCAATATATTTATCATTCATTTGATATTCAATTTCTAGGAGCGTCAAACAATGAAAAAATAAGTTGAGAGTGCAAAAATGATAATAATGATAATAATAAAAAACGGCAAGCACAATGCAACCAGTATCGTTTGATTTTATCGTTTGATAATAAAGGTTTCTTTCTCGAAGGATCCACGTCGAACTTTGCAAGGCTTTTAAGAATGGATTACAAGTAGAACTATTTTATTACAACACAACATTTTCTCTTGGGAGGATATTCAAGAAGAAAAGATGTTTATACAAGAATACAAGTGTAATTGAAACAGGTCAATAGCACAATCAGGGTATGCAATTGTGTAACAGGGCAAAAATGAAAAAAACTTGGTGAAAATGCTTTTTTTGTTGTTTGTTGTAGCTGAGTGTTCAAATTTTCATTTCATGTAAAGAAAGAGTCAAAATTTTGCATTAAACAGCGCATAAATTAGCATTTAAATTAGGGGTGTCGAATTATATTGAAATGACTAATATATTGGAAAAATTCATTAAAAAAAGGAGATTTTTTTTTAAAATCTGATATTGCTGTTAGATATTCCTGATAAATATCCCTTTCATTCACCACCAGCACATAGCCATGACATATCACAAAATATGAATGAATTTCATATTTTCACTTCTCGAAATGGATGATCAATTTTGTAGGCATTATTTTGAATTCAAATAAAACCACTTTTACATATTTAATCATATTTCACTTTTGCCAAAGAGTGAAGAGGCGAAACTTTCAGGAATAGGTAACAGACATATAGTGGGCAGTGGCCATTATTACAATTTTTTATGAAATTAGGGCTGGTACTTTGGAAGATATTATATTTTTCATCAAAAAATTATCTGTACAGTTTGACCTAGTTGAATGTGCGCACAGTGTTTGGATCAATTCTCATATTTGTAAACACAGATAGAAGAATGAATGTGAGATTTATGATGACTTGAGTTGATATCCAAGCTGTGACACTCAAACAATGACACATTAAGCCAAAATACTATGTTTTTGCTTATGATATCTTTAGAAATTGAACAAGCATTGAAATATGAACACTGAACACTTATCATATGACCTTCATGCAGTATAACATGGGCGTGTATTGCACTTTTTTTATGCTCAGCAATTTGTAAAAATATAAAAAAATAAGTTCCTATTGCTCAATTTGCTAAAATTTTCACACAATAGATTCTACATATGTACAATTCATGGTTAAAAAACAAGGATATTCAATAAGGGGAAAAGATTCTTTAAAGTAGTCAAATTAGGATATACCTCACTGAAAATACTGAAAAACGGCTGCACTTATTTTACTCAGCATTTGAAAATGGCTCAAAACTCAAAACTGCGCACCATATTGTAGTGTGTCTTCAGTACTTTTAGGAAAAGCAGAAAAATAAGCTGTTTCTCCATGTATAGCTGTACAGCATGGGTTAAAAGGTCACAATGTCACAAAAATAAGCCAGAATTACACTCCTACAAGGATGGGACTTCAGACCTTATAACTTTCTCCACCTGAAAGAACCACTGTTTTTTATTGCATGCAAGCAATGCCAGGAAAAAATCCATTAATTTGATACCAAACACATAGGGGTAGACTTAAAATATGGACCTCAAATCTTGATTTTACGTAAGTTGTAAAACGCTTTTTTGACGCATTACGTGGGTTTTGGGGGACTTTTTGGTAATTAATCTTTAATAATTAACAGTAAATGAGAAGAAATTAGCTATTGTCTTACCACATGTGATTACTGATGTCTTAGCATGCTGCATGTGAATTTTTAAGTCAGTTGGTGCATTCTTTTAGAAGTTACAATTTTTTAAAGTGAGAAAGTCATGATTGCATACCCTGATTGTGCTTATCACCAACAATAATTTGAATTGACACAGAAAGATAACATCCAAGAACTATGTTTGATTGTGATATCATCTGAAATATCATGAAGAGTGTGGGACTACATACATGATAAAATAAAAGGTCCACATTTCAATTTCACGTAGTTTCATAATCTGATAATTATACAGTGAACATTTTCTCTCAATGCACATATCTAAAGTAACGATGAAATTTCTTTTTTTTTTTTGGTTCATAGCATGCACCCCACACACACTTTATACATAATTTGTATGATGCAGGGCTTGACATTGTTGCCACCAGAGAAACTAATACTAATATAATATAATATAATATGATTTTTGATTGAATCATTTCTTTATTCAAGAAAATGTTTATACATAACCAGGTCAATTATCCCTTTAGATAATTGCAGGTATACATCGAAAATTACAAATCACAATTTCAAGAACATACAATACAAATAACATTCATGAGATTAATGCGCCAGTATCAACAATTATAATTTCTTATTTAACGCTAACAAACATTATAACATTTATTTCAATTCTATAAATATATATATATTTATATATCGGACATTATTTTATGGAACCTTCATACTCCGGACGAACTAATGATCGGTCGATGTTCTGCAAGTCTTTTTTTTTTCCGATTTCGTTTTATACAAAATCAAAAATTTAATTAACTTTCCCCATAAGAAAATATCCGTGGTCCTAAAAAACTATAGTGGGCCTTCTTTCAGTGTAATCTAATTCCATATGCCAATATAGAATATAGAATATTGCACTTATACACTACTAATTAACAAACTTTAACATTTTGCATACTGTATATATATATATATATATATATATATATATATACATATATACATATATATATACATACACATATATGTATATATATGTATATATATATATCATTATATCAGTTCAAGTCTTTATTAAAGTCTCATTTGTTTGTAAAGTAACTGTCATTGTTTTGTAAATTGATTAATGATGTGTTTTAGATTGATATACATGTAATTTTCTTTTGTTTTTGTTTTTGTGTATTCTTACACAATGTACTAGTATCTGCCTTTTCTCATTTCTAAAAGCGCTTAGAGACTTGAATGTAATTTGCACTCCATAAAAATGGTTTACTATTATATATATATATATATATATATATGTATATATGTGTGTGTGTGTGTGTGTGTGTGTGTGGGTGTGAAAATGATAAGGCTCATTTAATCTCATTTAATCCTGTTTGATATGTGTGTGTTCGTTATTCATAAATCTGCTAAACAGGGAAAGACAACGTGGCCGTCATCGGACATGATTTCAAATGGCCGTTAGGGGATGGTGAGTCAGTGAAAGAAACGTTCATGGAGAGGTTTAAAAGGGAACAGCCGACTACTTTCCAGTGCTCCAGGCTCGCATTGATTTGCGGCAGGCTGGACAGAATAGTACATATGGACGAAGATGACCTGCAACTGCTTCAGGAGTTTATGGCAAGTTGTCACCGAGAGCAGACAGGAGGTGAGGACCACTGGTACAAGTGTAAGTGGTGTCTCACCCCCCTGTACTTTTGCTGTTTTGCTATGAAACCTCTCTGCAAGAGTGATGATTTTACACAAGTCAGTGAAACAGTTCCGTTTTTAAACTGAATATGTTCAACTCGTGATCACGTGACACTATACCACCTGTACGGGCATAAAGGCATGATGATGGCTTCCAGTAGCACCGGTATCCTCGACCTTTGATGGGCGCTCTTGGCGCCTGATCGAGAATGTCTGAACTTCAACTGTTCAGTCAGTTATCCTGTTGGGATATCTAATTGCCGTTATCCGAAGTCAACGTTTAGATGCGATTGTTAGGAAGGCGTAGGTGAGCAGCAAGTGTTCAGGTACGTAAGTCATGAAATATGCTAACTACTGCCTTCCTGATCAATCGACGGAGGGCATTCCAAAGCTTGGGTTCGAAAAAGATTCTGTCTCCCTGAGCTGTGAGGTTGAGAAATTCCTTTGGTCTTGATCTTGCCTGGATGATTTCAGGCTACGAGCTGGTAGGCCTCAGGAGCTCTGAAATGTAAGATGGAGATTTGCCTTTAAGCGCTTTAAACACAAGAACAACATGCTTAAAGTTAATCCTCTCAACAATAGCAGGGAGGTGGAAGTCTCTTCTCAATCTTTTGCATAGAATAAATTCATAGCCGTAATATTCATTCTTTTTGCTTTCACATGATATCCCATGCGTAAAACATGATCAACGCCTGCCCGAGAAAACTTAATTTGAAAATATGCTTCCATTTTACCCAGGTAGATACTAGTAGATAGTAAATAAGGAGCCAGTTAGCTTTCCCGACATGCCCAACTTGGCTGATAACAATGTCCTTCATGCTTCAATGAATTTACACACGCATGAAGGGAGGGGTAAAAGGGATTGTTACAGACGGTTCGGTTGTGAATAGGGTCGTAAATTAGCACATGATCATGAGCTGGCTTGACCATGCAGATAACTACAGAGCAAAAGGTGTTCATCAGCAGAATGTTTGGGAAGGTGGGGTGGGAGTAACGGACTGAGAAAAACCTTCCGAGCCTTCCCCCCCCCCCCCAAAAAAAAGACGACTTTCTGTCCTGCACTTGCACATTATTTTGAAATGTTAGAAGCGCAAATTCAGTGATGAATAAAGTGATGTACCCTCTCTTTCTGCTTCACCTCCCCCTTCAAAAACTTAAAAACCCTGTCAGTGAGGAAGGACTAAATACGCGTGAGGGAAAAGTAGAAAGGAATGAAAAAACAGTGAAATAAGCTTGAGGTACAAAATCACTGTATCATCCTGAGAATACTCACGATGTTAGTCTTCAATTATTGATTATGTCTCATAGCTAATTCAAAATAAATGATAACAAAGGGTTTTCCCCCCACCCCCCGAACAACATTCACTGTAGCACTGCGGTTGTTTTGGGTGAATTCAATGGTGCAGATGATCCCATTTTCTAATGCTAAGTCGAGAGAGCTGAATGCTTGTTTTTCGACTATCCGTAGAATCGGTAGAAATGAAGCATGTTTTCCTGTAATTTTTTCTCAAGCGTGCGTTATTCATATTTGACGCGTAAGGTCTCATATAAAAGAGGAAAACATAAATATTTCGGTAATGAACTTTGTTTTTCGAATACGCAACGTTAAAAGTCTGAAAAAATCACTTAAAGTCACCATTTTCGCGTGCAAATGAAAATTTGGTAGCACCAATGTTCATTGTTCTATATAACTCAGTTCTAACTCATTAACGACGAACATCAAGTTGTACATCAAATGAAAGAAGAAAAGTTTATCAAAATATCCATTGATGTATATCTCATACAGGAAATGTATGTTTTCAATAGTAAAAAGTTGCATGAAAACCCGGTTTCGTTTTTTTCTGGGACACGCTTTTTTTCTATGTACGTTTTTGTGCATAAACATATACATTGTGAATGTATTACATATAAAATCATGATTGTGAAATATGCTTAACTTGCCTGTATATAGCAGCTGTTTTGATATGTTATTAAATTATTTGATTATTTTGTTCATTATGTGTCATTCTATCTTTTTTTTCATAATGATTGCATAGTTTCATGCTGCAATCGAAGTATGATTACATGATTATGTTTGATATTACCCAAAGGAAATGTAAAAAAAAAAAGCTGCAATTCATCCGTCTGGCAGTAAATTGATTTTTGGTCAGCCATTTATACTTACTACCTAAAATCAGAGGTCTCCGTTCCTTGATCTTATGTGAAATGTCATAGTCCAGCCATAATTCCATCTAGTTGTCCAGGGATATGTCAAGAAAAATAAAAATGAACAACATCTGATGGGGCGGGGGAGTCAATATCAACCGTCACAAAATTAATTAAACGGATGGTATATCATATTGGTGGAGATGAAAATTGAGTTTTAAAGTTGCGAGATACCAAGAACCACTCATTAAATAATATAGAGCATACTAGTCGAAAAGAATTCAAAGTTTATGAGATGACAATCAGTTTGGAATGGATGAGTAATTCAAAAACAAAGTAATTCAAAACAAAGTAATTCAAAAACAAAGCAATGTTGATAAAAGGTGGGTCCCGTCTTTTATTGGGATTGCTGTTTTGGATATTTTAGCCATTTCAAAACCAAATTTTCATCAAATAAACGTTTAATCCGTCTTTGAATTACCTGATCTTTCATATTTCATGAGAGGCTTATCATTTTCTCACTAAAAAGTGGTAGAGACCATATGTTTTTATAGGTCTCGACCAAATCTATACAATCCCTTGAAAGTAATTTTCTCTTTGCTATGGTTCCGCCAGGTTATTCAAAGATAATATTTGTTTTTTGGATAGCAATATAATAATTGTATAATTGCCTTTGTGGTGGATAAATACGAGTGGTCGAGATCACTGAACTTCAAATTGGAAATTGAAGGTCTATGTAATTATAACACCTATTGGCCCGGGGGAGAAGTGGAGGTACCCCATGCAGTTAACTTTGTGGCAGTTGATATCTCCATTTTTTTTATTGTTTATTTGTTTGTTACTTATCACAATGTATTTCGGAATGACATATATTTAGAGACAAATAAAACAATAAATATAGCACATCAGTGGCAATCATGGCTAGCGTGTGCATTAATATGTTCAATAAGGAGAGCTTGTTCACGTTCTTCTGTCCATGGCATGATGTGCTCCTTTTTGCCCGTAAGCGTGACTGCGTGTGGTTGACATCAGTATTGCGTCATTCCAGTAAAACCATTTATCTCCATCTATACAACAATTGAATTGATCGTGACATGATACCAGCTGACGGTATTGCGGTCACTCGCCAGGGAGAAACAGAAGAATACGTCATTACAGGCCCCAGTCACATAATACTCTGCGTCTGGCGTTACGTCCAAAAAAGTCATATTTTCTGAGTACTCCCGCGATCCCTTGTCGTCACTTGAAAATTTTACAAAACGTATACGAATAAAAAATGCGGGTGATACGAACAGATACGGCCAGATGCGGATACTTGAGGATAATCTTAAGAACTGACACGCAATTTGATGTTCCGACCTGCGTGAACTTCCGAATAGCTCTGAACACTTGCGGAAATTTGCGAATATTTACGGAGAGCTGCGGATATTTTTGGATAGTTACGGAGAGTTACAGATTGGTATGAATAATTGTGGACAATGTGGTTTCATCGCTCTGACGATCCCTGCTCAGTCAGTGTATTTATGACAGCAATATTGTACCGTCTTATATTGTACTCTTGGGAAAACAGAAATTATATTACAGGTGTACGTGAAAGTTGTGAAGATTTTTCGTATTCCTTTAATTTGTTTTAAAGCACAAAAAAAAAAGACAATTGAAATTTAGCACCTGAAATTTGAATTTTGTTCGTGGAACTCAAATATGAATATGCATTATAGATGTACAGAACACATAACATTTCAATCATACAACAAATAAAGACAATATGGATCGATAAGTTAAACAATGTAGTAAGAAAATATAATCTACAGTCATGAAATAGACAAACTTTGGTTACGCTGTAATTGTGTATCGATATTCATGACATACTGGGTTGTGTGTTAAGGATACTGTCATGATAAAGTTATGCTTATTTCAAGATTAGAAAAGACTTTACAACACCCCCGTCCCCCATCCAAATGCAATATGTATATATATATATATATATATATATATATATACAAACATGTTACACACATTCCATGGAGTGTAAAGTGTAAACATACGAGAAAAAATGCGGGCGATACGGACAGATACGACCAAATGCGAATACTTACGTCCACTTGGGGATATTCTTACGAATTGGCACGTAATGTGTTATTTCAACTTGCGTTAACTTCCGAATAGTTCTGAACACTTGCGGAGAGTTGCGAATATTTATGGAGAGTTGCGGATATTTTCGGATAGTTACGGATAGTTACATATTGTTATAAACGATTATGTACAATATGGTTTTCTCTGACGATCCCTGCCAAGTCAGTGTATTATGACAGCAAGTTTATCACATATTGGACTGTCTTATAATGTACACTGGGGAAAACTGAAATTGAATTACGTATAAGTTGTGAAAAAATTTGGTATTCCTTTATTTTGCTTTACAATAATAAAAGATGAAATTTTGAACTTGAAGTTTACATTTTATTTGTGCAACTTAATTTATGAATAAACATCATAAATGTAAAGAATACATAACATAAATATACCACAAATAAAATACAATGTAGATCGATAAGTTAAACATTAGAGTAAGAAAATATTACTTATAGTCATGGAATAGACAAACTATGGATTACGCTCTTATTGTGCAGTGATATTCATGACTTACTGGATTATTTTAAGGAGATTGTTATGATAAAGCAATGCTTATTAAATTTCCAGAAAAAAGACATTAGGACTGTTGAACACCCATCCCACACCCAAATGCAATATATTAAAAAAAAGATGTAATACACATTCCATGGAGCGTAAAGTGGGTAAGACTATAGAGACATATTAAATTTGTTCTCATTTTATATAGTTTATCGCTGTTCAACACCCCATCTCCTACCAAAAATATAGCCTTTTTCGAAATATAAACATTCAAAGAGTACAAGAAAAAACTAGAAATGTCGCTATGGCGACTGATGCCTCCGCCATAATGCATGATTCTCCCAATAGGCGTATAGTACAATGTCTTCACAATGTGTGATCCATGACAGTTTCACATAACTGGCAAAATATTGAAATGGTTGTGAACTGGGTTTGCTATAATTTTCTAAGAGTGCAGGAACACATATTTGGGGAATTTTGGGGAAGTTTATGCATTGAGTAATTTCCAAGGTATGAAGAAAGAGTGTGATGACGGTACAAAATAGATTGTGTTTTTTTTTTTTGGGGGGGGGGGGCATTGAAACCTGGCCTTTGACCCTTAACCTTTGACCTTTGACCTTCTGGTTGGAAATTTCCCAGAGAATCTCCATTAGGTAATGCATGTATTAAGTTTTGAAACTAATAATGCAAGCATTGCATCGTATGGGGGAAATAGTAAAATTTTGAGGAGTTGACCTTGACCTTTGACCCCTGACTATTGACCCATGACCCCTAAGTTCCCTATATAATCCCTGCCAGTCAGTACATGCGTATGCACCAAGTTCCATGAAAATACATTGAACCATTTGCGAGAAAAGTGATATTGCAACATTTTCACCTTACCTTTGACCTTTTGACCTTTGACCTTATGACATGAAACTCTCTCTGGAGAATCTTTGCGCAGTAGTACATGTCCACACCAAGTTTCAAGAAAATACCTTCGGGCATTGCATAGATATGGGGGAAATTGCAACATTTGTAGCATTTGACCTTGACCTTTTGACCTTTGACCTCTTGCCAATGTCACTAAAATCTACTCAACTAATTGTTCCATCATACATCATCCTTGGACCAAGTTTGGTGAAAGCTGCTTCATCCAGTTTTGAGTTATCACGTAAACAGATAAATTTTAGGATTTGACCTCTGTCCGATTTCACAGAAAAACTAATCAAGTACTAAGTAGTTGTCCCATCATACATCATCCTCCAACAAAGTTTGGTGAAATTTGCTCCATCCATTCTTGAGTTATCGCGTAAACGGATACAATTTCATGAGTTGACCTTGACCTTTGACCTTTGACCTTTATCCGATTTCACCCAAAATCTAATCAAATAATTGCCCCATCATACTTCATACTTGGACCAAGGTTGGTAAAATTCCAGTAAATAATACTCAAGTTATCGCGTAAACGAAAGCGGACGGACGTACGTACAGACGTACGGACGTACGGACGTACGTACGGACGGACGGACAACCCGAAAACATAATGCCTCCGGCACCACTTCGTGGCGGAGGCATAAAAAGTTCATCACCAAGGGTCAACCGATGTCATGTGTACATGGGTGCCACATAAAATGACCATTTGTGGGAGATATTTCAAAACTTGACCATGCGGTTCTGCCTCTCCACTGCTCCGACTGTGTTGTAGCATTCCTTCAGGTAAAGGCGCTGCAGCTTGGCAACACGAGTTGTGTGGCTTCCCACGAGTCTCTGTGTTCCCATGCGAGTGGAAAACGGAAAACGTCGAAGGACGTAATCGTCCGCAGCATCCATAACTGTCCGCAAATATCCGTAAGCGGACGAAAATGTTGTGATACGTTAACTTGCGGTTACTTTCGGATACTTACGGTGGACGTAAACGAACGCAAACGGACGGGAGGTGAATTCTTTTGCGGATTGTCTGCGTCCAAGCTACGGATAGTTACGTTCAGTTACGGATAATTACGTTTGATTACGGTTACTTGCGTAAGTCTGCATCCACGGAGTCCCTCTGCGAAATTTTGAACATTTCAAAATTTCGCAAGCTTGGCGCCGTCATTTTGCGCTTCTTTACGGATGAGTTACGGACAGTTACGTCTACATACGTCCCTGCGGATGCGTGTGTTCACGCTGCGTCTCCCTTCGTCTACTCATCCGTATCTATCCGCGGCGGGCGTAACCCATCGTAAAGCAAAGTGTGACTGGGGCATTAGGCCCCAGTCACATTATGCTCTGCGTCCGGCGTTACGTCCAAAAGTCTTTTTTTTTTCTGCGGACTCCCGCGGATCCCTTGCCGTCACTAGAAATTTTTACAAAACATACGAAAAAAAAAATGCGGGCGATCCGGACAGATACGACCAGATGCGAATATTTCCGTCCGCTTACGGATATTTGCGGACAGTTACGGATGCTGCAAACGATTACGTCCTTCAACGTTTTCCGTTTTCCACTCAACTTGCGGTTACTTTCGGATACTTACGAACGCAAACGGAAGAGAGGTAATGTTTTTTGCGGATGATCTGCGTCTAGGCTGCGGATAGATAGCGATAGTTACGTTCAGTTACGAATAATTACGCTTTGTTACGGTTACTTGCGTAAGTCTGCATCCGTAGAGTCCCTCTGCAAAATTTTGAACATTTCAAAATTTCGCAGGCTTGGCGCCATCATTTTGCGTTTCTTTACGGATGAGTTACGGACAGTTACGTCTACATACGTCCCTGCGGATGCGTGCGTCCACGCTGCGTCCCCCTGCGTTCACTCATCCGTATCTATCCGCGGCGGACGTAACCCATCGTAAAGCACTGTGTGACTGGGGCATTAGTGTTATGATACTTGTGGTTAATTTCGGATCCATACGGTAGACGCAAATGGACGGGAGGTAAAACTTTTTGCGGATGGTCTGCGTCCAAGCTACGGATAGTTACGTTCAGTGGCGGATAGTCACGTTCAGTTACGGTTACTTGCGTAAGTCTGCATCAGTGGAGTCCCTCTGCAAAATTTTGAACATTTCAAAATTTTGCAGGCTTGGCGCCGTCATTTTGCGTTTCTTTACGGATTAGTTACGGACAGTTACGTCTAGGGCCTACATACGTCCCTACGGATGCCTGCGTCCATGCTGCGTCCGCTTGCGTCCACTCATCCGTATCTATCCGCAGTTGACGTAACCCATCGTAATGCACTGTGTAACTGGGGCATAAGTGTACGTACTTAGTACTCGGCTCGAGCTCGGTATCGTAGGCCTATTGTTATGTAACTCTGCCGGCGGCGTGTATGGCGCGCCATTTGCCCAGTAATTCCGATAAACTTAGTTTTTCAACCGATAAACTTAGTTTATCACCGAAAAACTCAGTTTATCATTCGATAAACAAAGTTTTTCGAGAGAAACTCTGTTTATCGAGAGAAAAACTGAATTTATCACCATAAACGTAGTTTTTCGCTTGATAAACAGAGTTTATCGATAAACTTAGTTCATCGCTCGATAAGCAGAGTTTCTCTCGAAATACTTAGTTTATTGACCGATAAAAATGGCGCGCCGTAGACGTGTGTTCTCCGTCTGCATTTTCACCCTTGGCATTATTATAGACATTATGGCTTCTTCTATAACAAAACCCTCAATCCTGATCAATGCTTTTAATTGGGCCATGGCTAGTAGTTGTACCAGTACTTAGTATACTAGGAGTACTTGTGCGCATGCAAGGCAAGGAGTACGAAAACTTCATTAATTTTGCACCATATGACTCTGCATTGGATACAATGAAAATGACATGGTTGATCCTGTATGATTGTTGGACGTCAAAGATTATTTTTCAGTCACTATTTTCTTCCTCTTTTTCATACATTAAAGGGAGATAGTCAGAAACCACTCTATGAAGTGTCAAAGAGCATGCAATTTTAAAAGGTATCAAAAGTTTATTTGATGAAAATCGGTTTTGAAATGACTGAGATATCCAAAAATAAGGTGAAACAAAGAGATCCTAATAAAGTTGTGGCATGTCGCCTTTTATTATTATCACTTTTTTGGATATCTCAGCCATTTTAAAACCAATTTTCATCAAATAAACATTGAATCCTTCTTAAAATTACATTTTCATAATTCATGAGAGGTTTCTCAGTATCTCACTGAGAAATGTTCAAAACATGAATCCCTTACCTCAACCAGTACTGTACAGTCCCTGTAAGGCCATCTTCTGAAAAGGGTAACTTATGGCCTTCAATTTATGATGGAGAAAATTAATGATGATAAGTGATGGAAAAATAAACATGTGATGTTAGGATTTACTAGGAATGCTACTCTTGAGATAAGAGGCAGAAAAGGTGATTTGAGTTATGACAAGAATCTCTTCAGAGAACTGAGCCACCTGGAGAGATGACAACCACTGTTCAGTAGTGTTGTGTGTTTAAAACTGTTCACATTTATAAATGAAAGAACATTCTTATGTCAAAGAAGCATAGCAACTCATAAACTGCTGACTGTTCTTACAGCTTATTAAGTTTTTTTCATGCACACTGTCACAAGTGTCATCCATGGGTGGAAATTGAGAAAATCTACATTTCAGATGGAACAAAATGTGGGTCTAAAAAAAACCCACAAATGTGAAAGTGTGTGACTTATACTTTATTTCAACTTCAACTTTCAACTTTATTTTCACCTCCATCAAAATGAACAAAGAAATTTATGTACATTGCTTATACACGGGATATTTGTGATACAGAACAAAACTTGAAAAGGTACATAAGAAAATTATGAAAATGAAAAGTAGATGTGATTACATCTTTGTTAAATACATAAAGCGTATAATACAAGTCAACTAAGGATGAGGATGGAAGTGGAGGGTCCCACTAAGAAGCAAAGCTTGTACGATATGGGACCCTCAGAAAAATACACAAAACATCAATATAAAACACAATAAACGAACCGATGTCAACTGACATCAAAATGATTGGGAAGAGGAAAAAGAGAGAAAAGGAAAGGAAAAAGAAGAGGAAAAAAAGAGAGGAAAAAAAGGGAGAAAAAAGAGGGAACTACAGCATGTGCCATCGTGGACGCAAGCAATCTGGATTTCATAATGTAAAATAAGTGATAAAATACAAGCTGGATTGAATGTAATACAAAACATTTATTATACGTAGTTATGTTGGTAAGAATGCAGGAGAAAAAAAAACACATCATTATATTTAGAACACAGAGAGGGACATAGTTTAATAGGAGGACTTATGTAAAAAAGAATGATGACTTGACTGAGATGATAAAGGGAAACTAACTCTGTTGGATGTTGTAAAATTTCAATAAAAATGATTTTAATTTATTCTTAAAGGATATTTGCCGCTTCCAAACCGCTTGCCGCTTATTTGCCGCTTCCAAACTTCAACGTTCCACTGTAGCTTTCAACAGAGTAACCTGTTTCCACTTGATACTAATTAGAAAACACTAAATATCCTGAAATTAACTTATCTATTCAACAATCCATAATATTTTTTTTAAAAGTTTTGTGATGCAGTTCAACATACGCAACCAGGTTAGATGTGGATGACTGTAATATCATGAGTGTTTTGCTGCACATGTACACGCTAACTCTGCTCAGTCTATTTAGTGGTCCAATTGTAATCAAGACAGTTTTTAGTGCGTGAACTGGAAATTACATGTTTATAGGGAATGAACAATATCACTGCATATTGATAGACTAGTTCAATTTTGAAGTTCAATTCATCTTGCATGATGCTGCTTAAAAGATTAACTCTAATATCCATTTTGGTTACATGTCTGCAGAGTAGCTAATTAACTTTACAAAATATGGATCAGAAGTAAATAATCACTTTGTTTGGAAATAAAGTCACAAGGGCAGTAACAGTGCCTTATGTTTGAAATAGTCGTTTTGTCGCTAGATGTCTTGACAAAATTAGTCATTGTAACTCTAGACAATGACTGCAGACAAAATTCTGACATATATTAATAAAAAAAGTGCAGACATCGAAACACAAACTGTTATACTTGAAGAAGCATCATGAATGAATATGCTACAGGAATGCCTTACCAAAATGCAAAAGGCTCACTGAATACCAGTCAAAGATATGAGGCAATATTGTGATTTAGACTGTGAAATGGCTTAAATTAATTAGTCTATGTCTTGCAGACTGTTTGTATCAAATATTTCTTGCGTAAAGTGACAGAATGATACTCATCTTCCACAGAAGCTCCAGTCATCATCTGCAGGATGTCAACAATAATTGGGGTCTGCTCATCTGCCAGGCGGGACAATGTCAGTGGGCTGCTATCAAGGCTGAACAGAATTCCTAACGTAGGAGCTGAATTTGTCAAGCTGCCGTACAATGACCTGGACAGGTTCCGACTGCCAAGAGGGCGCCTGCACGCAATCATCCTCTGTCACTCCATCCACAATCGTTGTTTCGCGATTACAGATGTCAGAGACGCCCTCTACAACAAGTTCCTGCCATATGCCAAACATACCCTCGGTAAGTCATAGCCACTGCCCTAAGTGGTCGTAGCATTTCAAATAAAAATTTGTGCCCAGACATTGTAGTGAAACAAGGTCATGTTAACACAATCTGCACACAGTGCTTTAAGCCAAAGACTGAAGTGAGCTATAGTGATCATTTATTGTCCCGTATCTGGCGTGTGATGTGCATTAACTAGAAACAGAAGGGATAGAACTTAGTTGGTCCTACATTCTTGCACATGTATTTGCACTGGTGTGTAGGGACTGCTTGATTGATGTAGTTAGAGAGTTTGGCATGACAAACCAACCTAGATCGATGTATTTCAAGGTGCTTACGACAGCTTGTCCACCAAATTGTCGAAGCCCCAAATTCATACAGTGACTCAGCAAATCATACAGAGCTGGAGTCGAGCTATTTACTTTATAAATTTGATCCATGTTTTTCTTTCTCCATAATCACATCGAAGGACACCTAATGTACTGAGGAATAAAGACTGGCAAACCAAAAATAAACCTATGTTGTGATGTATCAAAATTTAGCAAATGTACCAGGGAAATGTGCCACTTTTATTTTCTGAATTACTCAAGTACTGTATGCAGTAGCAAAGCATTGAATTACTGAATATCATTTATTGACTGTACCAGTTTATCATTGCCTAGTAGATGTATCAGATAAAGGATTCTAACTATCCAGGTCAGAACATATTGCTTGCTCTATTTTCTAATAACTTTACAGCAGTGTTTCAATTTGCGTAGATTTCCAATAATGATATTGTAACCTACCCTTCATCACTTTAAAATTTTCTAAAAAATATGAAATATTTCAGTGATTTTATGTCAGACACGTCTCAAAGGTTTTAGGTTGATAGAAAAAATCTGTCTTGTAGGGAAATGCCAGAAGCTTGATCATTTTTACTAGATTTCTTTCCCTATCCTTTCTTTTATTTTCCTCTTACAAATTTGCTTAAAGGTATAATTTACCATTTGCAGATGAAACAAAACCCAGCATTAGTGCTTCAAAATAGTTCTAACATGTGAGTTAGGAATAGAAACAACCACTGCAAAAATTTGACCCAGTATATTCATGTTAAGTATTGTTGAATATATAAAGTTTCCAGATTAAACCATCTACAGTTATGGTTTATGACAAAAATAGTGATATCTCCTTATATTTCAAACTTTATTGCAAACAATTTATATGGTAAGATGTTTTGTCATACAGCTGGCCAACACATATGCATAAAAAGTTATATCTTGAACATTTTTCCAATCACTGTTCCCAAAGGTAAACAGGACCTTTAAATTTTCTTTCCCTTCTAATCCTTGTGAAGGCAAACAAAACGTGGCAGTGATTGGACATGACTTCTCTTGGCCTCTCTCCAAGGAGGATGTTCAGTCAGGTATCAGCCACAGTCAGAAGAAGAGGAGCCAGATGACAACCTTTAGGAACCAGCAGCCTACGACCTTTGCTTGCTCGTCTCTGGCCATGGTGTGTGGAAGACTTGATGCAAACTGGGAGATGGATCCTGAGGACTGGGAGAGCTTGGTGTGGTTTGTGACCAACGTGACCACATTGAAGCAAACCTCTTTCTTGCAGCCATGGTATCTTTTTGCAGCATCTCTGTCTTTTTCTGCATCAGCTTGGTAGGCGGTTTGACTAGATCTTGCAGCAGCACCATGCATTTGATGTTGAGGGTTATTTTCATTTGTGGCACATCTCTCCCATCTGTGGCTCTTCTGCCCTGGGTAAGATGGATCTTACATGAGTACCGAGGTGACAGAGCTCGAGCAATAGCTATGCTCAGCACAAAGGTGGAAGGCAGCCCAAGTCCTTGGTATATTGTGCCATTTTGGAAAGCCCCGTACAGTTTCTACCGATATTGCCTGCAGCGTTGGTGGTAGGGGTATGGGCGTGGCCAAAATGATTGAAGAGACCGCACATGTCCATGGTGATTTCACAACCCCCTTTGAGTATTATTAGTATTCTCTCTCAAGTGAAAGATTTCAAGCAGCTTTTGCCTGCAAATTTACAAACTATGATATATGAAGTGTCCTTCCAATCAGCAAAGTAGGAAAATTTCACCAAGGTAAATAATATCCCGCGATGACAAACATATATGACGAGAACAATAACATAATTTATTGCAGAACCAGAGAAAAAACAAAACAAAAACAAAAACAAAAACAAAAAAAACAAAACCTCACAAAATGTTGAAATCTGGCCTGTTAATCAAATTGGCTACTTTAAAGGTTGCTGTGATATGTTTGTTTTCCTCAAATTTGCCTTTAAAAATTATCTTAGGAGGGTCCCTTTTTTATGCTATATGCTGCATATCTTTTCATATTAACAAAAAGTGTTTCAGATCATTAAAACAGTAAAGATTAATCCTTTTAAATATTACCTTTGACTGAAGAGAAGTGAGCATTTGATACTCTTTGCAAGTACAATATTGTACAATTCAGTTGTCCACATAGTTTGAGATATATGATGTTATTGATTTCATGATAGCTTCATGACATTATGTTATGCAGTGAAAATTAACCATAAATCATAAAGTTGAATAACTTGTATACTCTGAGTCATGCAAAACACCTGTTTTATCTCATCCTCACAATTGGGGAATTGAATTCTAACAATTTCCATTAATATTGTACATATATTTCAACCTGTTATATTTTAATTCATTGTTACATCAATGTATTCATGCAAATGCTATGAATGGAATAGGACTGTCCCCAAAGTGTTATGTATACTGTCATGATCCAAATTGCTCAAAGTTGCTTCATCTGGGAAAATGGCTCTCAGGGCATGAAGAAAAACACTTATTGAAGAAACATTTGGACTGTGTTGTAAATACATTGACGATACTTGTGCTGTTCTGCGTTCAGTACATTGCAAACTATACAAGTCATAGCACTGGTGTACAGAAATCATGCTAATACACCTGTACAAGATTAAGGCCTTTACTTTTCTATCAAGAGTATCAGAGTGGATCTGTATCATGAATTGTAGCCAGCTGTAAGCTCAAAGAAAGTTTTCCATGCTAAGCATGCAAGACACTTTGTTTAATACATAGCTGTAAAGCATGGCATGAAAGATTGTTTTTGAGCTGCCCTTTGCTGTAGACAGAGGATACTTACAGCAAGCATCAGAATTAAAGCCGAAAGAACACTCTTGTATTCATCTTCTTTCGACGTGAGGTGGCAAAGTTAGAACAAGGCTCTTTCCATGTGTAAGATCTGTGAAACCGACAGTGCTTTTATCAAGTTTTGTGCATAGAAATATTTTCTGCAAACACATCTCCCAAATACATGTATACTCTCTCTGTGTTGTTTTTGTTTTGTTTTGTTTTGTGTGTTTGTTTGTTGTTTTTTTTTTTAGCCAAGTGGAGTTGTTCTTCCTTTTTGCTTTTGTGATATTACCTAAGGGGAGGAAGGTACAATATGGAGCGGGGCAAAAGTATTACCACTGACATTGTCATTTTCCCCATTCAAATACACAATAGATTTTTGCCACACTTGGCTGGAATCATTCTTTGGGACAAGGAAATAACATTTTATGATTGTTTTCAGTGGCTCCCAAGTAGGGCTGAAGAGACCCAAATATCAACATCAAAGCCAATTGGGCTTCTAAGTGGATAACCAGTTTGGAAGGAGGCAGACCGTTTACATTATTTATTTTCTGTTTTTATTTTCATTTTTATTTATTTATTTATTAATTCATGCAATGCCCCCAAAGATCCAAAGTACATAATGACATCTCCATATCAAGTATAAGATACTCGGGTATTATTTTGTGAAGATTCAGGGTGGAGACAACAATTTTCATGAGAGCTGCAGAGATAGACCCAGTGCTGAACCAAGCACAAACAAGCACTTTCATCATTTTTGTCGAGCCCACCGGAGGTGCGGGGAGACTAAGGGATCGCCTGCAGCGTCTGTCCGTCCGTCGTCCGTCCGTCCTTCGTCTGTCCGTAACGCTACAAAAACTTCAATAACTCTATACTCTGGGCTTCAATTGCAATCAAACTTCGAGGGAAGAGGGGTCATACAAAGTTTCACATTTTACCATATATGAAGGTCACCTCAAGGTCAGAGCTCACAGGCAGGGGTCAATGAACTTTAGGGCCCAATGTTAAGTTTTTATGGCGCGTTTCTATTATGGGTCATAACTTTTGATCCATAGATCCGTTTGTTACCAAACTTGGATGGTAGATGTCCCTTTGGGAGTGGATGGTCACCACAAGGTCAAAGGTCACAAGCATGTGTCAACGAACTTTTAGAGCCCAATTTTAAGTTTTTATGGCGCGTTTCTATTATGGGTCATAACTCCATTTGTGACCAAACTTGGATGGTAGATGTCCCTTTGGGATTGGATGGTCACCACAACATCAAAGGTCACAAGCATGGGTCAACGAACAGTTAGAACCCAATGTAAAGTTTTTATGGTGCGTTTCTACTATGGGTCATAACTTTTGATCCATAGGTCCGTTTGTTACCAAACTTGGATGGTAGATGTCCCTTGGGGAGTGGATGATCACCAGAAAGTCAAAGGTCACAGGCAGGGGTCAACAAACTTTTAGAGCCCAATGTTAAGTTTTTATGGCACGTTTCTATTGTGGGTCATAACTTTTGATCCATAACTCCATTTTGTGACTAAACTTGGATGGTAGATGTCCCTTGGGGAGTGGATGGTCACCACAAGGTCAAAGGTCACAAGCATGGGTCAACAAACTTATAGAGCCCAATGTTAAGTTTTTATGGCGTGTTTCTATTATGGGTCATAACTCCATTTGTGACCAAGCTTGGATGGTAGATGTCCCTTTGGGAGTGGATGGTCACCACAACATCAAAGGTCACAAGCATGGGTCAACGAACTTTTAGAACCCAATGTTAAGTTTTTATGGCGCGTTTCTATTATGGGTCATAACTTTTGATCCATAGGTCCGTTTGTTACCAAACTTGGATGGTAGATGTCCCTTGGGGAGTGGATGATCACCAGAAAGTCAAAGGTCACAGGCAGGGGTCAACAAACTTTTAGAGCCCAATGTTAAATTTTTATGGCACGTTTCTATTGTGGGTCAAAACTTTTGATCCATAACTCCATTTGTGACTAAACTTGGATGGTAGATGTCCCTTGGGGAGTGGATGGTCACCACAAGGTCAATGGTCACAAGCATGGGTCAACGAACTTTTAGAGCCCAATGTTAAGTTTTTTATGGCGCGTTTCTATTATGGGTCATAACTATTGATTCATAGGTCCGTTTGTGACCAAACTTGGATGGTAGATGTGTCTTGGGGAGTGGATGGTCACCACAAGGTCAAAGGTCACAGGCAGGGGTCAACGAACTTTAAGGGCTCAATGTTAAAGGACAAGTTCACCTTCATAGACATATGGGTTGAGTGAATGCAGCAATATTAGTAGAGCACATCATTGAGAGTTTGAGGAAAATCGGACAATCGGTTCAAAAGTTATGAATTTTTGAAGTTTCTGCTTACTCGAGGCTGGATGAGAAGACTACTATAGCTTGTGATGTCACATGAGTACAACGGTACAAAGAAAGAATAAAGAAAATTCAACATATTTTCACTTTTCTCGCATAACAAAAGAACACTTGACTTCTCTCTTTCAGAAGGCAGGGGGAATAATATTACCCTTAATATATGTCAGTAACAAGTCGAAGAAATGTGCACTTTATTCAAAAAGTCAAATTTTGTGAAATTCTCTTTTTATTTTCTTTATATGGTTGTACGCATATGACATCATGCACTGTAGTAGTCTTCTCATCCAGCAGTGACTACGCAGATACTTTAAAAATTCATAACATTTGAACGGATTGTCCGATTTTCCCCAAATTTTCACTGATGTGTTCTACTAATATTGCTGCATTCACTCAATCCACATGTCTATGAAGGTGAACTTGTCCTTTAAGTTTTCATGGCACGTTTCTTTTTTGCCTATATTTTTTCTCTTTAATATCTCTTTTTATCTGTTATATCTCTTTTATTATCTGTTATATCCCATATCCCATTCGCGTACAATTTCTTGTACGCGAATGGGCGAGACACATTATGGCACTTGCCTTGTCTTCAAGATGTATTCTGAATAGATTAGGTAGAAATCATCCTTGGTAGTGCTGGTGACTGTAGATATTCAAAATGAATGAGTAATTATCGGGGGGGGGGGGCAGAGTATGCAAGGGAGCTGTAAAGTTCAGTCAGTCATCGTGTTCCTATCTACATGAGGATATATTTTTTCCTGTGTGTGTGTGTGTGTGTTTAGATGCCATTGTAGGTAGATTATGATACAGTCATTTTCATTACTTTGTTATGCCCGCAATAAAGTATTTACAATTCAGTAAATGAAATACCATTTAGGAGAACCATAGAAAAGTTACATCCAAAGATATGCCACTCAAATGACAGAAGTGAGACACTACTGTGTTGTGAACCAAAGAAATTACAGTCAACCTTGCCTAATTCGTATGTATTTGGACTGAACAAATAGTTTTTGTCTTAGATAAGATTTGACTTGTGAGGGATTAAAATAAAGAGAATATAAAGAGAAGAAGTTATCAATAATTACTTAAGAAGCCGATAAAACGACTAACGTTCGACATTTTGCCATTTCTCTTGAAGTATATTCCCTACAAAAATTTCACTTTTGCATGAAAAAGAGGCTTACATTTTTTTAAATTCAGCGATCAATAGTCCTGTTCAGTGAAAACATGAACTTACTTTTCATTGTTATGTCAGGCATGTCTGTATTGAAGAATAAAACTAGTACTTGCCAGTTGATTTCTCTAGCTAGTCATCTTACTCGGATGCCCTGTTAATTTGTGTTCCGTTGAAAAGTCAAAATAAATCTTAAATTAAATTGAACTCTTAATTTCAGTGTGCATCGTCTATTGGAGAAAGTCTGGATGGAACTGTATGATGCCAGTTTGAGAGAGAAATAAGATCTGTAACTTAAAGTGTGTTGTCAGTTTTATGATTAATTGTACATTTATGAGTGAAGAGGCTCTGGCAAAATCTGCAGCAATTACTATATGTATATAAACATCAAAGGATTCAAATAAAACTTTATGAAATAGTTCTTTTTTCGTTCTGCGTTATTTAACTGTAATACCAAATATAAATGGTCTAATGAATAATAATACTGTATGATGAGAAGATAAAAGAAATCACACAAAAAAAAAAAATGGTTTCTGGGACGTGATTGGTAAAACTGGCCCAGGAAGAAGCTTCCTTGACTGTCGCAAATATTCCTCTCGAGGGAGCTTAATACTGACATCTTCCTTACGAGTTTCATGCTTTGATTTATACTGTAATATTTTGTTCTCCTTTGCCCGATACTTCATCAAAATTAAAGCAAAATATGCTTCGGGCTGGCCAAAATTAGTAAAAAATTGCAGTAATGATGTAGCAACGATACATGTATTTTTTCCGTATAAATATTTTTCTACTGATTTTTTTAAAGAGAGTTTTTACTAGGCGTAAATATTTACAACTGAGTAACGCAACAATTCAACACAACAACAACAGCAACAACGCCACCACCAACAATGCGGGGATTCCCCGATTCCTCCGAGCGTGTACCTGCCTAGCCGCGTACGTCGGTGAACAGTACTATGAGTGCGCGGGTACCGGTGACCCGCGCTGGGGAACTGCAGCTGGCTATGCACGCTGAACAAATTTTACAGTAAAGTGTATCTACTCGCTTTCCCCCATGGCCATCTTGTGAAATGTAGATTTTGTGCCGGTAGCTGGTGCTTGTGAACGACGGAGACCAAAGAGTCTGCACTTCGCCATCTTCTTTTTACTCTGCATATATTATATACACATTATATACGACATTGCTGGTAAGCCCATTTCCTCGTTGCTAGACAATTTTAAACGCAGTTTAAAGTCTCAGTGCTGAGACTGTAGATAGAGCGAAGTGTCGCTGGCAAATAATGACAATATAAATCAGCTAGGTGTGTGCGGTCACTCGTACCACACCAGGGAGAAGAAGTGGCCGGCGCTAATTACTTTAGACTATCAGTAGGCCTATGTATAATATATATATATATATATATATATATATATATATATATATATATATATCATATTCTGGCACCAAAATCAGTATTTCCAAGCACTCACGTAGATACGAACCAAATCGGATATATCGTCTCTCAATGCTGCTCTTCACGAGATTCGCGACGTTGGTTGCCAGTGCAGTAGGAAAATGAAGTAAGCCGTCTAATTCTACGCGAATTATTATTATTATTATTATTATTATTATTATTATTATTATTATTATCATTATTATTATCATTATTATTAATAAATACTACATTTTTTCCTAAAAATGTTTTTAATGTGAGTCATTTTGCTTTCAGTCACAAGAGGTATACCAGTACAATGTATTTGTGTAATCTGTGTTGTTGGATGACTGACAAAATAGATGAAAAAAAAAATTCTTGCGCGCGTCGTTTTGGCGCCACATTGTGTTTCCTTGTGTGTGTGTGTGTGTGTGTGTGTTTACTATTTTCTAGTTTTCCATGGATGATAACACAACAACGGCATGTAAGTGCAGAACCAGGAACAAAAAGTTTTACAGACCTCCCCCCCCCCCCAAAAAAAAAGGATTCGCGACTTTTGAAAAGCAACCATGCACTTTCTCTCTAGTGTTTGCTCACTTATGCTTGACTGAACAGATCATTCTCGTTTTCACACAGACGTTATACAGTTAGTGCAGGAATACCCCTGCAAAATTAATTTGCTCGACGCATGATGTTCGTTCAAAAGTTACGCTATTTGGATAAGGGGGGGGGGGGATGGGGTACTTTTTCAGTTGTGTGTATAATCAGAAAAAAACCCCAATGGTCCAAAAACGAATCCTTTGACCACTCCACGCCGAATACGTATACAAAGAGACATAGTCCTAATTGCCCATCATTACAAACTGAAAGCGCTTAGGCATTTGTGAACAAGTTTTCTAATTCTACAAAATTGAATGGATCGAGAATATCAAAACAGATCAATGTTAAACATACTGTTTTAATAAACTGCTGTTTTACCTCAATGCCTGTGTTCCGAAGTGTTCTGAACAAAATCCATCCTGAGTATTAATAAAATAGAATAAGTGAAAAGTAGACTGTAAAAATATTTCTCAAATATTTTGGGGAAAAAAGTGCATAACTATATAATACATCTACTTGACGGTAAATTGGATGGTCAAATAAGAAATATTATCACTTTAAAAAAAAACCCAGGATTTACTTTCGCAATGTTGAACTGATCCGGGAATACACCATCAGAAATACATGAATTAAACAAAAAGAAGAACAAATTACATAAATCACTCTTTTCACTACATCAACAAAATAATCACCAATCATAAGAAATAAAATACACTCAGCAAAAAAAGAAAGTAAGCACTTTTCAAGGTCATATTTTTCATAGAAGATTTTGATGAAAATCAATGTATTATATACCATATCAAAGGTAATTTAATCGGCTATCATGTTAGTAGGTTAATTTAAAAGGGAAATTTACGTATGAGTGAACACAATTCATTCTTGCCCGCCAAGGCACAAAAGTAAAAATTGCAAAATTTGACAAGTTGTCTTTCATTTGTCCTTCAAGATAATAATGACAACAAAAGCCAGTTTAGCACAATGAGAGACATGAATGAAATAGCAAAAAGAAAATTTTGTTCTCTTTATCTCTGTATAACATCAAACAAAAACAAAATGGGAAACTAAAGGGGGAAAGTCAGAATTTTCTGTCAGCTTGAACTTCAAACGACATAAGGAGTAATGGCATAAAGGTGATTAAATAAACAAAATTTCTTTACTTTACTCTTGTTATATAGTAATTTAAGGTTCATTAGATAAATTTAAGAACCAAATATTATTTACAATTTTCCTCGTTTGAAAACAAATTGAAATTTCTATCATTTTTGTTAATATTGCTTCTCTTATTTCATTTGAATTTAGGTTTGACCAAAGATTCTTCGTTTTTTTCCTTTAGTTTTGGCCTTTGTTGATATTTTGGGCTTCAAAGGTATCATAAAGATCAAAGGTTTATTTTTGCAACTTAATTAATGTATCGTGTTAAATTTGTCTTGTTATTTTTGAAATATGGAAGAGCACTTGCAGATGAATGACAACTTGTTCATTTTGCAATTTTTGCTTTTGTGCCGTGGAAGAGAAAAACAGGTGTTCACTCATGCGTAAAGTTTCCCTTTATATTGACCTACTAGACTGATAACCAATTAAATTACCTTCAATATGGTGTATAATACATTAACTTTTAGCCAAATATTCTATGAGAAATATAAACTGTAAAAATTGTTTACTTTCCTTTTTTGCTGAGTGTATTTTCCCCCTATTTATAAATATTCAAAAAGAGAAGAAGAACCTGTATATATCAAAAGAGTGCAAAGATTTATTAGGTATAACCTGTAACAACGAACACTATTATGCATTCTTATTCGAAACATTTTCTATCTCAATAACACATCTTTCACAAAATTCATTATTTTCCTTCAAATATTCTATATGTATATTTTACTTGACCCAATACAAAAACATCTATTACACTAACACCTCTTTTACCATTTCTATATTCGCAAAATTGTAACACTGAATACATTGTATAACACGTGCGAGTGTCATTCTTCAGCCAAGATTCTGTGACTCCCAGGACAAGAAAAAAGAAAGAAAGAAAGAGAAATATAGTGTTTCGAACTTTGCAATAAGATGAACATTCATATCATCAAAATACCTTAATACTTCGACAATTAACATGCATAATAGAACATTTTTTTCTTTACAACTCGGGAAATGTTTAGAAGCCTTGTCATGGAATTCATCATGTAAATAGAATAATCGATCTATCTCAATATTACGGTAATGAGTGATATAACTTGTGAGATTGTGCCAAGATCTAACTTAATGATTGCACATACGGAGACACAGATGCAAGTGTATAAATGCTGCGAGTTGATATAAGGAGTTGGTGCGAAACTATACTATATAGCGCGTCTTAAGCTGGCATGCATTTGCCCATTCTCATATTATATGCGGCTACTTCAGCCTAGAAATTAAATGAGATATCAAATTGAAAAAAAAAAACCTTCCGCATTACCTCTCTCCAAAAAATCAAAACCTAAAACTACTCTCGGTTTTTTTCCCACTTCGCATTATGATTTTAGATCACAAACAACTAAAGGCCAAATTCTAACACTTGCTACAGAAAAAAAAAAAGTGCAGTCATCGAAATACAAAACATTGATTATATTTGATGTAGCACCATGAATGAATGATGGCTCACTGAATAATAGAATAAACGTGAGTTGATATTGTGACTTGGGCGTTGAATCAGCATAGATTCGTCTATGTCTATATATTTCACATGAAGTGATACTCATCTTCTACAGAAGCTCCAGTCACCGTCTAAAGGATGTCAACAATAATTGGAGTGTGCTCATCTGCCAGGCAGGATAATGTCAGTGGGTTGCTCTCAAGGCTGAACAGAATTCCTAATGTAGAAGCTCAATTTGTTGAGCTGCCTTACAATGACCTGGACGGGTTCCGACTGCCAAAAGGGCGCCTGCATGGAATCATCCTCTGTCACTCCATCCACAATCGTCGTTTCGCAATAACAGATGTCACAGATGCTCTCTACAACAAGTTCCTGCGACATGCCAAACATACCCTTGGTTAGTCCTTGCATTGATTATTACAATTTCCATCCACAGTAAAACACGGTTCATGTTAGCGCAGTCTTTGTTTCCATATCATTCACAAAGTGATAGAATCTCAATTTGCACTGAAGCATAGTGGATGAGACTCCTGATCCAGTCCAATGCTTATACGCCATTGGACGAGATGTTTTTACCCACCATGCCTAGATCTCTCTCAATCCAGGATTTTGAATTGGTACATGAATTCACAGTGTTATATATATATATAATATAATATATATATATATATATATATATATATATATATATGAAGAGTTTGTTCGCAAAAACCGATAAGTCCATATTTGCCAAATGGAGATATTTGCGATTAAAGGTCAAGAAAAATTAAGAGAATAATAAGGAAATTTGTGCTTCTTTTGACCATAGCTTCAAAAAAAAAAAAAACAACCAGCAGTGAAATAAAAGTGTGAGATTAGCTGGAATAAGATCTTTCTTTTTGTTTGTTTTCTATTTTAGAATGTGTAGACTTTGGTAATCATATCAATGCCTACACATGAAGGGAATAATGCAGATAATAATAATTCAATAATAGTTAAATTATACCTCTGTGATATTGATTGTCCCACCACTTTGAAAGAGACAATATTTTATTGATATGTATTGCAGTCATCAGAAAATTACTCAAGCTTTCAATTCAAAATTCAGCAAACTACAGGGAAATGTTATGGATAGTGCAAAGAAGGGTGATTATAGTTCAGAGGTCTTTTTCTCACTTCGAAAGTTCATGGCAATGCTACTGTAAACATTGAAATATGCCCATTAAAAAGTGATTTGAAATGGGAGTGAATCTTATTTGTGCAATGATTGCGGTATATTTCTTTTATATTGTATACAGAGCACAAAGTAAAACAAAACAACAGCTGCTGCCACGTACATTTTTAACATCTATATAGGCTATCTAACAGAATGGCATCGTACAGAGCTGATTTCAAGCTAATTACTCTCAAAAGTTGACCTATATGTTTTCCTTACTCCATGTCAAGTACTGAAGAATAAAACTGGCAAAACAACGGCAAACCTAAGAAAATTTTAAGATGGTTTTATGCTGTATTGACATGATTCAAACTTATAGAGAAAAGGTGCTTCTTTGCCTTTTTGAATGTTTTAATTATTTTGGACTAATAGGAAGCATTACTGAGTAATAATTATTGATTATCACTGTTCATCATTGCTTATTAGACCTATCAGATATGAGAAATCAGTTATTCACGTATGTAGATTTTCCCTAATGACATATTTAACCTACCACTGTTCATTTCACCTTTTTTTTTTTTTTTTTTTTTTTTAGAAACCATAGCATTCATCGACCAGAATCCAGTTTGAATGCACAAATTGTTCCAAACAAAAGCAAGTTTCTGGTTAATAGAAACAATCTATGTTTTAGGAAGATGGTAGGCGCTTCATCACTATTGATAATGTTTTCCCTCTCCTATATGTAATTTCACTCTTTAAGCTAATATCAGAATTGTTTCATTTTTCTCTTTTTCCTATACCTGTGAAGGCAAACAAAACGTGGCAGTGATTGGGCACGACTTCTCTTGGCCTCTCTCCAAGGAGGATGCTCAGTCAGGTATCAGCCACAGTCAGAAGAAGAGGAACCAAATGGCAGCTTTTGAGATCTAGCAGCCTACGGCCTTTGATTGCTCATCTCTGGCCATGGTGTGTGGAAGACTTGATGCAAACTGGGAGATGGATCCTGAGGACTGGGAGAGCTTGGTGTTGTTTGTTACCAACGTGACCCCATTGAAGCAAACCTCTTTCTTGCAGCCATCGTATCTTCTCGCAGCACCTGTCTCTTTCTGCATCAGCTTGGTGGGCGTTTTGGCTAGGTTTGGCATCAGCACCATGAATTTGCTGTTGAGGGCCATTTCCACTTGTGGTACATCTCTCCTTCTTATACCTGTGGCTCTTCTGTCGTGTCTGTCCTGGGTAAGATGGATCTTGCATGAGTACCGAGGTGACAGAGCTCATGCAATAGCTATGCTCAGCACAAAAGCAGAAGACAGCCCAGGTCCTTGGTATACTGTGCCATTCTGGAAAGCTCCATACAGTTTCTTCCGGCATTATAAGCAAACGTCCTTTCAGCGATCGTGGTATCTTGTTAGAGTTGCCGGCTCTACCTGCCTTACTACAGTGGTTCTTTTGACTAGGAATGGCATGAAGGTCATTTGTATTACATTGTCTTACCTTGTCATACCTGTAGCTCTTCTGTCCTGGGTGGGATGGATTTGGCATGAGATTCGAGGTCACAGAGCTAAGGCAAAAGTTTTGATCGGCAAGAGTGCTGACGGCAGCCCAGGGCCTTGGTACATAGTGCCATTTTGGAAAGCTCCGTTCAGTTTCTCTCGGCATTCTATAATCGTTATCTGTAACTACCTGCAGCATTGGTGGTATGGGGATAGGCGTGAGCAGCAGAGGGACAATGATTATAGGAGCTGCTCATGTCTCTTGATTATAGTCAGCAGTGATTTCACAACCTTCTTAATGATAATGGAATGTCGCCACTCTTGAATAGTGAAGCAGTCTGTTGAACTGTTGAATGACGATTGAATTGATGACTGAACAAATTAGTATTGCTGCAGAAAGGCAGTGTTTTGGGGTTTTCTTGTGGGCTAAAGAAACCCTTAACAATGAATGGGCAAACAAAAACACACTTCGTTAAATGTGGTTCTACGTCTATGTAATATACATGTATAATTACTTTTATAAAGTTACAATGGATTCGTACCTCCCTTAAGTGAAAAATGCAAAAATTTCAAGCAGCTTTTGTCAGTATATTTACAAGCTGTGATATTGGAAGGGTCCTTATCAGCGAAGTAGGAAAATTTCGCCAAGACAAAGGATATCTTAAGAATACAAACTTCTTACGAATGCGTTCAGAATAATAACATAATTTATGGCAGTGATCAGATCAAATAGCAACTCACAAAATGTTAACATTTGGCCTCATAATCAAAACGGATACTTTAAAGGTTGCAATGATATGATAATTATTGTGTATTCCTCAGATGTGACTTTAAAAATCATCTTAACTGATCTGTTCCTTTTTTTGCGGTATGCTGCATATATTTTCATAACAGAAAGCATTTCAGATCATCAAATCAGTAAAGATTAATCCTTAATGCGATTCCGGTGATACGTTGCTCTGTTTTCTTCAAGTTTTCTAGATAGAATTGTGTTAACCTGTTCCACATGGGAAGCTGGTGGCCTGTGTATTAAGTCTATGGGTATTTCAGAATTCAGTATGGAATGGATTAAGAGAGTCTCTTTTTGTGAGATAATGAGCATCACCATAGATCATACAGTAAAATAGCCATTTTCCTGTGAATTACCTGTCGTGCCTGTGTCAGCTCTTCCTAATAATTTGGAATTAGTTGTGCCAACAACTTGCTTGTATTAATGCTGAGTTTTGCCTGCTTTATTTCAGTGTGTTAGTACCTCGATGTGCTGGGCAGCTTTGTAGAATAGAATATGGGGTTGTGCCTAAAGTATTGTGTTTACTGTTAATACCAAAATAGCCCAAAACCGATCCGTTTGATAAGATGGCTTTCAGAGCAAGAAGAAAAGCGATCATTGATAAAATACTTTTTCTGTTTTTGTCGTGAAAATATTGATGTTGCGCGTGCTACTCTGCTGTCATTACATTGCAAACTGTACACATAATTGCTCTTGATTTACATATGTACCTGTAAGTTCTACTAATAAGAGGTTATACCCTTTACTTTTCTTTTTCAAGAATATGAAAGTGAGTATGGATCATCCTTATTGTAAAGAGCTACATGCTAGGAGGAAGTTTCTATGTTAGGCAAGACACCTTTTGATATTGAGTTGGGAAGCATGCCATAATAAATTTATTGTTATCATTTATATATATAGATATATAAATATATAATATATTTGTATATATAATTTGACCCAACTGGAGTCAGACAATACGTATAGCAATTTAAACATCGGGGGAAAAAACTCGAGGAACAGTCATGCATTCACGGAGATGTAGGTGATAGACTACTAGTACTAAGGGTTTTCTGTGTGTGGCATTTATATGGAACTGAGAGTGTGTAGAGATATTTTCTTCTAGCACATTTTCAATGTGCAGTCTGTGGTGTTTTTGTCTGTTTGCTTTTATCTCATTTATACCAAGGGCTGACGGTTTTTTCTCTGTTTTACTTCTCTCATTTGTGATTTAACCTAAGACTGAGATCACACTTTTGGAGCAGGGCACATTACAAAGAGAACTTCATCATCATTTTCTTCAAAATGTATTCTGATAAGATTTGGCAGGAATCATTCTTGGAAATGATAAATGCATTAAAGGTATTCAAAATGAATATGTGATTTTCCCATGGGGCCGTAGGGTACAGCCTTTGGGGGCCAAAACAAAATGTAAAAAAAAAATGTATTCTGATAAGATTTGGCAGGAATCATTCTTGGAAATGATAAATGTATAAAAGGTATTCAAAATGAATATATGTGATTTTCCCATGGGGCCGTAGGGTACAGCCTTTGGGGGCCAAAACAAAATGTAAACTTAAGTTATCATGTTTCAATCTAGTACATGAAGAGGTAATTTGTGTGAGTGTGTGTGTGTGTGTGTGTAATTGTGTTAAGATATTATTTAAGGTAATTTATGAAATATTGCCATTATTTTGTGAGGCCGTAAATAAAATATTTGTAATTCAGTTATAATTCAGGAATAATTTACGAAGCTAGAAAACCAAATAGATTGACCTTCTGTCATTTCTCTGGCACTGTCTATTCCCTAAAAAGAATTACGCTACAAGAAGGACGCTGAAGTTTTTAATTTTTTTTTGTCACCCAATGTGTGCATCATTAATTTGTTTGTAATATCTCAGAATTACAGGATCTTTCTGCTAGAAACCATTTTGGGGTAATGTCACCATACTTTATCAACTTGTAATCGAGTTTAAGGTACAATTTCACTCTATGTTCAAGTTGGCTATGATAAGAGTTCATTGAACTGTGAAATGAATACGATAGTAGATATTTTTTATATTGATATAAGGCAAGAAAGTCATGGCATAGAACAATGTAGTGCTGGTTTTATGCAAGTTATTAGATGAGATGACGCTGTAGGATCATTATAGAGTCACAAGTCTACTTCACTCTATTAATAATCATATCCCTTTCTGACATGAAATCAAAGACAAATATAGGGTGTGTCGATTATGTTTTGTTGATTTGTCATAGCTTAAAGCAATTATGACTCGTTTAGGAGGGCAGGGTAGGAATGGTTGTAATTTTCAAATTATTGACCTATAAGTCATAAATTTTATATAAAGTATATTTTGAAAGCAGTGTAGAGTTTCAAGTAGTGCAATCATTACCTCGGCTTATGCTTTATGGTTACGACCAGTATGGTTGTTTGATAAAACAACGTAAATCTTTATAATTCCATGACTTTTTGATTTTATAGAAAGATTTTATAAGACTTCAACGACTCTCATTAATGTTTATTACTTTTTATTCTGAAGTTGAGACATTTTATAGAGGTGCCTACAAGGAGAATGAAATAAAATGCATTGTTTGTCAAACTTGCTCTGGCAAAGAACATGGGAGCAAGCAAGCTGATTCTTTCATGGAAAGATAATTTGCGTATAGAAAGCCCATAAAGTGGGAGAATGAACATTATGTAATCCTATACCGTATTGAAATGGCCTTTCAGATGAAATTCAATCAACAGAATTGGAATGTTTTATTAAAGTTAAACACGAGGTAGTTAGATACGGAAATTTATGATAATAATTCCAATGAGCTTGAATACTTTCTCTACCCATAAACTGAAGTCATGGGCTTGGTGTGCTGTAGAAATATATTTTCCCTCCTTTTTTTCAAGAAATTGTCAACTCTTCGTCTCTCTTTTTTTCCCTGCTTTTAATGAACATGTCTTGAATTTCCAGTTCATTGTAATGGCAAATATATTGGTTTTATTATACATGTTTGAAAAAGAATAATTATTGCCCATTGATTTCACTATTATCATCTCAGTTACATTCCTTGTTAATCTATGTTCTGATGAAAAGTGAAATATCGTTTAGAAGTGATGAATATTGGTTTCTCTGTTATGGAGGACGTCTTAAATGACGTTTTTGAGGGACGACACGAACACACACAAACACAAACAAAATATGTATAATTCATATGCAGAAAGGTGGGACACTTATACTGAAATTCACCATAAATTGCTTGCTTCTGCTGATTTGTTTTGTCTGATATACATATGCATGTGGAAATAATATGTACTGTCATTGTTTTAAACTATTATACGGAACTTGTTATTCGAGACTGTATTTTATTATAGGCTTTAGGCATGTCGTATGTATGCAATATGGAAAATGTTGAACCATTGAACATTTTAATGATATTCTGATAAGTGAATGATGGAATATTTTAGGCAGCTCACCACAAGCTCTACTTTTTTTGAGGCTCTGCCTTGTACAATTACCTTATGTATGTGACTTACAACATGAAAAAGATGGAAAATAAATGTTTTACAAACTTGAACTTGAACTTAAAATGATGGTATACTTTGGTGTGACTTTGATGTATTTAGTTGACATCTACATATTAAAGTGGAATGGTTTTGACTTCATTGATTTGGCATAACAATAGAAACAGTGAGATTTTTTGATTTTGGGCTGTCCTTAATTATTTGATTATTTTGTTGGTGGTTAGAATTCTCGCTGGGAACATCAGAAGAAATCCAGTGCACTGAATGCTGTCATTACAAACAAATGGCTTGTAATTAATATTGATGACTGATGTCCGAGTTCATATAAAGTCTAGAAAGCCTTGAAAATAGATATCGTTGTACATGTATATCTTTTAATAATGATTCTAATGAGATAAAACTGGAAATTTAATAATTAATTTATATGACATGGGTATCAAACCCATGTCTGCGTGCCACCGCAAATCAATCATTCAATAGAAATTGGCATATTGAATAAAAAAAATTATCAGGAGTAGAGATAATATTGCAGACAACTTTATATAATATACATAATTTTATGCGTGGTATATGTATGTAAACATATTTATGAATATATTCATATAGAATATGCACATACGATTACTACAAACAGGGGCGGATCCAGGAATTCTGTAAAGGGGGGGGGGTGCAACTATAATTTCTGGTGCCATGCACTTCCGGGTTTCATTTCATTTTTTTCTTTTTATTTCTTTTCTTTTTAAGGAAAAATAAGGGGGGGGGCGTGCGCCGGTTGCGCCCCCTCTGGATCCGCCACTGCTACAAATGATGAGAGGAAGAGAAGGGGATGATATGGAGGAGTAAGTGATAGAATTAGAGCTGCAAAAGTTTGTCAGCATCGTTTTCTCTGAAGTTTTGTCAAATTTATTTAACCCATGCCTATAGAATATATATATTTTTTTGGTGGTTACGTGCATGGCAGGGGAAACATTACTGCATACAATGTATTTCGACATGTACGTTTCCTTTGAGGGAAGCTAACAAGTGCAGGGGAAGTTGCTGCATTATTTGCTGCAGAAATCAGACTTTTGTTGTCGTTTTGGCACCTCTGAATTTCACTCCATGTCCTTCATATTGGAGAATGTTTAGATAGAACTGGTCAAATTTATTGATTTGATATAATGTATTTGCAAATTTTCAGCAAGAACATAAATCTTTACCCAGATAGAGGTTAGGGATCAGCGCAGCTATGGCTTCTATCGTTTAGAATGTGTAGCTGATTTGAAGAATTATTCATAGATTAAGCAATTTAGATATTTTTCCGCATCCAAAATAAATGGTGTAAGACCAGAAAACGGCTCAAAGGGAAGAGAACATTTTGAAATACTGGGAATGACTGTATAACAGTGTATAAAATAGTATTGAAATACGAAACATACGCACTAGGCACGTATATGTTTTTATTTTGTTTGGTTTTATCAATTTTAGATAAAGAACGTCAACACTGGACTCATTCTGTTTATGGCAATGCAAAGTATAGACGATCATATAATACTGATGCATATCGTCTGATCTGTAATAACGCTAGACTTTGATACAATGGCACTAAATCAATTCCTGCCCAGGGTAAATTTCCTTGAAACCCTTTTATTCATTAGTAGGTTATTTTTGATATAGTAGATATGCATTATCAGAACTTTGCCACACTAAGTAAATTGATGTGGGAACAAAGTGCACAGTGTCCAAGTGTCAAGTACATTGCAAGAAGCGTTTTGTCTTTCAAATATCGTGACAATCATCAATGTACATACCCTTTCTGATATATCATGTATTACTTCGAATGCATACTATGAGCATAATCATTGTTCCACAACGCGTAGTATTGAATTTTCAAAAAGGGTCTGAGTCTGTTTGTGAGTATTTATGCATGTATGTTATACTGTTAAATCAATATCCATGTATATCGATTGTCGATATTCAAGTGTATTCTGTAAGAATCGCAAACAGCTCTTCGCTGCAATGTCTATCGATTGGAATAAAGCCTTCTAGCTCATGTCAAATCTTGTTAAAAAGTTTGAGGTGAAAACTGACCTTTGATTTTTTTTTCTTACAACTTGGATCAGTAAAAAAAAGAAATAAGGGAAATAAAAACTGATGATGGTGATTATTAAAATCTCCAATAGTGCAACAGTCTATGGGGACAAAGACGCAAAGGTAATGATCATAGACATCTTAACGGAACCATAAGAAGCTGTCGGAGATCGCGAGTGCATTGTCCATTGAGTCAAATTCTAGAGTTATCTAATAGGTAGGGTTCCTCCCTATCTGACCCGGCCGTCATCACATCTTCTACCAGCGTGTAGACAGACATTAATTCCTCTTTAAATCTGCTGAGAAACTTGAGATCGGAATTTGACCAAGTAAGATAACATGAACATTAGGGTACATTGAAAGCCGAGACAAGTAACATGCTAGAACATGTCTGTTAGTATCGGTTTTTTTTTCTTAAATAACATGAAAGAACATGTAGATAGCAGATTACGGTAGATTGTAGTATTATTTCTACGTACATACTCAACACCTGTATCTTCCTCCTCTATGACTTCTTAGCCTGTGTGCAATCCGGTGTACAATGTGTCAGGTGTTCTCATATGCAACTCTGTTGAAATACAAAACAGCGGAACAAAGAAGCCATCAAATAAACAAATATATAGAAGAACGGTTCCTGCACGGGGGCGCTGCATTCCTCACTCAGGTAATGGTGTTCCATTGTGTTCCATTGTGTTCCATTGTGTTCCATTTTGTTTAGCGATTTGTGGAACCTCAATCAAAAGTAGTAATTTTCATCTGATTTTCATTTACAGTTTCTTTCCAAAGAAATGTTTCTGTTCCCCCTAAACAGAATCCTTATTTTTCTCATCTCACGTTCGGTCGATATCTTTCCTGATTAATCTTGCTCATAAACGCTGGCGGAACATGGCACCACTGTGAAAGACCTCAAGATATAGGCCTACACATCCTTTTTGTCGATGAAAAAAAAAATCTCTCTTCTACAATTATACGGTAATGGTATACATGATGTAGTGCATTTTGGAGGTTAGAATTTCACGATAAGATAAATATCCATAGGTATAATGCTTCGTTGCACTTTCACTGAAACTTCTTTTTGTTTTAAGTACATGTACTGTATACAGATCTCTTTTTATGCAACCTTAAAGAACAAGATGTCGATTCTGAAGGCACTGCGCACAATTATGCTGGTGAGTGATATTACCAACTTGACCTTTCCCATAAAATGTTGTCAGGCCTACCTTGATAAGAAATGCAACAAAAAGAAAAAGAAAGACGACGAATGTTGAAAAACACTTAAGCGTATGACTCACTAGACCTCCATTTAGTCGCATGAGCTAGCAATACCCATCTCCCCTATTCATAAACAGGACTATGTGTCACATCCTTTTACATTTCAGCCTAATTTGCAGAAAGTGGACAAAGACACCGATCAATATCGACACTTGAAATTACGCCAACTGCTACCACTACCACCACTGCTTCGTCAATAAGGACAGCAGCACCACCACCACCAACAACAACAACAACAGTTGGAGGCGCATTCTAATCATCAGTAACTATACAAAGTATGGAGCGTCTTGCTGTTTCACTTAATAGGGTGCAAGATGTCACAGCTCCTGTGATAGCAGCGTTTTTGCTGGAGTTCATAGCTCGTAGCGGGATGTTCACAATGTTTTGTCGCGGGATCCAGGTTTCTCTCGCAAGTTGGGCGTGGCACGTTGCCCGTGGCAACAGATCAAGCGCCCAAACTGATCCCAACGAACCTCGCCGTTGGTACCTCTGTACTTGGTGGTCAGCTCCCTGGAATTTCTGGGTGAATTACGCTGTCAAATCCATTGATCTAACCAGACGTCTATATAGCACGAATTAGAATGGTATGGCCTTCCTTCAACACGATATATCGTATATACGCATTGGTGATGCGTTGATGATGCCATGCAGGACTAACGGCAATGCGTTTGATTGCGTTAAATATTCTATAGGCGATAATCCGTATTTCCCAATGTATCTACAAAATGAAATGATTAAAGGTAAAAATATATTATTTTCTCAACGGCAAAATATTATCAACCATCTCTGACGTCATAGCATTAGTGGTACGGAGGTAAGCAAGACTTTTCGTGCTGTTGTATTCGTCCAGGGTATGGACCACAGTGGAATCGCCATAGATTTCGACACCCTCGCTTCTTCTTCTCCTAACTTGTCAATACAAGGGCATTGCACATTTGTAGACAGTATTTGAGTACTATAGCTCACCGTCATGTTAAGGTTAACTACAATAAATACTGTAAATTGGATAATATTGTAGAATGTAAGTTCCATCATTATCGGACCTGATGTAAGAAAATTTCACATGATTTCCCCAAATGGTAATATCGTCCATATCAAACCACATGCTAATTAGGAGAGATGTCATTAACTTACAATTCTAAACCCACCGACAAAAAAAAATCACAAAAGTTATGTTTAATACATGATTACAACTATAATCCCTAAAGCCCTAAATAACATGGTTACGATGCTAATACAAGACTATATACAGTATGGCCTTACGCGACTGACACGACCAACTATTACTGATTTCATGTATGAAAATTGGGACGATCCGAGGGGGATTAAAATAAACATCAAAGGAAAAACATGAGAGGGGATATCATGATGATCATCGCATGCTAAAGTTTCTAGTAACAAGATAATTAACTGCGACTGCTTTATAACTGTTTTGTGAAAATATGTGACGTCCCGGAAATCCAAAGTGGTATGTATCATTAAGAATGTGATTTAATGTAATGATGTCTATATTTTCACTCCTGTAATTGAGTCCTATTTATTGTTTCTTAAACGTCTAATCTCTTTGAATCCTAACTGCATTTTCCCTTCCTGCTATTTGTTTCTTCCCCATCCTCTTCCCATACTTTCTCAACACTCCCGCGTCTGTACATATTATTATTCATATTATCTACGATAGTTTTTGTGTATTGACTTGAATGTGTGTCTGGAGTGGTGTATAGTTTCCTATACTAAGTAATCGCCCACAATAAATCTCTACACATATAAGAAATGTTTACTGGAGCCCTTGTCTGTTGTCACTACATCTTATTTTGTATAATATGCTTCTAATATCGTAAATGATATATCTATATTTTATATGTTTCATACCATTGTATGTGCATTGTATGGTGAGTAGAAGTATTGCATTGAGTTCCATCAAATTAAGCCTTATAATATCGAAATGGAAACTTTTGACAACTCGAGAAGATGACGAAACCGTCGCATTATGCCAGTGTGGCAAATCAAAATGATTTTTCAGGGTTTCAAAATATAATATTTTATTCTTCCAAGTTTAGCACTTCGATGATCTTGCGTGTGAATAATCGACAGAACTTGGAGGGAAGAGATTCTCGACAATCTCGACATCCTCTACAAAATTCCGTATTTCTCTTTGACCACTGAAGCAAATCGAATGGGGTTTTCTGTAAGATGTGGGCAATGAGTTACAGTTTCATACCCTGAATTTGTATTTAGATTGATGCAATATTTTTTTAAGATATCATTGCGGAGGGCCCCGTTGTATTTTTTTTTTTTGGACATACTGTACAGAGATATGTAGTATTATATATATCTATATCTTATATATCTATATCTATATCTTATATATCTATATCTATATATATATATATATATATATATATATATATATATATATATGTGTGTGTGTGTGTGTGTGTGTGTGTGTGTGTGTGTGTGTGTGTGTGTGTGTGTGTGTGTGTGTGTGTGTATGTGTGTGTTAGTTAGTTAACTTACACGCCTATACTGCGTAGCGATAAATTTTCAGAGAATTTGTAGCAGTACATGACACTGGCATATGTCAGACCGGACACCCGACATGGAATGATACATGATACATGCCTGGTGCTGTCGCCTTTCCTCCAACAAACGAGCAAGACTGCCAGTATACGAACACTATAGATTGGAACTCCCGGGTCCTGCCGGACGCCATTATATTCATGTACTACAGTATGTTGGTGAAGGTGCAGGAATGAGAGGCACATACAATGTACTTGCAACATTGCAGGCTACTGTTGGTCCTTTAAAGCACAATTGGTTTCCGGATCACGGGACAGGTTTCTATTGTGGTTGTACCCCCTGCACAGCTAGCTATCAGCATGATCGGCCTACGTCTGGAAGTAGTGTACAGACTGTAGCGTCCTGATATTGTGAGTACACTTCTCACTATGGGTCACATTAGGATCTCTTTGTTTAACTTTGTTTTTGGATATTTCAGCCATTTCAAAACCGATTCTCATCAAATAAACTTTGAATTCCTCTAGAATTGTGTGCTTTTTAACATTTCACAAAATGGTTTCTAAGTATTTCACAAAAAGTTTAAAGCTGAATCCTCACCTCAACCAATACTAGAACGGCCACGAATCTTACATAAAGCCTTTCACAATTATGTGGTGCACCACAGGGATCACTCCTTATTCCTCTATTGTTCTTGCTGATGGTGCTATAGACAAAGTATTTACTTGTTACCAGAATTGTTGTGCACTTCTAAATACTTTGCATTCTGAACTGACATATACAATGTGTTTGGAATGTGCATAAGCTAAAAAAAAAAATGCCACAAAATATTTCTATGTGTTATTATGCAGAATTGTTTTTTTTTTCAGTCAACATGGTCAATGCGGCACCAATTTACCTTTTGTAAATATTGATGTTATCGAAATAACCATGGTTGATTCTTCCAAAGTTCTTGGAGTAAGTATTAGGGCCTATTGATAAGAATTTGTACCGGAAGACACACACAGATATCGTAGCAAAGTTATTATCTAGGAATCCTGGTACAATTTATTATTCACGAACTCTATGTCTTTAATCCCATACAGTACCATTATGCTTTATAATACATTGATAATGTTATATTTTAACTATGAGCTGCTTGCTTGGGGTCAGCTACGAATGTTATGCATTGATAGGATTTTCAAGATACAAAAGAGGGCTTCTCTACCTGTTTTTAATCCGAACTTCTGTTCACACATTTCAAACATATGTGTTAAAAAAATGAAACAATTAATTGAAATAAATATGGCTTATCATCTCCATCTTGGATCCTTGATGTTTCACCAACATAAATTATGTGTTGTTTGAAGGTTTGCATGGTGAAGTAAATGAGGGAGAAAGATTTGCGGTGACACCATTGTGTATGTAGTCCTTAAGATGAAATAGAAGGGAAGAGGAAGATTCTTCCCTTCTATTTCATCTTTCTCTTTCTGACGATGTCCGAACATCTTACTTGATTGTCACTCTATTCTTCCTTACCACTCTCTCTGTCCCTTTCTTTACTGTCTCCACTAGTGCAACTTCAACTTCTAGCCCATTACTGTCCCACACTCTTCACTTTTTGCCCTCCTTACAACCCCCATATGTCGCTTCCCTCTTCAATTCTCCTCTTTCTAGGCTCTGCTGCCAAACATCGATCCGGTTAAGGACTACATACACATGGTGTCACCGCAATTCTTTCTCCCTCAACATAAATTAGTCTCAAACTGTCCCTTTCGTTTTACATAAGAAAAAAAAAAATGTTCTGTTCATGATTACTCCACTCATCAGCAAAAGTTGCTCCATATACCTCGTACGCGCACCTCGCTCGTATAAAACACTATTCTGGTCCTAAGCTTTGGAATACTTTGCCAATCGATGTTAAATCTGTCTCCGTTTATCTTTGTTCAAGCAGGGACTTTAAAAAAAAAATCATCTCCTGTGTATAGCATCCTATATCGATTGACGATATGCGACCTTTGCTTGTACTCACAAACGCACTTCTGTAGCCAATCGTCTTGCCATTCAATAATGAGAAACATGCACCGGGTGCACTTAACGAGACCGATACCCGCGAGTCCTATAGTGCCCACGGATTTTTACAGCCCACGAATCATACAGCCCATGAGTTCGACACTAGGCAAACAAGGCCCATGAGACCGACACATTAAACCTCGTGTTGTATCTGTTGAACTCGTGGGCTGTTTATACCTAGTGTCGAACCCATGGGCTTTATTTGCATGCCTAGTGTCGAACTCGTGAGTTGTATGACTCATGGGCTGTATGACTCATGGTGTCGGTCTCGTGGGGGTGATCCCCATGCAATGTCTTGTGAATATACTATATCCTTCACAACTCTCTATGGTGGAAATGAAGAAGTCATCTTAGTAATTTACAATGAGATTTACTGCAAAATATTATTGTCGGCTTGGTTGCCTTTAGATGGAAATATTCCCACCAAGTCATTATGTAATGCAGTATTAAATATACACTGTATGCACATAATATTCCCATGACGCATATGTGTAAATGCTAACTGAGTGAAGTAAAAACAAACTGACACTGAAACTGAAAATAGTGCGGTAGGACCGGCCATGATTCGAATTTCCTATACCCTTCAGAAATTTCCTGTGGCAATGTACTAACGGAAGAGATTCAAATAACGTGTTAACAGGCAGTGTATGCTTACTAAATACGATGTTCAAGTAAAGTTTATTGTTTATAAAGCAGTTTAATAATAGAAAGTTTCATGAAAACAGTGGTATTGTAATTGCTCATATTGCAGTGAATGATTGTTTTCGAAGGCCCGCTCAGTCGCTAAATATCATGCCTTGAAGCCTGTCACTGGGTTGTATGTTGTCGTCGTTATATCCCAGTGTTCATTTTTGTTTTTGTTCTTATACTTATGCGATGCAAGTATACGGAGTGTACATTCCGATTAATAAATAAAGAGATTCTTGCTCAATAGCTGAGACTGAAAGTCCCGTCTCTACGTGGTGTGCCAATTATGCGATACGCTGGCTAAAATGAACAAAGTTGCCATGGTTGTTCCAGCTGGTAAGAGATAGCGCCCCCCTCGTTTTCTCGGGTGAACGTCACGAGAGCGACCCCCACGAGTCATACAGTCCACGAGTCATAGAGATCACGAGTCATACAGCCCATGAGTTCGACACTAAGCTAACAAGGCCCACGAGACCGACACATTAAACCCCGTGTTGTATCTGTCGAACTCGTGGGCTGTTATTTACCTATAGTGTCGAACCATTTGGCTGTATTTGCCTAGTGTCGAACTCATGGGCTGTATGACTCGTGAGCTGTATGACTCATGGACCTCTTTTCAATGTCGAACTCGTGGGCTGTATGACTTATGGGTGTCGGTGTTGTGGGATGACCCCGTTTTCTCCATCTCCGCATCTTGTCCTTTCCTCGCCAATGTCCAAATAAGCAGACTACATGAACACTTCGCGAAGGAGCTCAACTTTATCAATCAGGGCCCCATTTCATTAAAAGATAAAGTTGATATGATACCAATTTTTGCTGGAATGCAATTGTCATGGTGACGACAAGAATTCAGCTTCCTGATTGACTGTTGCTATGGAAATTTGCCATTCCAAGAAGAGTTGTTATCCAAACATCTGTTATGAAATGGGGCCGAGGTTTTTCTGGGGAATTTTGCTGAAATTATTACTTTGTTGATGAATAGTTATCTTTAAATATTCACTGCATATCTTATACTGGGGGGATGCGACCAGGGACGTGGGAAGAGACTTCCCACCTCCCTGATGCGACTGATTCAATGTATTCAATTTACACAAAATAAAAAGTGAACTCTAATATCCCCACCTGTGAGGCAAATTAAGAATCTGTTATAAACTTTAACAACAATATAATAAGCTTTGAAAACGTTGCATGGACATAAGTGATCAACAAAGAGTGTAAATGAAAGATAATTATTCTTTATAGATCATAAAACACACACAATGGGAATAACAGAGATTTAAGTTCGTTACTATAACAACTTTTTTTTTTCAGCTATAGTGAATTATTGCGATCATTTATCGTGCGCAGTGTGGCTAACGTGACAAATGGGATTGCTCTTTACTACAGGCAGCCCAAAATCATACTCAGTTGTCATGATATTCTACGTCATATCAAATTAGATTAAAAAAAAAATCTTTGGCCACATCAACTGACAAGCAACAACACAACAAAAGGTCTTCACATTTATCTTTTTTTCTTTTGCTGCCAATTTTCTAGCCAACTTATTTGCCGACAAGTAAAAAAAAAAATGGTCTTCACATTCTTTTTTTCTGCCGATTTTCTGATAAGTATAACAACAGCAGCAACAAACAGGATAAACATTTCTGGCGATCATTGTTGACAAATCGGCTGACAAATGATAATAAACAAACAAACAAACAAAAAGTATTACGGTACACAAAACGAAACTGATTTTTCAAACAAACGAAAACAACCAGAGGAAGAAGAACCTTTCAGAAGAATATCTCTTTCTGTGACATTTACGGTATAGAATTATGCTTTAAAAAGGCCAAATTATGCCTATCATAATGCTATACTTGCTGAAGCGTAAAAAAATATGCCTCTAAACATATTATGCCAACTCTGGCAACGCTAATTGCACTCGTGCGTATGTCGTCCATCGTGGGTAAACTTTGTACATTTTAGATTTCTACCATACCTACCAGGTAGCATCACTAGGGTGACAGGATCTTGATATTGTTTGAATGGGCACCATAAAAACATGATATATTCGCGGCATGAAATTTTGGCGAATTGGAGCCGACGGCCTTTTGACGACATGAAATTTTCGCGAACCGCCACTGGCATTCAATCCATAGAGTGTAGACAAGAACTTTCGCGTGCATTTTAATTTCGCGAATTATGGCGCTCGCGAAATTCCTGATATTAAAATGCACGCGAACATTTCTCGTTCTACAGTACCGTCCTGTGGAGGGAGGGGAGTCGGACCTCAAAGCCTCCGAAAATATCATCCAAGACCAGAAATGATTAGACCTTTCAGCGCTATGAGGAAGTTACATTATGAACAGCTAGCAGTTTCAAATTTGTACATGGTGATGATGGATCTGTTTGTTTGTTTGTTTGTTTGTGTGTGCGTGTTTTTTTTTTTTTTGGGGGGGGAGGGATTTACCAAATTTTGGGTCAAATTGTCACATTTAAAGCTTCTTAAAAACCAAATAACGTTTTTCTGCCAAATAGAAGGTAGCATCCCTAGGGTGACAGGATCTTACTTTGTTCGAAGGGCACCGTACCCCAGAAGTAATAGGCACCATGTCCCACTTTAATAGGGGCATCCAGGGGGCCCATGAGAATTTCTTCAAGATTCTGCATGGAGATTTTTTTTTCAAATCTTCTTTTATAAAACCACAAATTCTCTTAGTTAATACAAGTAATATGTAGCGGGAGTACTTTCAAATTTGTTTCTGGCACATCCAAGAGTGACCCTCTGAATGGGGTCATGACCAAATTTAGAGCCAGTTTTCACACCATGATTTTTTTCCAAACTCCTATCGAACTTGGCAGGTATTATTGCCAGTGTGATAGAATATATACACAGATAGACACTTTTCCCTAAAAAACGAGCCCCCCCCCCCCCCCCAAAGTCCCCCAAGTTTTCCATTTGTATTCCTTGGGTATCAGTCTGTCAGAAGAAAACACACTCAGTATATCCAAAATTAACACATAAATTTGTATCAACATAAAACTGATACACTACACCGTTACTAAATCAAAATAAAGTCCATTATTACATCTTAGTGATTCTTCGAATACTATTACCATAATGGCAATAAGTCAAGTAAATGAATCCAACAAATACATACATCTATACGCTTCAAAGAAAAAAAAAAGTCCCATTAATGTAATTTTGAAAGAACACGTTATGACGGTTACATATTTTTACTGATTCGTACGTGTCCACTATTCCTCAGATGACCTTGTGAGCAGACACCGTCACCATGCCAACGATCGGAGTTTGCACGTCTGCTTTAGAGACCGACGGCGACATCCAAGCTCTCCTAACGCGTCTTAGAGGAACGAGCAATGCCAACATCAAATTCGTCCAACTACCGTACAATGATGTAGGAAGCTACCCACTGGACTCAATGAACGTGGATGGCATTATTCTCTGTCACTCCAAAAACAATCGAAGTTTTGCCATCACCGATGTTACAGACGCCCTTTACGATGAATTTCTGCCCAGAGCAAA